>NW_026596131.1:15988080-16015779 GCF_907164565.1 Psammomys obesus | reverse complement strand
AGTGGGGCAACCCGGGCGGACCAATGGCGAGCCGCGCCGCCGAGCGCCGCACGTCCGGCGGCGTCGCGCGACGCAGGCCGGCCGCGGCGGCGCGGAAAACCCGGGGCGGACTGCGGAGCCGGCGTGGGGCCGCGCGCGTTCGCGGGGTGAGCTGGGGTCCAAGGTCACGGCGGGCACCGGTGCGCCCCGGGAGCCGCCGCCGGCCTTGCAGTCCGCCCCAGGCTGCGCCGAGCCGCCGTGCGCGCCGCTCGGGGGCCCGCTGCGTCCACCGCCGTGTCGGCGCGCAAGGCTGTGGTCGAAGCTACCCCCGTGTGCTAGCTCTGCACTCACTGGCTCTTACCAGTGGCTGCAGATCAGTGTGCGTGTGTGTGCGTGTGACCCCATCTCTCCCATTAAAGAAGAAACCCGCGCGGGGCCCGTGGGAAGACACAGGTCGAGCAGGCTGCCAGGGGTGCAGGAGGCCAGGGCCAGCACAGTGTCTTCTCCAGGATGGAAGGGCAGTCCCGGTGCACCTGCTTTGGCTCCGCTAAGGGAGGCACGTGGTCACGAACGACGTCACACCAATATGGTGGCCCCTGGGTGCAGGCGGTGGGATGCAGTGTTCTCTCAGTGATGCACAAAAGGAGTTCAGGTCGGGAAGAGTGCAAAGGTTGAGTGCAGGCTGGACGTAAAACTGCACCGGGTAAAAATAAACATTCTGGGTAAGCGCTTCTAAACAGAGGCCCCAGACGAGAGGCATCGGAACGTTTTGTATTTTAATTCATTCTGTGTCCGAACTTAAGATACATTTATTGGAAATTAATGTCTTTATAACATTTACAGATATTTGACATGTGTCTGTAATTACAGCATAGATTCCTAAGGGTTCAAACTGCTTTGTACTATAAATACGACAGGAAGCCATTTCATTAAATATTCATTTGAGGCATCATAGTGATGTAGAGATAACTATGAAGATGATAACTAGGTAAGTATTTAGAGACCAAACACAAAGGAAAAAGCAGTCAAGAGCAAGAAATGTTTCCCATCACTGTTGACACTGACATTGTCCTGTCCTGGGGCACGGCGGTGTGTTTCATTTCCATCTATAACAGGGCTAACCCTTTTTCCATTCTGCACCATTTTTTGTTGAGTAACTCTTGACACAACCGTGGCTATCCTGGTATGAAAAGTAAGCACACAAATCGGCGTTGCTTTGTTTGGCTTTTGTGGTTGGCTTTCTGCGAGGAGGCACAGTCTTATACAGCCCTGGCTGGCCTGGAACTTACTATGTAGGCCAAGATCACCTAGATCCACCCACCTCTGGCTCCCAAGTGTTGGGGTTAAAGGTATGCACCACCTTATCTGGCCAAATCACTTATATAATCATAGATATTTGTTTTAAAGCAATTCTCCAATGTACATATAAATTTAACCATTTATTACAGATGAGAACAAATTATAAACTAATGGGATGTTTGTCCTTGTCTACACCTGTCCCACGGTGGACACCAAGGACTGATGTCAGGATGTGTTCCTCAAAGGCTTTTCTCCCTTGTCCTTCTCTGAGACAGGGTCTCTCAATGAGCTCAGAGTTAACTGTTTTGGCAGGGCTGGCTGACCAGGGAGCCCCCAGGATCCGCCTCTGCTCCACGCCCACCCAGCTGAATATCTGATCCTGCAGGACAGAGAGCATCTGAGTTTCTCAGAATTGATGTGTTCGGTTGGTTTGCTGGTTCGTCTGAGACAGGATCTCACTATGTAGTCCTGACTGGCCTGGAACTCACTATGTAAACCAGGCCGGCCTGGAACGCAGCCATCTTCATCCCAAGCGCTGAGAGTTAATGTGTACTCCAGCAAATTTTGATTTTCTGCTTATCAATGATAAGAACACGAATTTGTATAAATACAGTTACAAAATGGCAGAAGTATATTTAAAATCATTTCAATAGTTGGTAATCCTTTCTCCAAAAACAAAAGTAAGCAATCCTGATACCTATTGGAAGAATTAAAGTTATGACATTATAAAGAGTTGGCAATGATGTGAAGCAATTAATAGAAATTGGTGAAAGATGGTTTGCTTCCTTCTTTCAATTTATTTACTTATTTTTTTGAAACGAGGTATCATTTACCCCTGGCTAGCCTCAAACACTGAAAGTTCTGAGGATGACCTTGAACTTGTGATCCTAACAGCACCTCCCAAATGCTGGAATAAAAGGCTCTTGCCATGCCTGTTTATGTGGTGCTCAGGATAGATCTACGACTTTGTGCATGCTAGGCAAGGAAAATATATCTGATTTTTATGAATAAATTTCAGATGAATAGTATACATTCCAAACTGAATTTTTAAAAATATTCTAGGTTCTACCTTTGTTTCTGGAGGGGGGTCCTCTAGACAGGGTTTCTCTTTGTAGCCTTGGCTGCCTTGGAACTCCCTCTGTAGAGCAGGCTGGTCTTGAATTCAGAGATCCGCCTGCCTCTCCCTCCAGTGCTGGTATTAAAGGTCTAAGGGTGTGTGTGTGTGTGCGTGCTAGGAGCATGTGGGTATCTGCAGAGCCCAGAAGAGTGTATCAGATCCCCTACAGCCATAGTTAAAGGTGGTTAAGTCACCTGATGTGGGCCCTGGGAACCAAAGTTGGGTCCTCTAGAAGAGCGGTAAGCATAATAACTGCAGAGTAATCTCTCCAGCCACCCCCAGATTTACTGTCAGGATTT
Source organism: Psammomys obesus (assembly GCF_907164565.1). Lineage (NCBI taxonomy): Eukaryota > Metazoa > Chordata > Mammalia > Rodentia > Muridae > Psammomys > Psammomys obesus. The sequence continues at coordinate 16,013,085 of NW_026596131.1, read as the reverse complement.
GAAAGAGACTGTCACTAGGCATGGTTGCTCCTTCCTATAACCCCAGCAGCTGGGAGATAATGGAGGCAAGAGAACCAGTTCAAAGCCAGCCTTGACTAAATGTGACTATATCTCAAAACAGGGGAAAGAAAGGGGCAGGAAAGGAGGTGGGAGAGGGGATGTGACGTGGTTGGGTATGGCACCTAACTGTCTCAAAACCAAAAAAAGGCCAAAGAAAGGAGCGGGAAGGCAGAGTGAAGGAGAACCACTTTTGGGTTTTGATTTTCCTGAGACAGTCTCTCCATCATTTAGTTCTGGCTAGTCTGAGCCTCACTATGTAGACTAGGCTAGCCTTCACCTCAGAGGTCCACCTCTTCCACCTTGTGAGTGTTGTGATCAAAGTTGCATGCCCCACATCTGGCTGAAAAACTATGGTTCTGAGCCTTTCTCTATTAAATCTTCTCCAGCAGTGCTGTGAGCCTGTAGTCATATCTATTGGCTGGCTGACGATCCCTTGAGCAGGAGAACAAGGCACCGGGCTGCTTCTGTAGGGGAGAGTAGTGAAAGGAAGGAGGAGAGAGAAAGGGAAAGAAGGGGAAGGAAGAAAAGAAGGGAGAAAAAGAAAAGCAGACGGGGGGGGCAGGGAAGGGAGAGGAGAAACAGCTGTAGACATGGCTCAGAGTGCCAGCAGAGTATAACCCCAAACTCTGCATTCAGTCCCACCACTGCATAAACAGGTCATGGTAGCAAATCTACAGCCCTGCAACCTGGGAAGTAGAAGCAGGGCCATTAAGATGGAAAGTTCAAGGTCACCCCAGGCTTACAAAGTGAGCTCAAAGCTTGGGTGACTTAGTGAGACCCTGTCTTTAAAATAGAGAGCAAGAGAAAGGGCTTGTGTGTGCACGAGAGATGGAGCTCAGTGATAGTTTTTGCCTAGCACATGACATACCTGAGTTCCACTCCCAGCACCAGACGGCAGGCACATACACTTTGAACAAAACTGTATCCAGGGATCTGGAGAGTTGGCTCTTGCTGCTCTTCCAGAGGGCCAAATTTCAGTTCCCAGCACCCACACGGCAGCTTACAAGTACCTATAACCCTGGCTCCAGGGCACCCAGCATTGTCTTCTGGCCTTTAGATACCAATACACATCCGACTTTCACTCACATACATACATGTATACATACATACATACATACATACATACATACATACATACATACATACACATAAATAAATCTCGAAGTAAGTCTTCCATTGCAACCCAGTACTTACAAGGAGCCACATCCACAGTAGATACTGTGCTTCATAAAAGGTGATATGTGAGGTGTTTTCTTTGCCTTAACGGACTGCACCCTCAAATGGTGAACCAGAGTAAATTCTTTAAGTGTAGATGCAGAAGGAAATGGAACCCACACGTAGTATGCCAAGTGGGAAAAAAGCCACATTTCCTCCATTACCCTTCCAAATAGCTGTGTCCCTCGAATGAGTGCTGCACCCAAGCAAGCATCTGCAGCTTAGCTGCCAACTGCAACCCTAACTCCTGTAGTTGGCGCACTTGTGATGCACCTGGCAAGGCCAGATGTCAACAGTGATGAGTAGGGCACCCACGGAGTCAAAGCTTACATCAGTCCGGGTACACACCACCAGGAAGAGTGCAGTGAATCTTCCCCACTTTCTGCTTTTGTGGCTCCAGAGGGTGAACGTGGTGCCCATGTGTGCTAGGCTCACGCTCTGCCCCCGAACTCCAGCCCCAGCCCTGACAGACCATTTCTATTTCACCTGTAACGGAGACCAACTTTGTTGTCTCTGAGACAGAATTTCATCATGTGTGAGCATGGCTACCCGCAGCAGTGTAAACCAATGCAGCTCAGGCCAGGCAGGAAGCTAAGAAACTGGGCCCCTGCAAGCCAGGCCAAAGGCACTGTGCAACAGCACCGGGAAGATACGGAGCTGGGTTACATGGTCTTCTCATGCCGGGGCCAGCCACCCATCAGCACGCACCGCCACTCTACTGCTCATGCTGCTTTGCCCAGGGACTGGCGCACTTCATGCTTCCACCGTTCTTGGGTTCTTTTGACATGGGATTTCTGCGCGCAGCCAGCTGTCCTGGAACTTGCACTGCAAACCAGGCTGACCTCGATTTCACAGACATCGGTCTACCTCCACCTCTGAGCACTGGGAGTAAAGGTGTGCGCCACCACCACATGCTTCTAAGTGCTGGAGGGACAGAAAGGCACCTGCAGTCTTGAAAAGCTCTCGGGGCCACAGCTAGAATCAGTGAAACAGAAGGCCCTGCATCTCCTGTCTCAGCACTGAGCCTCAGTCGCTCTCATGGGTGGTACCCTGACTGCTAGTGTTCCGACCTGCGGGGCATCCTCCTGACCTATCAGGAAGGGACTCATAAACAAGGTAATACCACTGGGGCTGGGGCATGGTGAGGGAGGCAGGATCAGCAGCACAGCAACGGGCTCCTTCCACTCCACACTCGGGCCTGCTGCACTGTTTATTCCATCATCAGTTCCTCTGGGGAACAAACACCCAAGGCATGTAGACTGGAAGCAAAAACATAATTCACATCAGCGTTCTCAACTTTCCTGTGCTGCAACTCTTTAATACCGTTCATGTGGTGGCAACCCCAATCATAAGATTATTTCCATTGCTACTTCATAACTGTAATATTGCTACTGTTATGAACTGCTATGAATGTAAATATCTGAGATGCAGGATAGCTGATGAGCAACCCCTCTGTGGAGGTCATGACCCACAGGTTGAGAACCACTGGTTTACAAAAACATACCCAGTTATGTTCCCAGACAGATTCACAGGAGTAACAAAACATAAGCCAAAGATAGCAACACTGCAGAGTCAAGGTAGTCACATACATGAGCAAAATTCAAGGGCTTTCCACCTCTGGCTTCTCCAGGAATCGCCTCCTGGATGGGTTCCAGCGTGTGTCACATGGTCCTGTGGAGTTCTTCATTGGGCAGCTACTTCCATGTGTGGATACAGCTTCCCCTTTCTAGGCATGTTCACACTGCAGTAGGGAGGGCTGAAGGGATGCTGCCATGGAGAATGGGCTCTGTGGAGGTGAGGAGGTAATCTAGCCCATTTGTATGGAAAGACGGTGCTGTTTATGCCCAAAGGCCCTGGGGGGGCCAGTTTAGAGGAGGCTGGACATTAGGAAGCTGTCTCAGCTCCATCTTCCTGCCCCATGATGGTAACCAATGAGCTGGCCCTTCCTAGGAACCCCCAAGCCTCAGTGGGCTACCCTCTTCCTTCTCTACTCTGCTTACTTTCAGATATACACCACATCAAATGCTAAACAAGCCTTCCACTTGGTGGATGTCTGCTGGTCTCATCAGCCTTTCCTCGAAGCTGAATGCACAGGTCAAGTAGAAAGGTGACTCACTCACAAGTGGTCCAGCTTGCCAAGGGTTACAGTGACTGCTGACCTCCGGTGACTATCAAGAACAACGTGGCTCGCTGATGCACAAATTGTACATTTCTTTATAGTTATTTTTTGGGGGTGGCCTCGGTGGTACACACGCACACCATGATGCCTACCTGAAGGTCAGAGGATGACTTGTGGAAGTTGGTCTCTCCTTCCACCATCTGGGTTCCACAGGTCAAACTAAGTTTGTCAAGCTAAGGCTGGTACCATGAGCCATCTTACTGGTCCTAGAATTCAAAATTATTTCTTCAAACTTGTACAAGTGAAAGAGACAGGCTGGGCCGAAGGCTGGGCCTGTGTGGTCCACTGTGCAGTGGCTGTGAGCAGCCTGGCCCTCTGAGGTCTCCACCTCGCAGCAATAATCGTAGGCTCATGGAACACAACCCCACAGTCTTGACTACTTAAGAATACATTCTGGACTTCTGTTTTTAAGCACAAAAGACAGGGGTATATCCCTGCCCTCACTCTTTGGGATCTTCCTCACAATCTCAGGATAAAACAATACTCAGAGAGGGAAAATCACGTTTCCCATGTGAAAACACTCCACTCCCTCCCACGCACTACAAAGACAGCACCGCATGACGCTACGTGTCGCAGTGCCGCCAAAGCTTCAGCGCCCGGCTGTCTCTTGAAGCACGCTCTACTCTCCATTCAGAGCTGTCCCTCCTGCCCTCCTCGGCCTTGTCACCACTTGATATCCAGGCTGTCTGTGCAGGGCTCCGAGCTCTGGTATCTGGTGTGCAGCACCTCCTGCACTCTGGGGGACTCAGCACCCTCCAGCCACTCCTGGTACAACTCCTGCACATGTGCGCTGCTCTCTGGGGGCCGCACAGGGATGCTGGCGTAGATGCCTTCCATCTGCTGCAGTAGTGCACGGTCTGTGTGGCCGTCCTCTGTCTGTGCCTGGCCTCTGCCGTTCAAGCATCCTGAAAGATACACACAGGTAGACCTTTCTCCCCTGTGGGATGGCTGGTTACAGAGAGCTGTGCCTCAGGGCACACTGGAAGCAGGAGAAGCAGGCTATACCATGTGACATGAGATTGTTACTGGGACTCCGACCATTGTCATGGAACCTGCCCAGGAGGAAAGCCACGGGTGTTCTTTATTCTTACCATATACATTATCCATAAACTGTCTTACCTAAAAGTGTTTATATCTTTTTGTTTTGCTTTTCAAGACAGGTTTTCTCTGTGTAGCTTGGCTGTCTTGGACTCACTCTGTAGACCAGGCTGGCCTTAAACTCACAGAGATCCCCCTGCCTCTGCCTCCCTGATGCACGCACCATCGCACCCAGCTCCTTACAAGCCTTCGGAAGCAGGCAGCTCTGTCTGCTCTCTGGACTCCTGGCTTCTGAAGAGTGCCCAAACCTAAGGAGCGCTGAGTGGCTGACAAGATGAACACAACGCTTGCGCACAGGGTTGTCAGTGCGTAGGCCCAACAAGGCTGCGCTGGGCCGAGAGCTACATGAGCTCTCCACTGTGTGTCTCCTGCTGTCAGTACAGCCCATCCGAACCTGCATGTGTCAAAATGCAATTGGTGCATGGGAGTGGGAGTAGCTGGTGGTAGGTGTGTGTCTCACATGGTCAAGGTCCTAGTTTCTAAGCCTAGCGCCAAGACTTTGATTTAAAAGAACCAGGAGGTGGGACTGCAGAAAGGGCTCAGAGGTTAAGAGCGCTGGTTGCTCTTCCAGAGGTCCTGAGTTCAATTCCCAGCACCCACATGGCGGCTCACAACCATCTATAGTGAGATCTGGTGCCCTCTTCTGGTGTGAAGGCAGAATGCTGTCTACATAATAAGTACATCTGAGAAAAGAAAAAAGAACCATGAGATAGGCAGAAATCTACAGCTCGGCGGACAAGCACTTAACTACCATACACAACGCTTTGGGTGCAGACTGCAGTGCCAGCGGGGAGAAAAGCAGCAGCAGCGGGGACAAATTCCCACCTTGTTAAACTTTACTCCCACTGACCAGGCCACCTGGCAGCTAGACTAGCTGTCCACCTTCTCAGTAGCAGGCACCCTTCTCCTCCCCAGACCCCTACAGTTTTCCCGCCCTCCGAGAGGCCCCATCTTGTCTCTGCCCACTGTAGCCCAGGACTCCAGCACAGCATCTGCTCCCAGATGGCCCCTGTTCGCATCCCTGTCTCAAATACTGGCCTCTAACCACTGCCCTGTCTAGAAGATCCCTCAGGACAGGGACTAGAAATGTAGGCCTCTCCTCTGTTATGCTCTTCCTGGATCTTTTCTTCATTTCTGACAGTACTCCTTGTCTGGCTCCCTCTGGGTCTTTCTGAGAACTCTAGTGGTCCTACTTGAGCACCTTTCATCACCCCAAACTCAGGATGACCTAGACATTCCTCATCTTGAGGTCGCTCCCTTCATACCCAGGGGTGAAGACAGACCACTTGAGATGCTTCCCTTCATTCTCCAATACCCTATGTATGAGCAAGAGGTGCCAGGCCCTAGCACCTAGCAGAGCCCCCCCCTAGCTCTGGCCTGCTCTCATTGTCTCTCCACCTCAGTCAGGAGCTTTCTCCAGCTGCCTGTCTTTACACCTGGATGGTTCAGTTTCCCTTTGTGGCAGCAGGAGCTCTAAGAAGGCGAGTGACGTCTGCCCTCTCCTGCTGCCGCTCTGCGCAGGTTCCGTTTCTTTTCCTAGTCGCCCTATATAACAGCTCCATGCTGGTGACCGTAGGAGCTGGTTCCCACGTGGCACCTACAAGAGACTGTCTACTTTTCACACTACAGGGAACCTTCAGGGCTGAGGGCAACATGCCTTGGCATGAGGGAGCATCCTGTCTTCCATGGTTACTGGTGGGCCTCTGAACCCCTTACCTCTGGGGCATGCGAGCACCTCCACAAAGTGATATGGAAATTTGCCCTTTTTGAGCTTCAGGATCATGTTCTGGATATTGCGGAAGCCATATGCTGCAGCAAAGCGCAGTAAGACCTCCCCATTCTTCTCAAGGGTAACCTCTTGGAAGTCTTTGTTTCTACAAATCAATAACATGGATTTCAATGGTCAGTGCCCTAAAGATCACTTCTGCTTGGTTGAGGTACAGTCTCACTATGTAGCTCGGCCTCCGCAGTGATAGGTCTACCACATCTGCCCATTTTTTCAACTTAAGTTTAGAATGTCACCAAAATAATGTCAATAGAAAGACCTGAAGGCCCTTGTACTGTAACCAGTGCTGGCTTTCCCACAGAGCAGCCAGGGTAGAGCAGCCACGCACACCACATGCCCCTGGCCCACCATACACTCTGCCTGTCTGTCACAGGCTTCATACCCTAGCTCTGCCTGACGTGTTAGCACCACTCCTGGGCACACCAACTGTGGGTACGCCGGCTCAAACCTTAATGCACGGTAGGTGATCTCCTCAACATGCTCGCCAAACAACTCCCTGGCAGCGTGTCTGAAGACGTGGGCCAGATGCCCATCTGAGCTCACTCCATCATGCCGTCGTACTGCCATCTCCTTCGTATCTCCAAACCTAAAACAAAAGACAAAAGTCTTCACTGTGCCCATGAAGAGGAAGCAAAAGTATTAGTCCAGTTGTTACTGGGACAGACTCCATGGAGCCACCTAAACACGAAGTCACTTAGTCTTTGCAGTATTTGAACTTTGGGGAGCCACCATGCGGGTGCAGAGCCCCAAGCCTGGCCCTCTGAAGGAGCAGTGAGCACTTAACCACTGACTTATCTCTCCAGCCCTGAAAAGCACTTGTTTTGTTTTGTTTTTTCGAGACAGGGTTTCTCTGTGTAGCCTTGGTTGTCCTGGACTTGCTTTGTTGAACAGGCTGGCCTTGAACTCACAGTGATCGCCTGCCTCTGCATCCCCAAGTGGAATAGCACATTCGTAATGAGTCCTAATAAACGACAGGAAATGTCATTTTGCACCTAGCCTAAGATTGCAAATGAGGCTGTTTCACTGGTTTCACTTACTTGCTTCTTTGTGCAGCTACATATGTGCTCAGAGCGGGGTGGTGGTGTGCTGAATCAGCAGCTGAGGTGGCTTAAGCATGTGCTTGACTGTGCCCAGGCAGCGTGAGGACCCTTGCTCAGCCTGGGTTGTCAGGTAGGCTCTAGCAGCAGGTACTCCAGCTGCTGTAATTCTACAAACTTCTATAGCACCTTCCATAAAAGGGCACAAATATAGCTTCCCAGGCCATCAGTTGTACACTTGATCTTTGCAATATACTCTGTATGAGACCCAGGATACAGCGAGAGCCAAAGTCCTGGCTGTGCATCAGGGTCCACAGGGAAAAGAAAGCCAGCAGCTGTGTTCCTGATGCAGAGGCCAGAGGGAGCCATAGTGTCAGATGTGTGTCTCTACTGTACACAGTTTCTGTGTGCCTTCCCTCCTGAAGGGTACGGTATGGCCATCACTCCAGAAGCCCCAGTCTCCTGGCAGTACTACAGAACAGTGTCCCTCTCGAGGATCCTGCCTGAATCCATTTCAAAAGACAGGACGGGAAGGATGCAGGAACCTGTCTCAGTACTCACATGATCTGATTAGGGCAACCCTAGGGCCTGCAAAGCTCACCAGAGGCCCTTCCCAACTTACAAAACACCACTTACAAAGTATCCACAGCAACGTCTTTCATGGAGAGGTCACTTTGCTCCATTATCTGAGCAATTTCACCTGGAGAAAAACAAGGGGCATGAGTCACTGGAAGGAGGATAGGTGGCCCAGGGCTCTAGGTCAGGCTTTGCTTAGGAACCTGGGACCCTCCTTGCTGTGTGATCCATTTCATGTAGAAGGAGTCCTTCAACAGGATAAATTAATGCTAACTTCTAAAGAACAATAAAAAGATATGCAAACAGAATTGCTCTTTTGGACCCTGAACTAAGGCAGTTCTGCATTGCTTGCTGTTGCCTTGAAGTGGAAGCCTGGGTGTACCCCACACAGCACTGCTACATTTGACACACACACAGACACCATGCATGGATGGCTGCCCGTGACCACAGACACTTTCTATACCACAGTCTTTCTCTGTGACCCTTTAGTACAGTTCCACATGTTGAGGTGACCCCCAACCATAACATTGTTTTCCTTGCTACTTCACAACTATGATTTTGCTAGTGTTATGAAGCACAGTGTATCTGATCGTAAGTATCTGATCGGCAGGATATCTGATACCCGAGGGCTCATGACCCACAGGTTGAATCCCACTGCTCTAAAGCGTAGCATCTAAACAGGGCTACTGCCAACAGGGCCACTAAATAAAACAACACATAGAGTGCATTGAACTTTCCACTCCTGTGTCCTATAGTATATTGGCTTTCTCACATGTGAGAGAGTGAGAAGGATCCCTGCAGGCTTTACAGCAGGCAGGAACAATCCATAAAAAGACAAGAATGAAAATTCGATTCAGCCCTGGTTTAGGTACTGGTGCTGGGCCAAGACTTGAGAGTCTGACCACCAATTCCTTTATTTTAGCCATATTTAAGCACAGCATAATTTCAGAAAAAAGGTTTCTGATAACAACTCAGCCCTGTGAATACAACAAAGCTCAAGACGTGTTTCCACTGAAGCTCTCACAAGGCACAAAGGCTTCCCCCCTGTGATGCATTCTTACTGACTCAGAAACTAGTCACCCCAGCATTCCAGGACAGGCTGAGCACCTCTTCCCTCTGAAGGATGCTGCATGCTTAACCTCCTCAGCTTCTCTGGTGTGCATGTGTGCACAGCACTGTTGGCCCTCCACAGCAAAGGGTCCTGATGGGCTGTGACATAAGAGCATCTAACAGCGGTGCTGCATTCTCCCAGAAACCCAGCCCATCTGGAGGAGATTCTGAGGAGGCAGGATGCAGAATCCTCACCCTTGGCTATCAACGCCATCACGCTGCTTGGCCATGCTGGCCTATCAGAGACACACTTGCTTTCTGATAAGTCCGAGAGCACCCGCGCACCTCACCTGATGTCAGCACACAGTCCGTGCCCCTGGCACCACTCAGAGTCATGGAAAGACCCTCTCGAAGAGCTTCCAGCTTCTTATCATAGCAAGGAGCCACGACAACATGGAAAATTTTCTCTGGAGACAGATTCTGTGGAGGAGAGCACTCAGCTCAGAGCTTCAGAGAAGCAGTGATGGTGGCTACAGCATGGGTGGTCCCAGCTGCTGATCCCACGCTAGCCCACGTGTGGCAGTGTGTTGTGAGCTCTGCACAGGTAAGGACAGGCTGTGTTCCACCGACTTTCCCTGAAGAATTTCTGAAACTGTCCACATGATATCTAGGCAACCTGTCTCTTGAGACAAACCGGCAGGTACCTCTGAGTCCTGAGTGGAAAAGTCCTGCTCAGGGAAAGGGTGGAGCCCAAGAGAAAGCACAGAGGTTGTCAGAGGTCACAGCTCAAGGCCCAAATGTCCCTACCAGCAGCTGCAAGAGGATCTGCAACTCTGGGCTCCACTGAGAGCTCAGGGCCCGCAGCCCTGAGGAGACCAGGAGACCTCAGAACTCTTACAGCAGGTATAAGAGGGCAGAAATGCAGGCCACCCAACAGCCAGTTTTCTTGTCCCTTCAGCTCAATGCAATTATGGTACAGGGCTAGTAATTTGCCAACTGTGGTGACTTTATAAACAGAGAAATGTTTTCAACGGCTAACAGGAGGCTGTCAGGTGGATATGGCTTTTAGGCTGGCTTCCGTGTTTAGAAGATCCTTCCCATCGCTGTTTTTTCTAGTTACTGTGGGGGCCCAAACAGTTTGTTCACAAGAAAGGAGAAAGGCAGGATGCAATCTATGTCAGGCTTGCCAAAGCCCTGGAACTAAGGTTTGAGGCAAGTGACTTGAAGGAACTAGAGCTTATCTATCATGTGACAATGTTAAAACCATGGGGCCAGGGACCCAGTGCTTAAAATGACTGGCTGTTCTTCCAGAAAACCTGGGTTCAATTCCTAGACCATGCAGCAGCTCACAAGTGCATGTAACTGCAGTTCCAGGGGATATGATGCAGTCTTCTGGCCTCTGTTGGCACCAGGCATGCAAGCGGTGCACAGCCACACACACACACAGGCAAAACACCCATACACATAAAATAAAAAGAGAGGGATGGGTGTGGTAGCACACGCCTTTAATCCCAGCATTCAGGAGGCAGAAGCTGGAAGATCTCTGCAAGTCTGAGGCCAACCTGAACTATAACAGTGAGTTCTAGGACAACCAGGACAGAGTCCCTGTCTCAAAAATCCAACCTAATTCAAACCAAAAAGGCAGGCTAAAGGTGGCATCTGTGGCCTGGAGCAAAAAGCCAGGCTAAAGGTGGGGCTTAGCTTCCTAAGGCGCCCAGACCAGAAGCAATCAAGCAGTAGCTCCATGGATGAGGTCCAGGGCCACCCTGTCCACAGTCTGAAGAATGCCTCACCTCAGGCCTTACTCAGCTTAAGTCCGCAGCCTGCTGCTGCTCCCTGGAGAGCTTGGCTTACCTGCTGTCTGGCAAAGTAATCCTTCACCAAGGAGCCCATGACCTGCTGTGGGGACTTGGCAGTGCAGAGATGTGGGATGATGGGGCGACCTAGCACCCGCTCAGCATATCTGACCCAACCTAGGGAGAAAGCAGAGAGAGAGAGAGAGAGCACATAAGCTCAGTTTCCACGGCTCCCTCCTGCCTTCTGGCATTAAGGTATGCCTGGGACTTGGCTCCCAGGCCAGACAGCTCATCTACATTGTCCCTGTTCATGAGGTATCCTGCTCTAAAAGGCTGAGCGCGATGGGTCTGCCCACCTCCATCCAAAGGCAGGGCTATGATTACTTCTACAGTCCTGGTGAAGTAGTACCCGCAGCTTGTGCTCACCAGGACACGCAGAGGTCAACATGGGCAGTTCCTGGTGCTCCTCACTGTGCTGGTGATAACGGCGTACAAACTCCTTCTGACTTTCCAGGATGCTGAAATCTGCAGCAATTGTGGTGTCAAATACATAGTGTACCCCTGCAGGAAAAAGGGACACAGATTCTTCCTTCAGACAGAGGATGCATCCAGATCACATCTAACTGCTAAGGACTCTCCGTCTTCCCTTATGACCAGGTCCTACTCTGCACCCCTAGGTGATCCAGAGCTCATGAGGCTCTATAGAATAGGCTGGCCTTGAGCTTGTGATGATCTGTTTGAGTCCCAAGTGTTATGATTAAAAGCATGGACCACAATACTTGGCTCTTTGTTGTTGTTGTTTTTGACTAGGTCACTCTATGTAGCCCAGGCTGTCCATAAACTTGAATCTTCCTACTTCCAGCTCCTTTGCTAGCATTATAGGTAGATACAACCATCCCTAGCTTTTGAGCACCCTTAATTCTTCCTCAACCGTGTCTTCTCCTGTTTCAAACACAAACACAAACACAAACCACAGAGTCAATGGCACATGTCTCTCGCTAGCTATTCCATGGCACACATCTCTCCTTAGCCACCATCAGTCAGTCTTGATACCTTTCTTTCTGGCCCGGTTCACACTTGGCATTTTACGTTTTCCTTGTTTGAAACAACATCCTGGCCAGGCTGGAGCTCACTGTGCTCACCAGGCTGGCAATAAATCCACAAATGATCCTCCTGCCTCTGCTTCCTAAGTGTTATGATTATAGGCATGTGCCTCTCACTTTTCTATGTGGTATTAGGGGACAACGAATTTACACAGCACTCTCCCATACTGGAGAGAACCCTTACCTGCTGAACCATCTTGCTTGCCCTCCAACCTACTTTTTGATGGCTTTCTCGTAGAACCTGAAGTTTGTTGTTTGGGCTAGACTGGCCAACTAGGGAGCTCCTGAAACCTACTTGTCTCAGCTCTTCCAATGTGGAGTTGCACAAGCCTGCTGCCAAGCCTAGATTTTTTTTTTCCAGACAGGGTTCTCACTGTATACTGGATGGCCTAGTACTTACTATGTAGAGAAACTGGCCTTGAACTCTCAGAGATCTGCCTGCCTCTGCTTCCCAGTGCTGGAAGTAAAGATGTGTAAAACCCACTGTGGCAAATTTCCACCTTTTATTCCTCATATAAAGAACACATGCCTGGGACTGGAGATGTAGCTGAGGGCTACAACTTACTAACTAAAGGTTCTTAGAAAAACGGACATTAGTCACTACAGAAATAATTGTCAAAAATAATCATTACGTGGGCTGGAGAGATGGCTCTGAGGTTAAGAGTGCTGGCTGCTCTTCCAGAGGTCATAAGTTCAATTCCCAGCATGGTAGCTCACAACCATCTAAAATAAAAAATCTGGCGCCCTCTTATGGCATGCAGGTGTACATGCAGGCAGAACATTGTATACATAATAAATAAATAAATCTTAAAAAAAATAATCATTACGTGAGCTGGAGGCAAGTATAGAAACTTCCTGGTGCTCACTGTCCACAGTTAGCAGGTGTTCACTCACTCCTTACCTCAGAGGGTCAAACCCCCTATAACACAACATCTGTCCACACACAGAAAATGTCAGTCCTTTGACATTCCAGGAATCACCCCTCAAGTTTCTCTCCTGTGCCCTTGGAAACGGAACTTGAAAAATAGAAAGCGGCCTTCCTGAGCTGAAAGTATACATCCATAGCATTTTAAAGAGGTGACTCACTCACCAAGACTTTTGAGGAAGCCGCACAGTCTTCTGGATGCATCGGTGACACCGAGGTTGAATTTAGCAGCAAAGTAAGGCAGAGACTGAGGACACACAGACACAACTAGAACTCTGTGCTTTGAGGTGTCACATTTCTAGAAGGAGAAACATTAATGCCACATGTTCAATGGAAAATTCACAGTAAAATGGATTTTTTGTTTGTTTTTTGAAGCAGGGTTTCTCTCTGTGTAGTCTTGGCTGTTCTGGAACTCACTCTGTGGACCAGGCTGGCCTCAAACCCAGAGATTCATCTGCCTCTGCTTCCCAGGTGCTGGGATTAAAGGCCTGTGCCGCCACCTCCCAACAAACATAAACATTTTAAATTACAATTTTAAGAAAGAAAGAAAGAAAATGTAGGCTACAGAGCAAGTTCCAGGACAGCCAAAAGCTACACAGAAGAGAAACCCTATCTTAAAAAAAAAAAAAAAAAAAAAGTCAGGTAAGGTGGCGCACGTCTGTGATCCCAGCACTCAGGGAGGCAAAGGCAGGTGGATCTCTGTGAGTTCGAAGCCAGCCTGGTCTACAAAGTGAGTCCAGGACAGCCAGGGCTACACAGAGACCCTGGGGATAGGAGGCTGGCAGAGGTGCACCAATCTCTGCCTTAGGCTTCCAGTGTTGTCTGTGAGGCTCCAGGTAGGGCTCATCTGCAGGGAGACCCAGGCTGACAGGAATATCTACCATAAATTCCCAACAAAATTCAAATTAGAAGTCAAGGAAGAGGCCTTTCTACTAATGTCCATAGGAAGGTTTTAGCCAGAACCACTTACCACCATTGGTACTTTGTACCAGTTTAAAAGTTGTGGCCAGCAGAACCCATAAACAAGAGGTACAAAACCTCTGCCATGTTGTACATGCTTAGAATCCTAGCACTGTGGTGGCTGACAGAATAGAAGTTTTGAGACCAACCTCAGACACAGCTAGCCACTGTCACACAACACAGAGGGAATGATTACAAAATAGATTTTTTTCATCTAATAACCATATAAAACTAACCAGTATTAAGTTTATGAACTGCCACATCCCACTGGAACAGTGATGGTGCATGCCTCTTATCCCAGCATTTGGAAGGCAGAGGCAGGAGCTCTGTCCTGCATCTGCTCCTGCCTCCAGGTTCTGCCCTGTTTGAGTCTCTAACCCAATTCCCCTTCAGTGATGCACACGTGGAGGTGAAAGCCAAATAAATCCTTTCTTCCCCAGCTTGCTTTAGGCCATGAACTGGTCATGACACGGGTACTGTGTTTCCTCACAGTAACACTGGCCATAGACAGGACTCTGTCATCCATCTGTCCATCTGTCTATATCGAGGTCTGAACCTATACGATGCTCAATGCTAGGCCAGTGTTCTACTGCTGAGCCATGTCTCTAGCCATTCATTTCTTCATTTTCTCATTCACAGACAAGGTCTCATTATGTGGCCCAGGGTGGTCGTCCTGAACTCCCTTTGTAGCCTAGGCAGACTTTGAACTCGCAGCTTTCCCACCCAGTTTCCTGGAAGCTGGACCCACAGGACTGCACCATCAGTTCCTGCTGACAGCATACCTTATTGAGATTAAGAACACGGAAGAAATCCTTGGCACTCTGCTGGGAAAGCCGCAGTCCTTCATCCACAGTCACACAGCTGTCACATGCGAGGCAGTCACTCAGAAATACCTTTGCATCTGCCAACTTATGGAATTCTCCTTTCTGTGAGAGAAAATGATGTTAACTTTCTTTCTTTCTTTTTTCCTTTTTTGAGACAGGGTTTCTTAGTGTAACCCTTGCTGTCCTGGAATTCACTTTGTAGATCACGCTGGCTTGAACTCACAGAGATCTCCCTGCCTCTCTCGCCCACGTACCAGGACCACAGGTGCGCGCCACGACCCACGGGTAGCTTTGCTTCTTTGGGGAGGGCAACATAAAGACAAAGTCGAGGCTGAGCTACCGGGAGCCACCAGGCAGTGGTTTCTGAGTAGACTGTGGTGGCGTCAGGCCCTTGGTGGCTCTTAGTCATGCAGGTGACAGTCTGGGCTGAAATAGCCCGGCACTGTCTTGTGGGAAGACAATCCGCCTTTGGCCATCCCACCTCCTCTCCCGTGGCCGTGAGCCGCTGGCACCTGCCAGCTCCTCCAGATCTACGTGGTGAACACTTCGCAGACAGTCAGGGCTGTGTGCAGCACAGCCCTCAGACTCTGAGAACCCCTGAGCTGCTGGTGCCCACTCCTGCCCCACCCCTCTTCAATAAAGGGGGACTGGCTACCTGGGCGATGGGACACTGGGACCCTAGACCTTGGTCCCTTTAACCCCGTTTTGTCCCCCACCCAACCCTGTCCCACTCTGGCCCCTTTTAGTCCCCAGAGAAATCTACTAAACCACAAGCCACATTTCCATTGCCTGAGGCCTGCACACACCTCTCAGCTTTTGCCTGGCCTGGCCTGCCCTCAGGGCTCACATTCAGCCATACCGCTTTGACTGTTCTTGAGTCCTTCCACAGGAAACACTCCAAATGAGCTCTCATTCGCCTACTGGCCCCAACAGAGCTGGCATCCTGAGATTTCTTTTCAGTGCCCATTACCACACAGCATCAGCTTGCTCATAGAGGTTGCATCTCATGTTCCTTATGCTTCTATGCTTCCCAGCATCTCTAAGAGCCTAGAAGGCACTGAGGTGCTCAGGGTGTAGGTGAGCAGCACAGCTCACCTAGCAAGTGCAAAGCTTTAGGTTCAAATCATATTAGTGAAAAATAAAATAAATTTAAAACAGTAAGTGTTCAGTAAGTATTAGCGAGTTAACACAGGAAGATGCTAAAACAAGCCAGAGTCATTTCAGTCAATTAAGGAAGCCCTAGAGAAGTCTATGTATGTTTGTTGATACTTTTAGATAGGATCTTGCTATGTAGCCCTGACCTGCTACTCACTATGTAGCACAGGATGGCCTATCTTAGAACTCCTGAAGGATACGCTTTTAATCCCAGTACTCCAGATACTGAGGAAAGTGGATCTCTGAGTTCAAGGCTAGCCTGGTCTACACAGTGAGTTCCAGGCCAGTCAGCACTATATAATGAAATCCTGTCTCCAAAATAAGTAAACAAACAAACAACATCCAGGGTCCAGGCTACCTTCCTTCCAACCCTCCTCATCCTCCTTTTCTTGTACTTCCTAAACTGCTAGACTCTACAGAAGGCCTCTTCTTTTTATATAGCCCTCACCATTTCCAGAGAAGCCTTCCCTTTCCTGCCAACACCACCTCAAGGGCCCCAAGCCAGGCCAGCTTCCCTGCTATACCCCTGGCTATTTTGCTAGGCACTGGAAGCTAACACTGTCTTTTGTTGTTGTTTTTCCAAGACAGGGTTTCTCTGTGTAGCCCTGGCTGTCTTGGACTTACTTTGTAGACCAGGCTGGCCTTGAACTCACAGTGATCTGCCTACCTCTGCCTCCAACTGCTGGATGTGTGGTCTTCTAAGTGACTTGGTAGCATGCCTTTAATATCAAGACTCCTGAGGCAGAAAAAGGATCACTGAACTCAAGGCCAGCAGGGTCCACATAGCAAGTTCTAAAACATGGGGATACATTGTCTGGCCATCTTAAAAAGTGAAAAAATAAATAGAAGCTGGAGGCTGGAGAGATGGCTCAGCAGGTAAGAGCACTGTCTGCTCCTCCAGAGTCCTGAGTTCAAGGGGCAGCAACCACATGGTGATTCACAACCCTCTATACTCGAACTTGATGCCTTCCTCTGACATGCAGATATAACAGTCATACATTAGATAAATACTTAAAAACTTTTAAAGAATTATTTACTTATTATTTATTTACTTATTATTCAGTATTCTGTCATGTGAGCCAGCAGGCCAGAGGAGGGCCACCATGTGGCTGCTAGGTTTTGAACTCAGGACCTTTGGAAGAACAGACAGTGTTCTTAACCTCTGAGCCATCTCTCCAGCCCCAATAAATAAAATCTTAAATAATAAAATAAAAAATAAGTAGAAGCTGGAGATGGCTCAGCAGTTAAGAGCATAGGCTCCTCTTTGAGAGGCCCCAGGTTCGATTCCCAGCACCCACATGGTGGCTCACAGCCATCTGTAACTGCAATTGCAAGGGGACTGAGCACCGTCTTCTGAGCCCGGTGGGCTCTAGGCGTTTATGTAGTGCAGACACCCATCCAGTGTTCCACCGCACCTTGAATCCGTGCCTTCAGGCCCAGTCTGCCAGCTCCTCGTCAGCAACCCTCAGTAGTTTTACAAGATATGTCTACACTAAACTGCCACGATGCTGGTTACACTATGTTTGAGCTTATCTTACACTTACCATAACCGTGGGAGGAGAGAAAACTAGCTCCCAACAACACTGATAAGAAATAGGGCCTCAAAAGGGTTGTGGGTTTGTTTATTTATTTATTTATTTACTTATTTTTTGGAGACAGAATTTTGCTGCGTAATCCAGGCAGGCTTCAAACTCATGCCTTTCTGCCTCTACTTTTCAGGTATACACTCACATGCCACTGGAATTAGATGTCTATCCAAAGTCATAAATAGAGGGTAGGCATTAGGGTGCAGGGCTGGTGTGGAAAGCACTCGTCCAAACTGACCCACAGCTCCAGAGAGCATTGCTTCGTGGTGCATTGCTGCTCCTCAAAGGCCTAGTGTTCAAAGCCTAGCACTGGCACACAGGAGAGTCAGAAGGATGCCAGTCAGATTAAACAGTACCTCAGAACTGCTAAATCTAAGAGGGAAGTCCTGCTAACTACTTCTCCCATGTAACTAATTCTCCACTTACATTGGAAGGTTTTACCTTGACTGCTTCCTTGCTTGCTTGTGAGGTGTGTGTGTGTGTGCGTGTGCGCCTGCGTGGGGGGGTCTTGGGCAAGTGTGTTGGTGTAGAGCTAGAAAGGCAACTTGTAAAAGCTGCTTCTCACCTATCACCTATGTGTTCATATGTCACATATGGGCTCTGGGGATCAGACTGACATTCTGAGACTTAGTGGCAAGTGTCTTTAGCAGCTGAGCGATGTAAACAGTTCTAAATTCAGTGTTTGTTTGTGGCGGAGCTCAGGGCATCCGTCTCACTCACCAAACACTATCAGTTGACTTGAAATCTTAGCTCTCAGTTATTGTTTTAAGACAAGGTCTCATTGTATAACTTAGATTGGCCTCCAACTGGGACTCCAGAGGTGCGCCGCCATTCCTGACTAGTCCTAATATTTTCTAAGAGAACAGTGACAGTAACTTTCTCTGTCAAGAGAAATCAAGAGCATGGCAGGGGCAAATGCCTCTTCAGAGCAGGAATGAGGTAGGTATGAACCTCTGCTCAGAGGGAGATACAGTAAGTACAAAGAGGCATCACTGTTGGCTAAAACAAGAACTGAGAAAAGACAGTCATTCACACAGGAAGCCTAAAGACTCATGAACTTGACGTTCAAGTCTTTTATGGAATGTAAGTTCCTCCCATTTTACAGGGTGCAGATTTCAACACGGGGCGGAGAGGTCCTGTTCCTCAGGCAGCATGTGTCCTGGTGAGTCTGAGAGGACTCAAGGCTGCCCTGCACATAGCCCTTACCACTTCTTTCTGCAGAGAAGTACAGGGCCATATTTGATCCTAACAGGAGAGACCACAGCCGCAGCCACTCCAGTCACGTTAGGCTCACACCAAACTGAAATGTTTACTTACCTCTTCATTCTCCTGGGTTGGACTTGATGCACCAATGGACACATTCTCCTGGTCATCAGTTTTTGTTTTTTTATTACATTCCTTTAAAAAAAAATGGAGGGTGTTAAAGGGAAAATTATTTTTTTTTATGTTTTTTTTTTTTTTTCCTTTTCTTTTCTTTCTGCTTTTTTTGAGATCAGGTCTCTCTACACAGCCCTGGCTGTCCTGGAACTCACTGTGTAGACCAGGAGAGATCCTCCTGCCTCTGCCTCCTGCGTGCTGGGATCACAGGTGTGTATCACCAAGCTCAGCCAAGAATAAGTTAGTGTGGTTCTCTCCATTACCAGAACCAACCCTGAGCAGTCAAGTTTGCGCCTAGAAACCCTTTGTACAGAAATAAATCATCCGTACTTAAGGAAGGAGACACACAAACACACACCCACACTTACATTTGAATTATTTGTGATAAGAACAGAAGTGATATGAGGGCTATAGGAACACTCAGATGTGGCTAGCACACAACACTACAGGCGATTCCCCGAGAAAGAACCTGATGGAGTGTTTGGGCATGACACAACTCCTGCAAACGCCAGATTCCCGCACATGCATCGCACGGTCCCCACCATGTGGAACCGTGTGCAGTTCCTGTCACCTGGTGCAGCGGGACAGGGGGCCTGCCCTTAACTCCGTCACCTGTTTTCATGGAAGTTTGTTTTTCGGGTAGGAGCCGCGCACAGCATTTCTGATCACTTCGTTGACCATTCACTCCCTCAGGGTGCCAGGACTGATCAAGCCTTGGCCTTGAACAGCCCCGTGGGGCACTAGCCCGCAGTGGGCCACCGCCTGCTGCCGCCCGGGGCTCCGCGGACAGGTGACGGCTGTCAGAGACTGACACGACAGAGGAAGGTGCACCCGGCCGAGCCCGACCCTCACTATCCTCCTATTCCAGGCCTTGGCCTTCGCCCCCAGCCCCGACGGACGCCGCACCCACCTTGCGTGTGCAGTGCTCACACTTCATCTGGAGCGGGACCGGCGGGAGGCCGACGCGCCTCGGCTGAGAGGAACACGGAAGACTGGCACACCGCCGCCTGCCGCCCGCCGGCGTCCCGCGACCCTTTGTTGTCCTCCTCCGCGGCGGCCCGCCCCCAGGGACTGCAGCAGACCAATGAGAGGCCGAAACGCGCCGGCCACACCCCCGAGCCAGCGGGAGGAGCGCTAGGCTCTTACGGCACTCTGGCCGCGCCTCCTCCGCCTAAGCCAATGAGAGTGCCAGGAGGTGGCAGGTCCCGCCCAGGAGCCAATCAGAAAATGGGGGCGGTGCTTGCGCTTCCGGATAGACGCTCCGGGGCCAGGGCATGTCGTCCTGTTAGTGTTTGCCCTGTTAAGATCCGGTCGTGGGAACGTCAGGGTGAGTGAGGCACAAAGAGTGCGCTGTCCGGACACAAAGAGGCCGGACCGCGGCGACTGCAGAGCGCCAGGCGCAGACCCGCGTCCTCTGTCATGTCCGCGTCGGAAACCCGGCTCTGCGGCAGTTCTCTGCGGAGCCGGCGCCTCCCCTGCCGCCGCCATGGCCATTGAGCGAAGCCTCACGTAGGCCGGTGCTTGGGGGAGGGGGATGCACATGCGCAGCAGGCCTGCATCGTGTGTGTGTGTGTGTGTGTGTGTGTGTGTGTGTGGCCGTTTTTCTATCCATCCATCCATCCAATATATGTATGTACAGACAGTGGGCGCGTGTGCATTTGTGTGCATACGTGCACATAGGTGGAAGCTGGTTCTCTCCGACCACCTTGGTTTCAAGGATAAAGCTCAGATCCACTTTGGCAGCTTAGCCTCTTAGTCTCTCCATTAAGCACAAGGTTAGGTAAACTAGGAAAAGGAACTAAAGACAGGAATCCTGAGACTGTCTAATTGTGAAGTTTCTTACGCCCTACACCCTTTGAGCTACACTCATATGAACTGTCAGCACATTCCTTTAGTCCTACCTGCTTTTATAGCTAAAAGTGTTTTTATTCAAAAACTTCAGGTAGAGCAGACTTGAAATGAAGAAAGCTCTACATTAGTTACCTACATAATTTCTCCCTAACTGCTACTGAGAGCCTTGTAAAGACTACACTTGGCGCAATAGTCTACAAATGTCAAATGAGCTATCTATGAGACATTATATAATGAGAGTTGGTTAACATCCTACTGAAAGCCAGCCAGACACTGATACACTATGGTTCTTGGAAGTAGCAACCAAACCTGGAAGCCCAACACCCAACTTGTAGGTTATTTATCTGAGTTTTAATAAGACAGTCTCTTGGAGCTGGAGAGCTGGCTTAGCAGCTTAGAGTGTTGCTATTGCAGAGGATCTGGGCTGAGGCCTGGCGTTGATTCCCAACTCCCATTAACTCCTGAGCCAGGGTGTGTGATTTTGTGGGGTCCGCTTAAATCCAGCATAACTCAAACACCCGATCAATGCAGACGACAAAAACTTATTGCAACCAGTCTGCTACTGCTCAATCAGGGCCCCAGAACAGACCTGGGAGCTGAACTGTGACCCCAAAGTGACCCTGTACAGCACTCTAAAGGGTGAAACCATACATCGAGGGGCAGCAGGGTGGGCTGGGGCATTGTCCAATCCTGTTTCGACATGAAGGGTTGAACAAGGGAGTTTCCATCAAGGATAGAAGTAGGTTCCTGGGCCTGGGAACATGAACTTAGTTTGACCCTACCAACAAGATGGAGAAGTTGTGTCTGAGATGGTTGGACCGAGACAACTGTCTCCTTACAGGTTGTCCCTGAGACAGCTGGACTCAGACAACCGTCTCCTTACAAAAGAAGCTGTTCAGCTATTGGGAAGTCCTTAACTCTCTTAGGACCTGGGACCTTGAACTTAGTATCTCCCTATGATTAAATGAGTCTGAAAACAAAATAGTAGTACTTAGAATAAGTTCCATTTGCTTGTTCCCAATACTAACTCCCTGTTTGGTTTTGGTGGTGTTTTGTGTTTTTGTTTTGTTTTCTGAGACAGGGTTTCTGATTGTAGCGTTGGCTGTCCTGGAGCTTGCTCTGTAGGCTAGGGTGCTGGGAGTAAAGGCGTACGCTACCACTGCCTGGCAGCGACACCCTCTTCTGACCTCTGTGGGCACCAGGCGTGCATGTGATACACATCTACGCATAGGAGCAACACTCCCACACAAAATAAAAAGCCAGGTGTGGGTAGCGTGCCTTCAATCCCACACTTTGGAGGCGGGCAGACGTCCGTGAGTCTAAGGGTGGCCTGGTTTACAGAGCAAGTTCCAGGCCACCCAGCTAGAGTGGAACCCTGTCTCAAAAATAAGTAAATAAATCTAAAACGTAAAATGCGTCTTCCATGCCAAGCTACATCCTTAGCCTGCAGGATGTTTTCTTATGTCATAATGAACTCGTTCCAGGCACATACTTACTTTCTGGTGTTGTGTTAAAAACCTTTCCTTGGGACACACAGCATACACATTACTCCACATAGGGAGCGCATGACAGACTCAAGTGTGGACATCACCAGAGTCCAGCGCGGTAGGCCAGTGGGTTCACAGGGTAACTTGCAGGAATGACTCAAGGACAGCTGCGTCACCTAGGTGACAGCAGCTCCAGGTGAGAGAGCATCTCATTTCTCATTGCCTGCAGCTGGTCTGGTCGTCTCTGCAGCTCAGTTTCCTTCTGTCTGAGAGATTCTTAGCTTTTATTGATTACTCCAAGAGGGATAAAGCTCAGTGAACCTGGGCAGTTTCAGGGACTTCCTGAAGCTATCTTGAGTTGTTTACCTTCCTGCTTAAGGAACTTCTGTCAGGATGGAATAGTTCAATTTCCGGAGGAAAATGCTGCACAACATCTGGTAATAAGCATGCACTTTTTTTTTTTTTTTTTTTTTTTTTTGGTCATTTTACTTTTATTTTATCTGCATTGGTGTTTTGCCTACATATATGTCTGTGAGTGTCAGATCTTGGAGTTACAGTCAGTTGTGAGCTGTCCTGTGGTTGCTGGGAATTGAACCCCGGTCCATCTGGAAGAGCAGTCAATGCTCTTAACCACTGAGCCATCGCTCCAGCTCCAAGCATGCACTTTTCTGATAAAATATTTATATTGGTGGTTAGAGAGATGGCTCAGCAGAGGACAGGGGTTCAATTCCCAGCACCCATATGGCAGCTCACAGCTGTCTGTAACTCCAGTTCCAGGGCTTCTGACACCCTCACATAGACATGAATGCAGGCAAAACACCAACAAACAAAAAAATAAGTAAATAAAATACATTTAAAATAATGTTACTGTCCTATGTGTCATTATAGCTCTGCAAGTGGATAATTATAAATAAGTTTGCACAGCCAGTATCGGTCCCTAGGGGGTACAAAATTGTTCAGTTTCACTAAGCAAAGAGGCTGGATAAACACTGGACCAGTACAGATTGCTTTCAAGCCTCCAGACTCTTGGCCGCACACACAAAGCAACTGCATGCCAGGCTAGCAGCTCTACAGTTTTAGCTGACTACATAGGTACTGTGCTACAGCTCTGAGAGGGAAGGGCTCCTCACTGCAGTGTCACAGCTTTGCCCTGAGGGGAAAATTTCCACAATACAGGTGTGGAACCTCTTCGGGAAATCACCAATGCCAGTGTCAAGTCAAAAAAAAAAAAAAAAAAAAAAAAAAACAAAAACATTATGTTACATTCCTAAAGGTAAGTCACCAAGTTCTATTCCTTTATTTCACTTCCTTCTCCTGAGGCTGCCTTCCAAGATCTATGATCAAAAGCTCTTTTGGTTCACCTAATTACAAGCTCAATCAAAACAAACCACCACATCTTTGCCCATTCTAACCCAGACCTCCCCTTTTTCTTGGAAAAGTTACACCTGCAGCGTCACTGGGTGCTGTATTTCATGCTGAGTCAGAAAACGGCCGATCTAACTTATCTTCCTTGATTAATAAAGGATCTCTGTGAAGGCAAGTGTTAGGGTGTGGCTGTGCCTAATCCAGGTCCGGAGGGAAGCCCTGCTGTGTGGGGTCTCCTCACAGCAGTTGGGAGCCAAGTAACAACAGAGTAACCCAGCACAACACACATCATCCTGGCAGGTGGCTGCCTCTGCTTGGGTGAGAAGCAGTTTGAGCGGGAGACAGGCTTATAGATTATAGAGCCGTTCTTGGGGGAGGCATTTTCCAGGGATCGGTGGTTTATGTGCTCAAGGGCTGGTGGGGTTTGATAGGTTTTCAAATCCAAAAGTGGCCTTGAACCTTTTATCCTACAGGTACAGGCAGACGTGTTGCCCATAAGCAAACTTACTAGGAGAAATTTCTTGCTAGGCTGTGTGACCTCCACAGTTAAGTGATTTTAAAAATGAACTAAGAGCAGCTGGGTGTGGTGGTGCACGCTTTTACTACCCGCACTTAAGAGGCAGAGGCAGTGGGGACTCTGAGTCCAAGGCCAGCCTAGTCTACATAGTGAGTCAGTGCTAGGGTACCAGCTGGAAAGGCTTTCCCAGTGGAGGTGCTGCAGCCCTGACTGGGGTGGTTTCCCCAGGGGAAGTGTTACAGCTTTGAAGGGAAAGGCATTCTAGAAATTAAAGGGGTTCTGGCAACCTTGCCTTTAACTCTATGCCCTCTGTCTTGCTAACAACTGACAACTGACTCCATGACAGAAGTACCATTCAAGCTGTAAAACTCACCACAGCACTGTGATGGCTGAACTTATGTATAAAGGTTTAAAACCTCTGTGCTTTTAGATAAATACAAAGAAAAATTAGACTTCCAAACGTTAACAGCCGTTAAGGGTTAATTTTTTACTTCTGTTTATTTTGCACATAAGGACCTTCTGCTCGACTAGAACAGAATGTAACTGTGCTCTTTGCCTTTATAAGCCTCTGACTGAGGTGCCTGGGGCCTGCATTCAGGAATCCCTGTCCTGGGCGTAGACCTGGTGCCAGTCTATGAGGAAAAGCCCCTTCCTGAACCTTTGAGCCAGCCAGTTCCCAGCACTTGGGAGGCAGAAGCAGGCAGAGCTCTTGTGAGTTCAAGGCCGGGCCTGATCTACAGAGAAAGTTCCAGGCCAGCCAGAAATACACACAAAAACAAGCAAAAATCGAGGCTGGAGGGTAGGCTTAGTGGTTAAGAATATTTGTTTGGTTCCCAGGACAGATATGACAACTGTCAGGCCTCTGTAACTCCACTTCCAGGGGATCAAACACTCACTTTTGATTTCCCCAGGTACTAGGGAAGCAAGTGGCCTGACCTACATACATACAGATATGTAGGCAAAACACACAAATAAAACAAAATAAATCTTAATTTTAAATAAGTGAACGAATAAAACTACCATCTGCCTTTGAGATAGGGTCTCGCTCTGTAGACCAA
>NW_026596131.1:15896099-15988070 GCF_907164565.1 Psammomys obesus | reverse complement strand
CCTTTGAGATAGGGTCTCGCTCTGTAGACCAAGGTGAGCTAAAACTAACATCTGCCTTTGAGATAGGGTCTCACTTTGTAAACCAAGGTGAGCTAAAACTCATTGTCAAAAATAAAAATTCAAAAATTAAAAAACAAAACAAAACCTGTTTTCCTGCCTCAACCTCTTTGTTTTTAATTGTGACAGTGTCTCTCTATGTAGTCCTGCTGGTCCTAACATTGTGGGCTATCCACCATAGAAGACCGCTTGGACATGGTTTAAGCTGATAGAAAGTTTATTAGCCAGCCAGTGACTACACTGGGTATTCTGGATCCCAGAGCAAAGCCAAGTCTTTCTCTGAGTGAGAATTAAACAAAACAAAACAAAAAAAGAGATTTGTTTTGTGTATGTGAGTGTTCTGTCTGCATGTAGACCTGCAGGCCAGAAGAGGGCATCAGCTCTCAGGATAGATGGTTGTGAGCCACCATGTGGAACTGAACTCAGGATCTCTGCAAGAGCAGACTGTGCTCTTCACCACCGAAAGATGTCTTAACCCTGAGGGCTCTCTCGGTAAGATTTTAAGGACAAAAACATATTCTGGGTTGACATAATTCAGTTAATAAGAACAGCTAGAAGCAGAACTACAGAAACCAAAAAGCAAGGTTAGTAAGGTTAGTTAAGTAAATTAGCGTTTCTCTATGTAGCCCTGGCTGTCCTGAAACTCTGCCTGCCTCTGCATCCTGAGTACTGGGATTACAGATGTGTGCCATTGGGCTGGAGAGATAGCTCAGTGCTTATAGAGCACTGTCTGCCCTTCCAGAAGTTCTAAGTTCAGTTCCTGGCAACTAACTACACAGTGGCTCACAACCATCTATAATGAGAGCTGGTGCCCTCTTCTGGTGTGCAGGTGTACCGGTAGTCAGAGCACTCACATACATAAAATAAATGTCTTCAAAGATGTGTGCCCCCACCGCCTGGCTAAGGCCAGACTTTTAAAAAGAGACACAGTAGAAAGAATGTCATTTTTATTTATCCACTGACTGGTCCTGTGCATGCCTAGTCAAGCACTCTACCAC
Source organism: Psammomys obesus (assembly GCF_907164565.1). Taxonomy (NCBI): domain Eukaryota; kingdom Metazoa; phylum Chordata; class Mammalia; order Rodentia; family Muridae; genus Psammomys; species Psammomys obesus. The sequence goes on along the minus strand of NW_026596131.1, from coordinate 15,987,015 downwards.
AGCTACACCTCCTGATCTCTTTGTATTTCTTTTGAGCTAGGGTCTCACCAAATTGCCCATACTGACCTTGATCTCACTTGTTATCCAAGTTGGCTTTGAATTGGTGGAGCAATTCTCCTCAGCTTCCCAAGTGCTGGGGTTACAGGCTGAAATGCCTCAGTCAGTTTTCTCAGTATATAATATAGCTTTATACTGACAACACTTCCAGGGTTACATATGCTGTTGTAGATTTTATAAGGCCATTAGAAGATTAAGAAACAGATAACACATCAACAAGGATGGCAGAGTAATGGAAAGTTCAGCTCTAGCCTGATGCTCTGGCACAGATCACCGTACTGCAAGACAGGGGCAGGTGCTCCAGCTTTCAGGTCTTTGTAATTATTGTACAGGTCTCAGAGAAACCAGGACAGATGGCTGAGGTGCCTCCTAAATATCAAAGCAGATGATGGTCAAGCTCCCATCGAGTACCTGCTGGACTCCTGGCCCCTCAGCCCTTCTCACGCCTGCCCACTTCCCTGACCTCTCCGGCCCCTGAGCTTCCCTTCCCCAGCTTCTCTTTGCATATAAAACGCAACCATTTTGGCTACACACTATCTTCACCTCTTGGTTCTCTCTGCTCTCTTGGTCTTCTTTCGTCTGTCTCCTCTTCCGTTCTCACTCTGTCCCTGTTTCCTCTCATCGCTGTCTATTCTGCTGGCCATGTTCAGGCGGACTCTTCCTTCTGCCTCTGGCTGTGCTTTCCCTTATATCGACAATAAAACCCTCCTCAACCATGCCTAGGGCCTAGAATGGTCATGTACTCATTTTCATTTACTGTGAATCTTTTGTTAGATTGACCTCAGGGAGTCCATGTTTCCCACCTTAGGAGGCTGCTGAGTATAACCTCTCATTATGTCCTTACAATTCCAGATCCAGCCAGGAGGTGGTGGTGCACGCCTTTAATCCCAGCTCTCAGGAGGCAGAGGCAGGCTGATCTCTTTGAGTTCCAGGACAGCCAGGGCTACACAGAGAAACTTTGTCTCAAAAAACAAAACAACAACCACCAACCAAAAAAAAAAAAAAAAAAAATTCAGATCCACACCTCTGGCTCCTAAGCCATCCCCACGTCCTGCACAGATAGGGCGCCTCCGTGAGTGACGTCATCCTCGGCCAGCCAGGAGGTTAAATTCAAGCGCCCCAAGGACCAGCCGGGTCTACCGGAGCGTGGAAGCAGAGTGGCGCGACGCCGGAGTACGTAATCAGTCTCCACCCCTGGGAGGACCCTGCCCGGCTCTTATCCCGGAAGTCCGCGGGACAGAAGTCCGGAAGTTCGAGAGGCTGTTTCCTCGTTTCCTCCCGCTAATTCTGCGAGCCTCTCGGTGCCGGCGTAGGTGCGTGTCCCGCGGCGTTCCAGGTTCCGACCCGCTGTGCTTCCGGCCTCACGTTCGTGCGCTGTGCGCGCCTTCGCTTGCGCACCTGGGTCGGGCACACAGCAGGCTGAGCAAACCGGGCGTGTGCACTCCGGAGGAGCGGGCGGAGCGGGCCGCTTGTGGAGCGGTAACTGAGGCCAGAGGGGGGCGAGTTGTGTGCCTACCTAGGATTCTGGGGCACGTGGGGCACGGAGCTCGACCGGCCCTGGCTATCCAGGGAGCCCTCAGAACTGGGGCGTGGGTGCTAAGTCTCCAGGGGGTCCCGGGAATTCCGATGCACTCGGGCCATTGTTAGGTAGGCTGGTGGCAGTGGCAGTCAGGGACCTGACAGCTCACGACTGCACCCTTACGCAGCGGCACTTTCAGTTCCCTTTGCTGGCGGGAAGAGGAGTTCCTGCAAGATTTAAGTAAAGTGCCGGAAACCGGAGAGTTTGTGGGGGTGTGGGGGTGGTGTGGGGGGTGGGTAACGACTCAGGACGGGAGTTCGGTCAAGAAAACGGTGGTGTTTGGGAGTGAGATCAGACCAACACTGAATTTGTGAACTACAAAGCCCCGGTGCCCATATCTAGGTGTGAGCTGAGGCGGTCCCTCGGAGAAAGGAGCTTAGGGTCTGCTGGACCTTCCCCCGGCCTCCTGTCTACACTGACGAGGTGCTGCTTCTGGGCAGTGCTTTCAGGCTTCCGCTGTGTGGTTTCCCGGCCTGCCGTGCAGTGGAGCCCAGGTTCCGGGGATGTACATGCAGGTGGAGACACGCACCAGCACCCTCCTCCACCTGAAGAGGGCTCCAGGCATCCGGTCGTGGTCCCTGCTGGTCGGTAAGCTTCCCATCTTCGCCAACACAAATCGTAAAAAGTGATGAAAACAGCTGCATTGTAGTCAAGTAGAGGTTCTCCTCAGTACAGGGCCTTGATAAAGCATGCCTCGTTAACCCTCAGTGTGCCTTTTCTCTCAGAGGACACTCAGGCCCCTCTGACATGCTAGGTGAGCTCTCTTCACTGAGATGCACTCCCAGCCAATCTGCCTTTCCTGAGGTCACTGTAGTTTTCGGTCCATGTGGCAGGGGGTCATGGGTGCACATTTTTCCTCTTCCTAAGTTCACGGAGCTTCCTGTACTCTCCACATCACTGCCTGTCAGAAGCCTTGGCATCTCAGGGAGAGCTGCGCTCGTGTTGGCTGAGCCGTACAGCAGTGTCTCTGGAGTCTGTCCTTAGGATACACACGTGACCTGTGTTGCGCTGTTACAGTTCTCCATGTAGTCTTGTCTTCACCCCTTATCACATGTCGACAATACCTACCTCGGGACCACTTGTGCATTCAGACCAAATGAAGACGGTGAATGCCATGGAGGGCTAGCCTGCTTTTTATTAGCTTTCACTTCTAAATTATGTGTACTTATGTGTATGTGCAGGTGCACATAGGTGCCTGTGGAGTCCAGAAGAACATTAGATCTCTGGAGCTAAAGTTACATGAGATTGTGAACAGCCAGACATAGCTGCCGAGTACTGGACTGGCTCCTCTGTGAAAGTTAAGCTCTCTTTCCAGTCTCCATTTTTAAGCAGACTTCTTGGCTGTTTCACCAGCTCTGCACAAGGTGGCCTCTCCCTCTGCCCCTGAGCAAGCTGTCCTACCATGGGACAGGCCAGCTTGCTGGCTGTCATGCTGTCCAGAAGGGAGGTCCCTTCGCTGGTTGACCAGGCACACCCTCTCTCTACAGGAATATTATCCACTGGCCTGGCTGCTGCCTACTACAGTGGAGGTGAAGTATGCAATCCCCTTCAACCTCCTTGCACTGGGAAATGAACAAAAGCAGTGATCTGTGAGCGGGCTTGGTGGGTGTGTGGCCTTTGGGGTAGCCTCTGCTTCGCCTTGTGTAGATGATACCAGCCCATGTCTTACATCTTAAATCTCTTGCTATGTTGTGAGGTCCTTTTGGAAAGCTCATCAGCCGCAGGGAGGAGTCGTAGGCCTCACCCTCCCTGACAAGGCTGTGTAGATCTACCCATCTCCTAGGTGGATTGAGGCAGAGTCTGGGATGCACATGGCAGACATCACCCCGGCAGAAGCACCTCCCACCTGAGCCAAAGCAAAGACTGGGCCGGGAGGGACATCCGTGGACACGTCACCTGGCTCTCATGGCCGAGGGGCTGAATCCTGTGTCTGCTTGCAGATAGCCTGGGCTGGAAGCTCTTCTATGTCACAGGCTGCTTGTTTGTGGCCGTACAGAACCTGGAGGACTGGGAGGTAAGATGGCACCCTTCCCTCCTGGAGGCATCTGTCCCGGTTACCTGGTTACTTTTCACTTTGCTTGTAACAGCCCCAGGCTCTAGAAGCTACTCTGCTGTTTTCACCAAGGTTCTGTAAGTTTTTGTTTTTTGTTTCTTTTGGTAGGCTTGCCTCAAACTCAAAAGTCAAAAGTAAGCCTACTGCCTCAGCCTTCTGACAGGCACAAATCTCCACACTCAGCTCGCGGGAGTTCCTTTTTCTGGGGTTGTTGCAGCGAGTCTGTATTGTCCTTCTACTGGGCTGACTGCACAAGATAGGGACCTGTGAGAACATTCTGCTAACTCACAGTTGGGCCAGCACCCAGGCCTTGAAGTTGAAGGGTTGGGGCTTCCTCTAACCAGCCAGGTCTCCCTGCAGGCCTAAAATAGCTGACAATAGGAATCAAGAGAACCTGAGCCGGGGAAAGGCCAGGTGGTAGCTTTGGGGGAAGCCCTCTCCTCAGTCTTGGCCTTAAAATGCTTGAAGCTGCTTGGCTTCTGCCTTTTGCTTAGTGGCCTCAGTGCCGTCCTGTGCTCTTGTTCTTTTCCTTACCCAGTACTGAGGGTTGAGCCTAGGGCTGCATACCTGCTGGGCCAGTGTTCGACCACCGGGCTAGATCCCCAGCCTGGTCTTGTTCTCATGGGGAGAGAGAGGGGCACCCACTCTACCTGCTTTCTCTCGTGTGCCCCTAACCCACAGGAGTACAAGAGGTCAGAAACAGAAGTTGCCTCTGAAAGCGAATCCAGAGCCTTTGGGTTTCCACTGAGTATCTGTGCCAGTGTGCATGGGGATGGTGCCTCAGCATCAGTGTGGTCCTCTCCCTGGAGTTGTGTGTGTGGCTAGCATACGTTTGTTTGCAGGAGGCCATTTTCAACAAGAGCACGGGGAAGGTCATCTTAAAGACATTCAGCCTCTACAAGAAGCTGCTGACTCTTCTCAGAGCAGGCCACGACCAAGGTAAGATGTGGGGACTTGCAGTTTGGTGAAGGCTTGGGGAGCATGGGCGACCTGGGTCCAAGTTCAGCTGCTCAGGGAATGAGGTCCCCAGACACATCCTGGCTTGCAGGGTGGGATCCAAGCAGACGGGCCATCTTGCATACTTCGTGACTCAGCCTGTTGGGAAGGATGGAAGCTCCTCAGCAGCTCTCTTAGGCTGGATGAGGGTGGTAGGAGTGGGTCCCTGTGCCAAGCAGACTAGAACAGAGCCATTCTGGTCTTCAGGAATGACTTGGCCACTCTTGGCCCAACTCCTGTACCTGACTGCTGTCAGCTACGCTAGCCCTACAGTTAGATGGTCAGAGGAAGCCTCCAGCCCTTGAACTCTGGGCTTGGGAGCTAGCCTGGCTGTGAAGTCCAGGTTCTCATAGGTCTCTTCCTGTGTATCCAGCCCACCTACTGTTACAGACATGTAGTAACAGCCTACACAGGCTCCTCAGCAGCCTTTAACGTGAGCACTTAGACTCCCGGATGCAGGCCTCTCACTGGTGTGGAGTGCTGGCAGTGTACAGCCGAATGTGGCACAGATAAGACCAGAGCTAGTTTGTGGGCTGAAGTTAGTGCACTGGCTGAACTTTCCCACAGGCACCAAGCCACGGGGTTGTCCCCATGTCATTGTGGCTGTGGGATACAGTTCCCAGTGGCTCTTGGGAAAGCAGTATCAGCCATGCATTAGGCAGTGGTTTTCCTGTGCAAAGAAATGGCGGGGATATCCCACTGAAGCTAGACAGGTGCTCCAGCCTTTAAGTAAAGCCAGGCAAAAAGGACAGCATACAGACGGCAGCTTAGCTGTCTGTTGCAGGACTGCTCCGGACAGCCAGGAACTGAAACTGCTCTCCGGACTGTAGCCTTATCCAGAAGCTGTTCTGGATCCACGTCCAGAATGTGGAATCACAGATGCGCCTGTTACTAATGCTGCTCCTACTGCTCAGCAGCTGTCCCACGGCACAGAGTGCGAGCCAAGAGGTGACTGCTCATGTGTAAACCCTTTTGTCCCCAGTGGTGGTCCTGCTGAAAGACATCCAGGATGTGAACGTGGAGGAGGAAAAGGTCCGCTACTTTGGGAAGGGCTACACTGTGGTGCTCCGGTTTGCAACCGGCTTCTCTCATCCCCTCACTCAGACTGCAGTCATGGGCCGACGCAGGTAAGGGCGGAATAGAGCAAGCCTGGGCTATCCCTCAGTGTTTCTCAGGGCAACAGGAGAGAGGCTGACCGTTCATAAACGGGGAATGGGGCTGAGGGGAGAAGTATGTGCTGCGGAACAGCTTTGCCGAGGCTGTCTGCAGGGGAAGCATCAGAACAGGGTTGGAGTCCATTGAGAGTAGGACTGAGGCCAGAGATACTGGGCCACTGGGAATGTTCTAGGCTAGCGCTCAAGCCCAGAGTTCAAGGGCTGGAGGCTTCCTCTGACCATCTAGGTGTATTGTAGGGGATGAGACAGTGTGGGTATTTTGTGGTGTGCTGTGGAGCTGCACCCTCTGCCAAGGTGACCTGCTTTCTTCATGGCCTAGCGATGTGGAAGCCATTGCCAAACTCATCACTAGTTTCTTGGAGCTGCACCGCCTGGAGAGCCCCTCAGAACGGTCACAAAGCAGTGACAGTGAACCGGACGGCCCTGGTGGCCAGAGCTGACAGCGTGGAATAGCTGTTGGTAAAGGCCATGTCTCCAACTGACTTGCCAATTATAAGGGTACAGGCAGACACTGGACACCTGCCTATGGCTCTCTTGGGCAGTTCCTTGGGCAGTGTGGACCACCTGTCTTTTGTTTATTTACGCTTCTACGCTTTGCAGAACCATGGGCTGGACCTCTTCCACAACCCAGAAAGGCTGCATCTATCAGGATGCAGGCAGGTGGATGCCACATCTAGGGGAGGGCAAGGTATCAGAAATTAGTGCCTTTCCCACAGGCAGACTGCAGCTGTGGCTTGGGCAGCACAGCCTGGTCTGAATAAGCTCACCCAAGGGCAATCTGAAGCATAAGATGCCAGGCTTTCCTCAGCACAGGCCTTGTGCCTGCCTTCAAGAGGCCTTGCCACCCAGGCTATTGCAGTTATGATTGTCTTCATAGCAACAGTGAGACACCCACATGCGTGTAAGCAGGACACACTCCTCCTGTGTATATTGGTGTCAACTTGTTGTTATAAATCCTGGTGTCGTCTCCCTGACCATCCCTCAAGGTGGACATCTCTTTTGCAAAGGCAGCTCTAGATGTCTGGGTGCTGCCTGGCTGCAGAACTCTCTGAGAAATCAGAGTGCACAGCTGTCAGGATCGGGAGGCTCTCCCTGCCCAGCCTGGGAAGAAGCTGTGGGGGGAGGAAAGGCCCCTCTTTTAGCACCCTGCAGCAGTTAGACCTGGCAGCTCCTCTACAGAAACTGAGTCTTGAAAAGCCCTGAGGAGCACAGGCATCTGACTCATACCATTATGAACCCCAGTCTTCAGAAGTGAGGATGGAAGAAGGTTCAAGGCCAGCGTGGGCCATTGCCTGTTCTAATAGAAGTTGGAACCAGCCACTGACGGTCCTTTTCTGCTCTCCTACTTTTCTTCTGAGTAGACTCAAGTTCCTCAAAAGTACAGTATTCACTAAGTTCCTAGCTTGGCTTCCAGGCCTGAATGCCATAGACCCCTGGCCTACACACAGCCTCTTCCCCCCCCCCCCCCCCCCCAAGCCGCAAACCTATGCCTGGCCAGGTAGAACTAAGAAACTGAAGTTTTATAGACAAAGAAGTCAAGTCAGCTTTGAGACCACTCTACCTGGGCTGAGAAGTTAGGCCAGAACCTTGAACAGGTGTCTGAAGTGACCGCCACCAGTCCTGACTTGGGGAACATGGTCCCTTGAACATGCCAAAGTGAGCTTTTCAAACGCTCAAGTTAGAGATTTCTCCCCACAAATGAAGAGTGTGAAATATAGCTTGTTTTCGGCTTGTTGCCTTCAGGCTCTTCAAGGTAATTTAGACAAGTCTGTCTCTTGGGTACTGTCCTATATCCCCTTCCTGTATTGCTGTGTCTCATCCCTAGGTGAAAGAATGAAGCTGCCTGTAAGCCAGGGTGGTAGTAAGAAGCTGATAAAAGTTTCTGTTAGTGGGACTTCTGCTTCTTCTGGTCTTTTTATTTCAGAATTAATAAAGCTCTACATGCAGATTGCAAATGTCCCTTTTTCTGTTTTCTGCTTTGCCCAAGGTGACTGTTCTTATAGTTGGGCCTGTCTGTGGTCCAGGGCTCAGAAGGAAGAGCACAAGCCCCGCATGGCTGGGTCACTGAGCTGTTGTCCAGGTTGATATGCAGGGCCACAGCCCTCAGGGATTCTGACCTGTGTCCCAGCCTGGGCGGGGCTGGGCTGGGGGCTGGGGGGCAGCCTCGCCCAAGTCCTGCAGCAGAGCCTGCAGTCGCTGCATGCTCGGGAGCACATTCTCCTCCAGCCACTCCTCTATGGCGTCCGGGTAGAAGGCCAGCTGCAGGGCTGCCTCCAGCTGCTGCACAAGGCTGTTCCACCTGCTCAGGAGGCTGAGGGCAACAGCAGCCATGATTTGACTTGAGGGTGTCTGCTAAGGTTCAAGTTCACATAGCCACACTCATATCCTCAGCCCCCAGCACCAGTACTGTTCCATGCCCCAGCCTAACACTGGGACAAAAATTAATGAAGAGCTGGACACATTTTAGCCATCAGAACCACACCACTGCCTGGCAATATTTCTCAAAACCATGCACGAGAAGTGTATTCTTATTAGTCTAGCTTAGAGTGGCCTGATCCCTAAGATGAACCGTAGGTTAGCCTGAGCATGTGGTCAATGCTCTGTCTCAGGCAAGGAACCACTCAGATTCTTACTGATATTAGGGCCAGTACTGCAGGCCTATCAATCCAGCCATGACCTAGAGCTGTAGGGCCAGAGAGCGTGTTTTCCCTTCACACTGAAAACCGTATTCATTTCACGGTGTGTTCATTAGGGGACAAGGTGTTCTAGGAGCGGAACACCGGGGAGGATAAGATGCTGCCGGCTACCTGAGTGCCTCTGGCTGGATGTGCTGGATCATGACTGGGTGAATAAGCTTCCTCCTGCGATGGTAGGGACTGAACCAGCCAGTGACATACCTGGAGCAAACCCAGACAGTGTCAGTGGGCCAGTAGTGGCTTTTTAAGTCCTCTCAGAAGGCCTTTGTAAAGGAGAAATGTGGGGTTGCTTACCGGTTCCTTTCCAGAAGCGTATCCACAGAGCTGCGCAGGTGAAGACTAATTTGTGTGACGAGGGCATGGATGTCACTGCCAGGGAAGGAGCCAGCTCCCTCACTGCCAGAGAGTCACACTGAGAACCGTGGTCACCCGAGGGAAGGGTGAGGGGATGTCAGGGAGGGTGGGATTACCTCACAGCATCCATCATTTCCAGGCTTGAAACCCCAAGGAGGCGCTCCACTCCCAGCTTCACGTCCTCAGCGAAGCCTCCTGCAACCACCCACGAGCAGAAGCGGTCAGAGACCGGCTAAGCTTTGGGTGCTACAGGGCGCCCCGGGCAGGCCAGCTAGCAGCTTTCCATCGAGCCCATGAAAGGAATCTGTTCAAGATCCCTGGCTCCGCCCCGGGCTCACTGCACAGTCCAGTGCACGTGTCCCGGCTCAACCAAGGGCAGAGTAGACTGACACGAACTGCTGGGGCAGACGCACCCACAGGTCAGCACAAGCAGCTGTGGCAGGAAGCCACCGACAGGGTTCCTAGCTCTGCATTAGGGGCCCAAGCGCCAGTACAATCACTCTTCAAAAACAGGAAACGCTAAAGCCATCACTACTGACATCAGTGCCTCTGCAGTGTTGGTGAGGCCGTTTGTGCTTCTCAGTTCATTGGTTTTCTGCTCATTCTAGACAGGTTTCAGAGAACAACTGCCAAGGAAAAAGCTAAAAGAAAACAACTTCTACACCTTTCTCCACCCCACAGCTGCGGAACGTTTCGGGGCCTTCTTTACATGTGGACATCCCGAGAGCTGTAGACCTTACAGTTTTGCAGTTTAAACGGGCACGGCTTGGTTCACCACGGCCCCAGGGCCCACACTTGTGCGGACCAGTGCCCCGCCTGTCTTCTGCAGTTAGTGGTCCCCTCAGGGTATGGAGCGGTGGTTAAGGGGCTCCTGCAGCCACAGGGCACCCAGTTCTACAGTCTGCCTTACAGCTATCGGGACACTTCTGCAGCAGCAAGAACCCTGTACACCTGCATCTGAAGCGTGGATTTCTTACGTAGGTTTTCTGGATCTGTGGGGCACATCCCTCATAACCTTCCAATCTACCAAAGGCTCAGGCTGAAGATCTGGGTACAGGCAGTCCTGCACCAGTAGTAGTCAAGCAAGTGGGCAATCTAGGAATATGAGCCTTCTTCAGTCCCATGAAGAACCGCAGTCCACACAGCAGGGCAAGCATAGGGGAAATCAGCACCCTGGCCTCCTTTCTTCCTGGCTAAGAGTGGGTAGGGGGTCTAGAACTGTTGGCTGGGACGTACCATGTACAAGTGTCTGGAGACAGGCAGCCAGGGATGGGATTCCCACAGGGAGCAGCTCACACAGCACAGAGAAGTGGTCATACCTGCGTCCAGAAGAAGAGGAGTCAGCTCCTGGGCTGGGAACCACTGTGGGCAGCATGATGTATCCCATGCCATGGCTCGGGGTTTTCAACGCGGGCTCCAGGTTACAGGTCATGGAGATTTTGCATTACATCTGTTAAGATGCCCCCAGGGAGGAGCCTGAGCAGGGGAAACAGGCTCTGAGCACTTGGGTCCACTCCACAGCATACACTTGGGGTTGAGCTTCTGTGGAGCCTTCATTAGCCACTGTCCAGTACTGGTCTGCTTCCTGGAAGCTCTTCTGTGGCCTGCATCCTGGGCCTCCCTCATCTTTCTCTCAAGGCCCCAGATTAGAGTGGGCAGCTGATCCCCCAGGGCTGGGCAGAGCGCCTCCCTGTGGCCTGGCCTCCATATTTCAGCTGTGTGGCACACAGAGGTTGACAAAAGGGCCAAGGCCAGTGAAACTCCCATCACATTTCCTTTATCTCACTTTCCAGTGCACAGAAAGGGCTTCACTCTGTGAGAGTCTTGGTTTAACTCACACCCCAGTTCACTCCCCCAGGGCAGCAAATGCTTGATAAGGCTCCATGAGCCACCTCGAACCATCTCTGAAGCCGGTCAGTGGCCATGTACTGAAGCCATGAGCAACCCCATAACCACCCTAGACAGCTGCACCTGGTGGAGAACCTTGCTCTGGGGTCACACTCTGGAACCTATGAAGGCCCCAGAGGGACATCTTTCCAGCTCTTCCTGATGGAGTTGCCAGCTTCAGCCGGTCCAGCTAAAAGGTTAGAACCTGATACTAGGACTTAGCTAGAACCAAGGTGTGGGTTCACCCTATTTTTTAAAGAACAAGGACTAATCTTCATGCCTGGCTACACATCACATGAGATATGCAGTATCACTCAGGACATGCAGACCACGCAGACTAGAAGGATGTATGCTTGTGGCTCTGAGTGCTCAGTGTCTCCTCAGCAGAGTTAATGAGGGAACCACAGAAGCATGAAGAGCATGATTTGGGCAGGGGCCAGGCCAACACTAGGCAGGCTGCCATCTTGAATGACAGCAATTGTCCTCGCTCCCCACCCCCAAGCCTCTGAGAGCGTACCTTTGCCAGCCAGTCAGGATGATTCCTTGCAGAGTGTCCGCTGGGCCACTGCCTGCAACCTGCAGCCACTGCTCGTGGTTTCTGACGTGGTGCTCAACAGGAGGCAGGGCCTGACTAGCCCCCGTGGCCCCCTTGAAGGCACTGGCAGCCCACAGTCTCTGGAAGCCACACTCCTGGTACTTTCCCATGAGGGAGACTAGGCAAGAAAGCAAGTAGAAGAGCAGCTCTCACAGAGAAGACCTCAGACACAGAGCAGCAGATGACACACCTATCCTAGCAGGGAGGAGACTCCAACCATTCCCACAAAGTCTGTGGTTTATCACTCATTAGGAATAAACACTTCAGGAAGAGCTGGAAAGGACCCTGGATGATCTGGAGTCAGCAAGGGATCTCCTACCAGGACAGGCAGCTTTGCATGGCCTTCTGGTCCATGCTGGTCAGCCACACTAATGAGGTGTCGGCTAAGCTAATGATTCCCAGGCTGAGTGATTCAGGTTACAGCGTTATGAAGGAGAGACATGCAGGCACATGCACCATGAGGAAAGTACTGTGAGCATACTGACTTTTGCTGTGGACATCAAGGTCAGCTCCATAGTCCCAGAGCACAGGCTCTACCAGTTGAGGCACCTCAGATGCTGTCAAGAGAGCAAGGTCATGAGTGTAGAAGGACCACTCAGATCACACCCCTGCTTCTTAGACATTTATTTTGATTTATTTTGATATATATTTGCTGCCCAGTCTAGCCTTGAACTCCAATCCTCTTGTCTCAACTTCCTAAGTACTAAGATTACAGTCGTGTGACATCATGCACCTTCTTTTCATGTTAAAGTGGGAACACAAACCGTCTTCTTGGGTCTACTGTTTTAAGAACAGCTTGCAGCTGGGCTAGGCTCTTGGCCATAAACACCAGAGCTACAACTGAAGTTTGTAGCCACCTGCTTTTGCGAGGAGAGACTCCTAAGCTCTTCTCAAAGCCGCTGGCCTTGCAGCCTCAGGGCCTCGGGGCACATCTCTAATTGATTCTATCTCATTAACACGAAACATAACTAGCCTCCCACAGTGCAGTACAGCTGGCCCTTGATCTCGTCACCGAACCGCAGGGTTCAGTGGTGCTAGATGATCTGTGTAGTACCATCTCCCAGGCTGGGGAAGATACTCTTCTGCCCTGGTTGGCCACTGAGAGCACTGGACGCCCCATGGCTCCTCTGGGCCTGACAGCCGCCAAACCAATTCTGGCGCACACCCCTGCAAGGCTGTGCAGTGACTTGGAAGGATTAAGTGCAGCATTTTCACTCAAGCACACAGTAAGAGCTCACTTCCAAGCCTCTGGAGCAGGTCTTGGGCAGCCACCTGTCAGCCCCCATCCGCACAGGCCCTGCCAACCTTTGAGCTGTTCCTGGGGGATGTCCCGCAGCATGTCATCCCACACTAAGGGTGTTGTGCCAGGGTACTGGGCCCACACATGGCTGGCCACTGCCTGCATGTGGGACAGGCACAGTTTCACCAGGCTGTTCTGTTCCTGCTGTAGCCACTGTTTTGAGGTCTCCCCCTCGCCCAAGTAGTAGACCTGGGAGGAAGAAACAGGGTGGGGTTGAATCCGTTGCCATCCTTACGTCTTCAGGGTCTCCACCTGTCCTGAATCCTTGGGTGGCTGCAAGTAAAGAGGGAACTAAGAAACTCGGCTTCCGTAGTTTCCACAGGAAGACTGCCTGTCTTAGATGGAGTCACTTAGGGCCAGTTCAGAGCAGCTCTGCTCAGATCACTAAGAGGCGGGGCAACCCTATGACCTCACTGAGGCGTGGGTGGAGATGGGATCCACTATGGCATGGCTGTTCCTGACATGTGGTAATGCTGAAGAGCCCTATCCTACACTCAGAATGGGAGTGAAGAAGCCAGGCCCAGAAGGCAACATGTGGCATAATTCCACCTATGAAATGTACGTACACACACACACACTTTTTTTTTTTTTCTGAACAGGGCTTCATATACAGATTATAATACATTGTTTTATCATTCCGCCTCCTTATTTTATATTTTTAATGTTATGTGCATTGATGTTTTGCCTGAATGTATGTCTGTGTGATGGTATCAGATGCTCTGGAAGTGAAGTTACAGACAGCTGTGAGCTGGCATGTGGGTGCTGAGCATTGAACCCAGGTCTTCTGGAAGAGCAGCCAATGTTCATAACTGCTGAGCCATTCATTTCTCCAGCACCCCCCCTTCCTTTCGGAGAGAGGATTTCATGTAGCCTATGCTGGCTTGTAATTCCGTATGCTGTAAAGGCTGCTGGGTTACAAGTGTGTACAATCACACCTTTCGGATTTCCTTATTTTGAGACACCATGGCCCAGCTGACCTAGAACTAACTATGGAGCCCAGGATGGTCTCAAATTAATGGCAATTCTCTCCACAATCCTCCAAGTGCTAAGATTACTGATGTCAGCCACCATGTCCAGCTTTGATGTCCTTTTAAAAGTGGAAACTTCAGGGTTGAATGCCTTTGTGTAAGACTCCCTAGCCCTCCCACATGTCTGGAATCAAGCCAGAGAAGCAGAAGGGTAGAGGCTAGCCTTTGAGGCGGCTAGATAGGAGGATACAACATGGATGTCACAGAGGGGCACTTTCCAAAGTCAGTGTTTCAAGATCCAAACACACACTCCCCCTCTCAAACCTCCAACTGCACTTCCTGGGCCGCCACAGTCTGAAAAGGCATGAATTTGCTCCTGGCTGGTTTGGCTCTGGTCCTGCAAGAGGAGGAGGTAAAGAAGCCTGTCCCTCTGGATGATACTGTTATCTGGCATACAGGACACCCGACTTGGGCTTTGCAGGACTGCCCTGTGCCAGGCAACACTCCTAGAATATCATCTAAAATGCTGCCTTCGCAGGCCTATCTCCTTGGCAAATCCCTGCCTTTATCCCTTAGTATTCAGACTACTTCTCTACCTAAAAGAATCCACAGGGCCTGGCATGGTGGCACATGCCTATAATTCTAGTGTTTGGCAGGATGAGGCAGAAAGATCAAGAGTTCAAACCAGCTTGGATGATGTAATGAGACTGTATCTCAAAAAAAACAGAGTTTCTCGGTGTAGCCCTGGCTGTCCTGGAACTCACTCTGTAGACCAGCCCGGCCTTGAACTCACAGAGATTTGCCTGCCTCTCCTCCCCTGTGATCAGACTAAAGGCACGTGTCACCACCTCCTGGCTATCAATTTTTTTATTAAATTAAACCAAACCATATCAAAAGAAAACAAATAAAGAGGAAGCCGGAGAGATTGCTGTGGTTAAGAGCTTTTCCACATGAGGAAGGCCTGTCAGCACTCACAAAGGGGCTCACAATCATCTATAATTCCAGTCCCAGGCTACGCTGACACCCTCTTTTGGCCCCTGTGGGCACCAGGCAACACAGACATGGCACACAGGCATACATGCAGGCAAAATACCTATACACATAAAATAAGTAAATAGATAAATACAAGAAGGGAAGGAGGGAGGGAGGGAGGAAGGGAAGGAGGGAGGGAGGGAGGGAGGAAGGAAGGAAGGAAGGAAGTTATCTCATGGCTTTGAAGAAAAGAGGCTGCAGACCTTGAGATTGAAGACACTCACCTCATCACAGCCAATGTGGAGCCACCGGACACCCCTGTGCAGCTCCAGAATTTGGTCAATCATAGCTTCTACCAATTCCAGAGACTCAGCCTCATGAGGATTGAGGGTGTTGGGAAAGAGAGACACTTCACGGAGATGTGAAAAGGCTGCGTGCTTTAGCACAAACTACAAGACAAGGAAAGAGGGACGCTGGTGCCCAAGCACCCCGGTCCCCTGCATGTCCTTGGTAAGAGCCAAGCTTCTGCTGCTTAAGCTGCCAGTGTGCCCGAGGGCTTCTGACTCTGGTGAGCTGGGTTCTGAGCCCTCTAGCTGGTTCCTCCCCCTCCCCATCTCTCTGTGATGTTGGGACTTTAACTCAGGGCCTTGCACATGCTAAGTAAGCTATCTTCCACTAAACTCGATCTCCAGCTTAGTCTTTTTACTTACAAGGGTGTTTTTCTTGTTAGAGTTAGCAGTCTGTGCAGGACACGTATCTAGTGTCCGCAGACGCCAGAAGCAGGACATCAGATCCCTTGGAACTGGTAGGTTTGAGCTGCCTTGTGGTTGTGGGAACCAAACTCAGGTTCTCTGAAAGAACAGCCAGTGCTCCAACGGCTCTAGAGGAGTGAATCAGCTGTATCCTATACCTACTGAATCAACACCAGGCTGCTTCTCAGCTGTCTGTCTTACCTAGGAGAATAATCTGAGCACTGGTAAAAAGACTCAGGTAGAAACCAAAAGCCAGCCTGCCTTCCTTCCTTCCTTCCTTCCTTCCTTCCTTCCTTCCTTCCTTCCTTCCTTCCTTCCTTCCCTCCCTCCCTCCCTTCCTTCCTTCCTCCCTAGTGAAGCTGCCATGACCAGGAGCTGTGCCCTCTGGCTGCTGATAGGTTAGTGCTCCTGAGAACAGGGGTTCAGGCAACAGGTCAGCTGCTGCCGCTGACCCTGTCAGCCTTTGTTGTACATTGGAGCCCAAGCCCAGTCTCTGAAGCTCACACTCATGCCAGGAATTTTCATTCCTCCCACTCACCTCCATGTGTCCAAATGTCTGCACCAAGGGAACAACTTCCAGCTCACTGAGTCTGGCCAGGCGCAGGATCTCTGTAACTTCAGAGGGGCTGGGGAGGTTAAGAGCACACAGAGGCTTGCATCAGGCTGGATGGCGCAGCACTTTCGCCCAGCCCAGCCCTTTCTTGCCCCTCTTCATGTTCTATGAAGAGCCATCCTGCACAACAGGGGTTGGCAGACTGGCCCGAGGGCAAAATTCATTCCTGTTGTTTTCGTACAGCCCTTAACCTTCGAGAGGATCCCATCACGCCCATCCCCCCTTCCTTAACTGCAAAAGACAATCAGATATTCACTGTTTAGAAAACAGCAGAGCTCAGAGGGCCCTCCAGCTGGGCAGGTGCACAGAACCGGGATACCCAGAGTCAAGCTGCCCTCTAGCGTGGTGAGGGCTTCACATTCCACCAGCAGGAGCTTGCTTTTCCCACTGCCACACACCTTGCCTTTTGTTTGTTTGGGTTTTCCTGAAACAGGATGGAAGCCCATGCTCCTGCCTGAGCCATCCAAGGGCTGGCACTGTAGGCAGTTATTATCATGCCTACCTGAAGAAGCAGCAAGGATTGTATCTCTAGTCCCCTGACTTGCCTAGGATCTAACCCAATACCCTGTGTATGCGAAGGAAAGACTGTACTACTGAGCCACGCCCCCGGCTTCTCCAAGTCAGTAGCTAAAATGACACTGCAGAGTTGTTTTAATCTTGAATTCTGTGACAGACTTAGTATTCCAAGGTTAAAATCCAACTGTGAGAGGTGGGGCGATCACTCAGAGTTGAAATGCCTGTTGCAGAAGCAAGAGAACTGGAGTTCAGATGCCCAGACCCCAGGGGACCATGGGTGGGCACGGTGGCCTCTCTGTGTTTCTAGTGCTTGGAAGACACAGACAGGAGACACCAGAGCAAGCTGCCTTCCAGACTAGCCAAAAACAGTGTGTGATGGCCCCAACCAAGATGTCCCTTCAGTCAATGAAGTGGAGAGTGATACAGACTTGGGATGTCAGCTTCAGGCCTCACATGTACTGGCACACATGTGCATCCATACATATGAATGCACACGCACTGCACACCCCCCCACATGAGAAAACAATCAATGTGGCCTTAAATGTAGCCCAGTTCCAGATGCCCCATGACCTCTTACTCTTCCTGGGCTTTCTTACTCTTCCTCTGAGCCCTTTCTGGCCTTTGATGTACATATTTTGCTTAAAGAGGTATTTTCTGCACATGCGTGTGCTGAGTATCTGTACTGTATAATGTGCATGCAGGAGCCTGAGGAGGTCAGAAGAGGGCAAGGGCTCCCCGGCCCTGGAGTCACAGGCCAGCCACTGCTGAGGACTGAGAAACAAACCCAGGCTTCTGTGAGAGCAGTAAGCGCTCCTCGACACGGGTACTGTGGTGGTAGCTCTGCTAGCTTACACCCCAGCTATGCTCTGTACATGTTGTTGCTCTGACCCAGGCGTGGGATGTAGGACTGCTTCAGACTGTCCACAGCAGCCAGCTATTTGCCTCACACGGGCTCTGGCGGGGCATGACTGTGCCAGCTGAAGACAGTTTAATGCGGGGACTCTAGAAAGGGTATAAAACCACCAGAGCCCCAAGAGAGGAGGCACGGCTATTCCTCCTGCTCCTGCTGGTTTAAGTGGTTGGTAAGAAATTAAAGATATCCTGATGAAGCAGAGATTGGACTTGCCCCAAGTAACTCAATGCCCCTAATCAGCAGAATGTAGTCTAAAAAGACTCAACACCCCCTCTGCCTGCTAACCTTCTGTCTTCCTACCTGTTGGTGTGTTGGAAGGGACTAGGGTGGAGAGGGGTAATAAATATGATAACCCAAATAAAGTATGGTAAAAAAAAAAATGCCTATAAAAGACATCTCTCTAGCCTCTACAGGTTTTACTTGGAGCAGGAAGGATTGTAGGAGCCAGGGGGTCAAGGACACCACAAAAACATGGCACCACAAAAAAAAAAAAAAAACAAAAAAAAAAACAAAAAACAAAAAACAAAAAACAAAAAAACAGAGTCAGTAACCAGGGCCCATAGCGAGGCCAAACAGCAACCAGGGAGGGGGACCGTACAGGTCTGACCTGTGTCCTCCGCATCTAGGTTATGGGGTTTTGGGTTTTGGTTTTGGTTTTTCAAGACAGGGTCTCTCTGTGTAGCCTTGGCTGTCCTGGAACTCACTCTGTAGACCAGGCTGGCCTTGAACTCACAGAGATCCACCTGCCTCTACCTCCCAAGTGCTGGGATGAAAGGTGTGTGCCACCACTGTCCGGCTGTAGCTTCATTCTTGTGGGACTTCTAACAGTGGGAATGGGGGCTGTCTCTGAGTTTTGCTTGCTTTTAGGATCTTTTTTTTTCCTACTTGGTTGCCCCGTCCAGCCTTGATATGAGGGTATGTGCCTGGTCTTATCATAACTTGTTATGCCATGTTTGGTTGATATTCCTGGGAGGCCTGCTCTTTTCTGAAGGGAGAGAGAGGAGTGGATGTGGGGGAGAGGGGAGGTGGGCGGAGAGGAGGGAGGGAAACTGCAGTTGGGATGTAATATGTGAGAGAATAAAAAATCAAAAAATTCCTCTGAGTGCTTTGCCTGCATTTGTCTGTATACCACATTTTTAATATGGGAGGTCAGAAGAAGGTATTGGATTGCCTGGAAGTGGAGCTGCAGGCAGTTTTGAGGTGCCATGTAGAACCTAGGAATCAAACCTGGGTCTTCTGAAAGAGCACTCAGTGCTCTTATCACCTCAGCCATCTCTCCAGCCCAATGTTTTATTTTTATAATGTGTTTTAGGTTTGTTTGTTTGGTTTTTAAGACAGAGTTTCTTTGTGTAGCCTTGGCTATCCAGGAACCGGCTCCATGGACCAGGTTGACCTCAAACTCAGAGGTCCGGCTAGGATTAAAGGCAAGAGCCACCACAGGCAGGTTTGTTTCTGAGACAGGATTTCAATCTGCAGCCCAAGATGGCCTTTAACTATCAACAATCATCCCGTCTCAGCCTCCTAAGTGTTGGGATTACAGGTATGAGTCACCACACCTGGCTACACATTTTAATTCTGAACCAAGTTATATACACAAAGATGCTTAGAAAGACAGAAAAGTGAAAAAAAGGCCAGAAAAAATGTAAAATGTTATATTCCAATTATCCTACCCTTGGTTCTGCACATGCCTTCCTTGTTGAAGGCCCTCCCCATCACTTGGAATTCCCTGCTAGCTTTGATACCTGTATGCATGCTCAGCCCTCAGCAGCCTCAGGCGGCCCTCATAGGGAAACATGTCTTCATACTCAATGAGGAGGCCATTTGCACCAAGAGCATGGAGCCAGGGGAAAACCTGGAAGGAGACAGAGGTGCTGAATGAACAACAAGGACTGCGATGAAGTGTGCACCTTTTCCTTCTAGGGTGTGGAGGGCGGGAGCTGAGACTCACTCTTCTCTCTTGCAGACTTCAAATCTAGAGTGTTTGCTGATGTTTGCCAGACACATTCTTGTTTAACAACAGGAGTTATTGTTTCGCACAGGAGTGTCATGTGTCTTTTATAGCAATCAACAAGGACTGCTGGTGGTTCAGCTGAGGGAGGACCTGGGACAGCTGGGAAACTATTCTGGAGCCAGGCCACAGGGGTCTATTTCACAAGAACCCGTGTGCCAGAGCAACAGGGGCACCGGGAACTGCACACACACACACACACACACACACAACCTCACCCTGACCCACCTATACTTCCCCAGGATCGGACGGATCATCCCTTCCCAGCTAAGGTAGGGTTCAACGTCAGAGCTCCTTCCTCCACCCTTCCCTATCTTCAAGGGGTTTTAGGGCCTGTCCATGCCTACTATGCAGAATAACTGGGTGGTTTTTTTGTTTTGTTTTTTTCTGGTCTGAGATCAAGGCCGGGGGGGGGGGGGCACAATGTAGACACTAATGAGGGGGCCTCTATCTGTATTAAAACAGCTCTCAATCTCCAATCAGTGCTCCAAGTATTTTCTGTGATGCAGGTTTTAAGTAAAGTTGTGAAGTATGCTGAATCAAGTCAGTTCAGGACTGAAATTTAGCTGCAGATGAGTCACAAAATGGGTATTAAGGCAGTACAAGTCACAGAGGCAGCTGACCATGGAGAGAATATAACCTAATTATCACAAAGAAATTAAGTGCAATGACGATGATGCTGTCTAATTTCCCCAGTGTTTTTTGTTTTGTTTTGTTTTTAAACACACATTGGTGTTTCCCTTGCATATTTATCTGTGTGAGGGTGTCAGATCTCCTGGAACCGGACTTACAGACAGTTGTGAGCTGCCATGTGAGTGCTGGCAATTGAGCTCTGTGGTGTCTGGATATGGCTTTGCTTATTCCAGCTTTGGAATCTATGGAGATACCTAACACATAAATTTTACTGTTCATTACATGTATTTATTTTATGTGGTGTGTGTGTTCCAACATGCACGTGGAGGTCAGAGGACAACCTGCAGGAATTGGTTCTCTCCTTCCATTACATGAGTCCTAGAAATAAAAGTCAGGTCATCAGGCTTGGTAGCAGCACTGTTACTGCTGAACCATCTTACCAGCTCCCCATCACCTCTTTTCTAAGACAATGTCTTCTGTAGTCCAGGAGGTCTTGAATTTGCTCTGGGCTCAATGCTGGCCTTGATCTCTTGAACCTCCCGCCTCTACTCCCCAAGTACAGGGATTACAGATGAAGAATGTTGAAGAATGTATTGGTATTCTAGGATTGACTAGAAACAATTACAAATGAATAGCTTCGAATAACAGGATTTTCTGTCATAGTTCTGGAGGCCAGGAGTCCCACATTCAGGAGCGATAAGGCACACTTTCTCTGAAGGCTTCCTGTCTCTTGTAGCTTCTGGTAGTTAGAACCATCCATCATAGTCACTGACTTGTGGCTGCATCAGGCCAGTCTCTGCTTCCATTGTTACAGGGAGTGCTTATGTCTTCTCTCACCTTCCCTTTAGGCCCAATTTTATGTTTAAAGTCCCCTCTTCTACTGGAGTTTGGATCCCTAATACTCATATAGGAGCCGAGTATGGTGGGGTATGCCTATAACTGAGCACTGGCAAGGCATAGACAGGCAGATTACGGTTTACTCTGACTAGTCTATCTGTCTGACATGTGTTAGTGATTGATAGAGGAAGACGTGTTGCTGACCTGTGGTGTCCACATGGACACACATGACCGAGTGTGTAGTGTGCTCACTCGCCCACACACAAGCCGCTTTTCTTATTAGGCACACAGAGATCCAGTGTGCCCTCATCTTAACTGGTCAACTCTCCAAGGACAATTTTCAGGTAGGGTGGACCTGAGCTTAGCTTTTTGGTGGGTACAATTCAGCCACAACAAAGAGATCATGGTTTCTTCTGTTCTTTGTGCCACCCTGCTTGTCCTGGCTGGGAAACTGGGAGAAAATGAAAACCCTATGCTCTGTCACCACCTTGCCTATCCACAGGGCCTCAAAGCATGTCACCTGTGCACAGGTCCGTGGAGTAAAAGGTGATTCTTTAGAGGTGAGTCCTTACCTCAGAGAGATAGGAAACCTTTGGGGGTGCTCCTTTAAGGTCCAGATGAACGAATCTCATCTGAAACGGCGTGTCACACGACATGCTGGTGTAGCAGGGTCTCTGCCTGTGACCTCTTCCTGGTGGAGAGAACTCAGTTACAGACAGGAGCAAGGGCATCCCTCCCCTTCTTTCTTCAGTCCTGATACCAGCCAATATCAGGAGAAATTCACTTCACTAATGTGAAAACGAGCAAAGAGTTTACTTCCGTATTTACAGTGTTTGTGAATTGCCCTGAAACGGGAAGGCATTAATTTCTTTATGAGGTGATTATGATTAACAGCCACAAAACCCTCCACCAGTGTGGCAGTGGCACACGTCTGTGACACCTTTCCCACCCCACCCCCTGCCTGAGGAAGAAAGATTAAAGTTCAAGGCTAGCCTCGGCAGCCTAGTGAGACAAGTAAGTGAGGTAAGGGCTGGGGTACAGCTTAGTGGCACAACACTTGCCGAGCATTTCGTAAGGCCTCAGTTAATTCCTAGCACTGAAGAAAACAATTATGGCAGGGATAATTTGGGGAGCTGGGACGTGTGGCTAGCTCCGTGACACAGCACTGGCTCGTTATGCCAAAAGCCCTGGAATCCGCCTCCACCACTGCAAATAATTAGTAACAGTTTGAAAGGGGAATAAGCTCTCCATTCATCAGAGCTGACTGCAGTTTGCATTAACACTAATTTCTGGACGATACTGAAGCAGCCAGGAAATCAAGGAACGCTTTCCTACCTTCTGTAAAATCACAAAAGATTATTTAGGAAAGGAGAGCCACTGAGCCGTGTACCCAGTTCCATGATTTCACCTGGTCGTCCTGTGCAAGGACTCAAAGCCTCAGCCACAGGAACCACTCCCCCTGGCCCTCAATCCCCAGCCCCGGTCCGCCGTTCTCAGGCAGGGGATATCTGTCGAGAGACCTGTCACAGGATTCTCAGAGGAGCTCTCTGGGCAGAGGGCGGCGGCTGCAGGAGACAGGTCCTCCTCGTCCAGACCAACCCGTGGCCGCGGGTCTGACTCACCTACGCGGTCGCCCCAGCCCTGCAACTGGAGAAGGCGTCCAGGGGAGAGGCGCCAAGAGAGGGGAAGGCCCCGCCTCCCCGCTCCCCCACCCCGCCCTCGCTCGGCCTCCGATTGCTCACGCCTGGCCGCGAGCCGGCCGACGGCCGAGCGCGTCGCTCCCGCGTCTCCACACCGTGCCCGCTTGGCGAGCGCTGTCGCGACTGTTGCCCGGCGCCTGCAGGCTCTGTGTTCCGCCTGGCTCCGCGGCGGCCCGGCCCGATGGCGCCTCAGCGGAGGGGACCACCCAGAGTCCCCGAGGGGAGCAGAGCAGCCGAGCGCCGGCGCGCGAACAGGTAGCGAGGACCGTAGGGACCTGGAGGCCGCGCGCTAGCGGGCGGGGCCTGGCTGCCGTCGTGTGGGCGTGGCCATTCCGGGGCGGGGCCTGACGGGGCTGGGCGTGGTCATGACCGCGGAGTCTGAGGCCGAGCGGGGTGTGGCCATTCCGGAGGTGGAGCTTGACAGCGGGACGCGGTAAAGCTGAGGGGACGTGCGGGGCGCTTGGGTCTGGGTCGGTTCTTGCCTGGAGCTGTGGGGCGAGACCAGCCCTATTGCGATGTTATATGGCAGGATTTGAACAAAGGGCGTGGAAGTAGTGGGGGCCTGACGCGCTGGGGGCGTGGCCTGGTGGGAGTATTTTGCCGCATCCCTCCGGTAGCGAGAAGTCCACGTGGTTGTCCGCCTCCGAGCTCTGCGCAGAGGTCCTACTCTCAGGGAGCTTCTCCTGGGAGTCGATCTGCGTCCAGTCACCTGAGCAGGCCTTTCTCGCTAGGGACCATTTCTGAGCCTTTATGACTCCATTCTGCTCTGTATGCACCATCACCCCCCAACTCTGCTGATAACCTTTCACACCTCACCTGTCCGAACCCGGCCTTGTGAGCCTCTGTCTAACCTGCCCCTGAATTGTTAACTAAGGGATGGAGCCTTTAGGGACAGGGACTTAACTGGCAATTCTGCGCGACCTTTTCCGGACAGCAGAGCTCAGATATCCCAGTTATACACACAGATGTGTAGAGACACAGATACAGCGTCATCCGGGACTGTTTGGATAAACATAGACCTGGGTATTGAGACGTCTTAACTCACATATCATTTCAGACATTCTTCTGTGCTCTTTCTGGCCCTGTGATTTAAGTGGATACGATTCTTGTAAGTTGGTTCAAGTACACATGTGTTCTTACATGCTTGGGATGGGACAATCATACAGGGATGTGTGAGTGTGATTAAAGACTCACATTCCAAGCAACCCTCCAAACAGGAGCTCTGTGGGCTGGGTAGAAAGCAGCTATGGTCAGCCCATGTTTTTTTTGCCCATTGATTCACATGTTCAGCCCTGCCTGGTCAGAAAAGACAAGGCCACACTCTGCCTGAGAAGTTCCTCGGGGGGGGGGGGGGGTGCATGTGGGCATCCTGATACACTTTGTTGGGTTGTGGATGGAAGTAAATGCCCCATTTCCCACCACCTGCTTCGTAGTCAGCCCACAAGTACCTGCAGCATCTCAGGATTGACGGGAGTCAATCATCGTGATCAGAGGTCACTGCCCATGGCTCGTGCCATCCAGTGTGAACATCTTGTGGTTCTGATTGGCATGCTTAGTGTGACAGCTGCACCCAGAGGCTTTGTTCTCTGTTCTCAGCACCAAGAAGGACTCGCTGCCTCGGGAAGCACAGACACCATGCCTAAGGACTGTGGCCCTTGCGGTCAGCCTTGCTGTGGTCATGTTCCTGCTCTGGAATAGTCTTCAGGTCGAGGATGATGTTGCTGAAGTTGTAGCCCGTCGTGGTGAGGTGCTGGAAGGCAGATTCATTGAGGTTCCCTGCTCTGAGGACTATGATGGTCACCGAAGGTTTGAAGGTATGTGCCACAGGCTTCTCGATAAAGACTGACTGGTAGGGACTTGGAGGCCGACCCTGCAACATCTTTACTCTCCAAACAGGCGTGGGCTTGCCTACTTGGGAAAGGAAAGTTTGTCTTGCCCACCTGTATAATTATCAGCTGACTCCAGTTGTAGCAAAAGGCAATGTTTCATTTTTGTCACTGTGGTGTGTGTGTGTGTGTGTGTGTGTGTGTGTGTGTGTGTAAGAGTGTGCCTATGAATGTAGGTGCCTGCAGAAGAAGAAGTTGCATCTCCAGAAGGTGGAGTTACAGGCCATTGTGAGCTGCTAGTCAAGGAACTAAATCCAGGCCCCCTGGAAAAACAAGTGTTTATAAGTGCTGAGCCACCTCTCCAGGCCCACTCAGGTGTAGGCAGCATCTCAGCAAGCTTCTGTGTCCAGAGGCTGCCTGCAGAGAAGTAATGGGATAGGAAGATGAGAAGGGTCAGCAAGATGGCTTGGCAGTTAAAAGTACCTAACAGCAAGCCAGATGACAGGAGTTCAATATCCTGAGCCCATATGGTAGAAGAGAACCAACTCCTGTCAGTAGTCCTCTGACCTCTATATGTGTCGTCTGTCCACACATAAAATTAGAGATGTTTTAAGAAGAGGTCCAGGGAGTTGAGGGTAAGTGGGTGACCAAAGGTGTTGATAAAGAACACCCAGAAAATGTGGTGACAAGAATGTCACTCGAGGTCAGAGCCCTGCAGCTCTGCTGATAGCATTGGCTGAGGCAGGAAGGAGCAGCCTGCTGGCTATAAGCTGGAGACCTGGTGTTTGGGTGCAGGGGAAATAGAGGGGGAGGCACAGTGTCAGGGAGGCAGGGCCAGGTGAGGACAGTCAGGGCCCTGGAGAGTGCACCCCAGAGACTGGGGGTTGGGCACAAACCTCCTGGATGCTGTTTTCCTGAACATTCCGTACATCCAGCTTCATTCTGTTTCTCAAATGTAGCATTGGGCCTGGCTCTCTAAGGACTTTTTTTTTAAGTAATGTTTTGGACTTGAATGGAGAGAAGATAGCATGTTCTTCCACAAAGGGGCACTGTTGTGATGCAGAGAAACTCAGCCATGCGATGTAAGGGGAGTGTTCTGTGAACCGGTGGCCAGGACAGAGAGCACAGCATCTCTTCTTCAGCAGTCAGTGAAATAAATGTGTCAGGTGTGTGGGTGGAGGCTTCAGACGTCCTAATTTTCAACCTGCACACACACACTTTTACACGTGCACGCACACACACACACAACTATAAATGGCAGTGTAACAGCCAGTGTATCTTACAGGAAGATGCCCAGAGCGTAAAGCCCCATCTCCTCAGTAAAGGCATCGCCCAGCTCACGCGGCGAGGGAACAACCCTTCGCTGCCAGAGTACAGGCACTGGTTGTTTGCTGAGCTTGCCTCTGATGCTCTTCTCCATCCTGGCCACCTCTCCACCACCCTAAATGCCATCATGCTCACCCTCTCCCCATCTAAGCTGCTTCTGACTGCCTCTCAGTGTCTGCATGACACCAGGGTGGAAGCAGATGCAGAAATGAGTTTGGCAGGCAGGGATGGTGACCAGAACAGCAGGTTCATTTTGGGCTGTGCCAGAACTTTGCAGTGGGTGTTTAAGAGTGTTCAAACCAGCAAGCAGGGTATGGAATGTTGCCAGACTGTTAGTGGAATAGCACAGGCGTGTATTCTCACAACTCAGAGGCTAAGGCAGGAAGTTCTTGAATTTGAGGCAGCCTGAACTACATAGTGAGCATGTTTCTGACAAGACAAAGCAAACCAAAATGTCAATGCAGTGTCTGGGGTGGGAAGGAGATGTGAACTTGGAGGTTTTGCACAGGGCACAGTAAAGTGTTACCACTTTTATCTGAAGTTGACTTTTAACTAGGTGTGTTAGCTGAACTGGTCCCTAGTCATGGTGGAGGGCTTTACTAGCTCAGCCATGATCTTGGGGCAGACTTTGGAAGTGAAGATTTCTGCTTGGCTGTCACCCTTCAGGCTGCACCCCCAGGAAGTGTGGCAGAGGTGTTACTGACGTGGTGATCACCAGGGAGGAGGCGGAGCAAATTCGCAGGTACCCATGCCTCTCTGTGCTTTGCTTGGGGCAACCATGAACTGGGCTAACGGGAGTGAGCTGGGCTGACAGCAGAGCTGAGAGAACTCTCATAGTTCTGTAGACCATCCTCAATAGGTAATTGTTTTATCTCTCTGTGGCTCATAAATGCTAGCTCAGAGCAGCCAGTGCTGGAGTTTTCTTTGTGGGGATTTTAAAAACAATAGCTTAAAAAGAAAATTTTAGTTTTCTGACCAGCTGTTCAGACTCAGTATGTGGCTCTTCATTTGGCCCTTGGGTCCCATTCTCCTCCATCCTCATGTCCTACTACAGTGCCCAAAGGGAGCCTGTCCTCTGTGTCCTGCTTTCCACCCTGATCCTCTGTCTCTACCATAGCCGAGGATTACTCACCTTTACTGATGGGTTAGTGTTGCTGGGTGGCCTTGTCAAAGCCGCTTGCTCTTCAGTAGGGTGGTCCTCTCTGGGCTGGTATTGCTCTTTTTCAGTCTGTGCTGTGATTACCAAAATCCCCATCTACTGGGGAGCTGTCAGACCACAGACAAACTAAGAGGAGCCTTTGCTATCATCAGGAATTAGGCCAGTGGTTTCCAAGCAGATCATGTGTTGGTAGCAAGAGGATGCTGATCCTCAGCTTCGAAAGTTCTAGTTGAGCGTTTCCATGATTGTTTACACTATAAATGTTAAACACATAAAACATATAAATTAGACAGTATTATACTGATTGATGTTCTGCCTAGATGTTTATGGATAATGCTGTCAACTAAATTCTGGTTTAAAATTGTTCCCCCCAACAGAATAGCAGAGAAGGGGCTCTCCCTAGGTGGATCGGATGGAGGGGTGAGTTGGCATGGTTCCTGTTCTCATTTTCTTGATACATTTTAAGTTTTCTCTCCTTGAAGGGAAGGGGAAAGTGTTAGACAGACAAGGTCCCCTCAGTTCTCTACCAGAGGCATGGGCTGCTATGTCCTTGATGTTTCTTAGACAGTGGCTAGTGTTCCTTCCGCCTACTGCGCACAAAATATATCCCTCTCTCGAAGAGTATGTATTCACTCACGGCCATCTTTTCAGGTTGTAATGGGCTGCCTGGCTTCAGGTCACTGTCTCTTTAGACACCCTGGATAGGGACAGGGAGGGTGGGGAGAGGTGGGACGAGGGAGGGAGGAGCCTGGTGGCCAGGTGGCTGCTGGGAAAGGCAAAGCTCCTTCAGATGATCAAATGGATCCCACAGCAGCAGCCCGCAGAAGCCTGTAGTCCTTTGCACAAGGGTAGATCATACAAGGACCAGGTGGTGTGTCCACCTGGAATCTGTGATATGATTTGGAAGTGGGATCTTTTAGTTATAATTGAGGGACAGTTGTTATCAGGGGTCCCAAGACCAAGGACAGGTGTACGTATTAGAGAGAGCCAAAGGGAAACCTAAAGAGAGGAAAAGGCCTGTGTGTGGATAGAGGTGGAACGCAGGGTGATATGCCACAAACCAAAGAAAGCCTGGGGCACAGATACTGGAGACAAGCAAGGACCATGCCATAGAGCTTGGGCCAAGGAGTGCTGCCTGCCTCGGCACTTCTAGCCTCGGAGATGGGAGGATGAACTCATGCCGCTGAAAGCCCTCCTTCTGTCTTGGTGCAGCGTAGGAGTAAACTGGGCTAGCCACACCTCTGTGAATAGACAGTTGGGTGGCCATCCCTGGGACCTTTGTGTCAATGTGGATTCTCACCTGGTCACTGCTTGGTGTGAGAGAATGTGTATTTTGGCAATTGCTTTGCACTGTCGTCTCCAGAGCTGATGTCTTTGGGAAAGTTGAATTTCAGACTTTGCTATGATTTCAAACTTTTTCTGTTTGATCTTTCTGCATGACTTCACCTATAACTCTTTAGAGTTCTGAAAATGGAGTTCTTTTTATGTTGTTCAGTTGAGTTCAGGGAGATATTTGCCAAAGGACTATCAGCGAGTGACTTGTCTCTTACTCCTTCAGCATCCTTGAGAGTGCCCATGTAATAGGCTTGACACCTTTAAGTTCAGAAAACAGTAAGCCCGTGTTGTGTCCACACCTTAGCTAAGGTACTATAGGAAAAAGGTGTGCTGTCTGTTACTGCTGGCCGTGCATGGGGTAAAACTGTCCATATTGGTGGCAGCTTTCTTCCTGGGACACAGGGAAAGACTCAGAGGTGGGCAGTTAGGGTCAGAAACATGTTGGCAGTTCCTCGAGAGTTACTGATAAGTGATTCTATGTGAAGTATTTGACCGGGAGCCCAAGAATGTGCTCACACGCAACTGTGGCCATGGCGGGGCTAGGCCAGCAGGCTTGACACGTCCGTTCAGTAGAGCCTCAGTGATGGCTGAGATAAACAGCGTGAGTTAAGCCACGGGAGAGAAGCTCATCACACGTCTATCTGCACTCCTCCGCCTCAGCAGAACACAGGCAGCCTCCTACAGGAAGCAGAGCTTCAGATACCCAGGCTGGGGCCAGACGGAGACAGCGAGCAGAGAGGGGTCACAAAAGGGTGCTGATCGGTGTAGACGCAGAAGTGTGCACTTACGTATAAAATAGTCACACTGGATGCTCCACTCATGGACAAAATTGGGTGTGTAATTTTTACCTTTACAGACCTAGGAGAGGGAAGGAAAGAGGGGATCAATGGGGTGGGCTGTGACTCACTATAAGCATTCCCAGATGTGTCAACAGAGAGAGACATATCTGTCCAGGCAGACAAAGCACAAGTCAGGCTTTTAAAAAGTCAGAGGTCAGCCTGGTGTGGTGCTGCATGTCTTTAGTCCCAGCACTCAGGTAGGTGGAGGCAGGCGGATCTCTGTGAGTTTGAGGCCAGCCTAGTCTACAGAGTGAGTCCAGGACAGCCAAGGCTACACAGAGAAACCCTATCTCAAACAAACAGACAAACAGAGAAGTCTGAGATAGAGTGTTTACACAGTGGATTGTGTTAACTGGGGCTCAGCTCTGGCTGTTAAGGTGACCGTCACTCATTTCATACACGTCTGTCTTCTTCAGGCGTCTATTCTGGACTTGCACTCTGGGGCCCTGTCTGTTGGGAAGCACTTTGTGAACCTGTACAGGTGAGAGGAAGAGGAAGAGGTAGGATGCAGGTGGGTGTCTGGTGGCTGCATGGGCTTCAGGGAGCTGTGATGGTCCTCGAGGGCTGGAGAGACCCAAGACAGTCCTCAGCCTCAGTGTCATCCTCGGTCAGGGGCTGATTGCCTCCTTCCCTTTCTCCTCTTCTCTCCACACTTCTGTCCCGTCTTCCTTCTCTGTGACACAGTTGTTACTGTAGAAATGGTTAACTCTCAGATGACGTGACCGCTCTACTTTAGGAGACTTGCTGGTTAGCTTGAGGAAAGACGGATCAAATAAAACAAGGAGGCTGGGTGTGGTTCCCCATAATCTGAACCCAAGTTGAATATCAGCTATACTATAGAGACCCTGTTTTTTGTTTTTGTTTTAAAAAAAAAACAACAACAACAAAAAGTAAGGAAAAGACTAGTAACATGCTATGCCTGCTAACGCTACTTATTACTTCACAGATACTTTGGGGATAAAATACAAAATATCTTCTCTGAGGAGGACTTCCGCTTATATAGGTAAGGGGATGAAGAGCTAGACAAGCAAAGGGGGCAGAGGTCAGCTCTGTGATGTCCTATCCCATCAGGCCAGGCCAGTCACACCTGTGCCAGGCTCAAGACCTGTGGAAACAGACAGAGCCCGGCTTGCTCACAGCCCAGCACCTGTCACGTGATTCTTGCACAGGTCTCACCCAGAGGCAGCTTGCCTGTCTGGGGAATTTTTAAAATGAAAGCTTTTCTTTAAAGATGAGTAAGCTGTGCATTCTAGTCCGGGAGGGCCCATACACTATGTATTTAGTTAGTCCTGCACTAATAGAGCCTAACTCCAATATGATGTCACTCCCCAGAATGGGCATTGGCACAGCGCTCTGATCTTGTGCAGAGTCCCAGGCTTTACCTGTAACCGTGTGTGAGCATGTGTCTGTTGATTTTATGTGGTTTTATCACCCACTAGGTGGTGTTTAACTAACCAAGACCTTAACTTGCCATCAGAGCACCGAGTTCCTGCTGCCCTTTGTAGCCCATGCCCACCCATCTCCGATGGTCAGAAGACCATCTCACCATCAGCCATGCTGCCTGAAGGCAGAGCTGATATTTGGCCTTCACTGTGTCCCCAGGGAAACAGCTTCTAAACAAAGCCTAGGCTGCGGGTCCAGAGAGCAGTGAAGGGCTGGGGTGACCCGCCTCTGGCAGCAGTGAGGTGCCACTTGAAGCACGCGGCACACATCCTTCTTGAAGGCCCTGCCTCGGGCGTGCATCGGCAGCCACCTTCAAGAGTCCCACCTCGCATACAGCGCCACTCTATGATATCCTCAAGGCTCTGGGCCTACGGCGGTCTCCAGCTGACCAGCTGTGCTCCTACCCCTCGCTAGTCTTATTTTCTTCTTTATGTTTATTCCCAGTATGCGCACGCTGACTTAAATAGAAAGTGTTCTGTGACCGTTTGACATTTGTAAGTTCCAAAATTTATATATATACCCAATATATCTATATGCCTAATATATCTATACATCTATATACCTAATGTATACCTAATATATATAATATATATGCCTTATCTATACCTAATATATAATATATATATAATATGTATCTAATTTATATACATAATATATTATTATATAATAATGTATATAAAATATATAATATATATAAATAAAATATTATATATATATTCACACACACACACACACCTAGTGTGACAGGAAAACAAAATGTTCTTGAGCACCATAGACACAAACGTCCTAGAACTACATACAGAGAGCTCTTTCTGCGTCTCCCTCCACACTGACCTGGACAACCAATGTAAGAGTCAGCTCAGATGGAACATGAAATTTGTGCTTGTGGGGGACAGCAAGGTGACTATTGCAATAGCAGTCTTGAAGACCGTTACCAGCCACAGCGATGCTCCGTACAGACACTGCTAAGTGCAGGTGATATACAAGAGAATTAAAGGTGGAAGCCACTGAATACTGATTTTATCCAAATGTCCGCTGTATGTGGTTGGGTTTAAGAGTTAAGTGGAAAGCCGGTACAGTGGTGCACACTTGTAATTCCAGCACTTTAGGAGGCAGAGGCAGATGGATCTCTGTGAGTTTGAGGCCAGCCTGATCTACAAAGGGAGTCCAGGACAGTCAGGGCTACACAGATGAAACTCTGTCTTGAAAGAAAACAAAAAGAAAAAAAACAAGACAAAAAGTTAAGTGGAGTTTTACAATTAGGAGGAAAAGTGAAAAGAATATCCCAACCAGTTTCACTCTATAAAGCATTTGGAATGATTAAAACTTAAAGAATATCAGACTGATGCATTGTGTCCTTTTCAGGGACATTCGGCAGAAGGTCCAGCTCACCATTGCCAAAGCTTTTGGCATCAGTGCCTCCTTGCTGTATCTGACAAAGCCCACGTTCTTCTCACGAATAAACAGCACGGAAGCCCAGACGGCCCACGATGAGTACTGGCATGCACACGTGGACAAGGTGAGCCTTGGCAAGTGGTTCTTGCTCTTGTCTGGGACCAGAGCTCCAGTCATCCGCTCTACAGCGTTTCTGTTAGCGACTCTCCTTCCTGATGTCCTGGGAGCGCTGTAAATGAGGTGATGCGTTGAGGAAGTAGAATTTGTTTCATGGGTGTCAAGAGCTGGAACAGAAGGCGAGGTGGCCGCTGTGGAGCAGCGGGCCTGCAGTGTCCTCTGTTCTGTACTTGCTCCCAAATTCACGTACAACCTTGTGATTGGGCTGTGTAAACAGAAGGTCCCTTCCGCTGCTTCTCTGGCCCAGGTCTCTGTTCCCACAGGGTATCTTCTCCATCACAGCGAGTTTTCTTTGTCCCCTTCCTGAGAACTTGTCGCGAGCAGCAGGAAAACCATGAGGGCTCACTGTCTGCCCCAGGAGGGAATCAGGATAAGTTAGAGGAAGCAGAGTTAGAAAGTTTACTGATGAGCTCAGAAGACAAGGCGCACCTGAGGAGCCTGGGCGTGGCCATTAGGAAGGGAACACACTGAGTGCCTCATCCGTCACTGGGAATGTGTTCTGGGATTCTGAACGGCAGCTGGGTTTACATATCAGGGGAAGTTTGCGCTGGCATACTTTTTCTTATCCACAGAATTTTGTCCTTGAAGAAGAGTCCATTTTAGCAACAGTCTTGTTGTTGAGAAGGGAGCGCTGCTAGAAATAAAACGTTCATGCTGGAGATGGGACCCAGTTGATAGTCCTGCCTGGCATGCACAAGGTCCTGGAATCAATACCCAGCATCACACAGACTAGACAGGATGGCCCATACCTGTGTCCCCAGCACTTGGGAGATGGAAGCAGAGGGCCAGGAGTTCAAGATCACCTTCAGCTACATAGAGAGCTGGAGCCCAGTGAGGGCTACGTGGTGCTGCGTCAACACAACAGAAAAGCAAACAACCCTCTTCCTTAGAGGTCTCTTTATTTGTATGTAGGTCCTGTAAGGCATACTTCATGAGCCGTTTTAACCATCAGACTCTGTGATGTTTATCGGAAAGTGGGTACAGTTATTTTGCAGGTAGTCCAGTTGGTCCTGGGGTGTCAGCCAATGAGAAATGTAAATCAGAGCAAAAATGAGGAGCCCTTCACTTCTCACCCTCTTTGTTCTCTAAGTAGTTGGTTCAACCTGCTGAGATTTCTCAGCTCCTGCCAGCCAGTTACACCCAGTCACCAACATGAACCTTCTCTGTGAGGGTCTCTCTCCCTGTACTGTGAGGGCCCTTCCCCACCACACAGTGCCAGGTGGCTGCCACACACCAGGAGAGCGAGAGCGTGAAGTGTCGCCCTTCTGTGCAGTAACCTGCCTGCCCCCACCCTTTTCTTTGAGCGTGGTAACTGGCCACTGTGTGGTTTCGAGGGTCCTTTGCGATGTGTGAGGGTGGGTTGAAGTGTTCACGTAGTCAGAACAGGGTGGGGTCCTTGCACGCTTCCTGGTGCTGCTTGCTCTGCCTGAGTCTTCGGATGTTTGACGTGGTTTGTCTTCACTGTCTTTGGCCTGAGCTTCACAGCTGAAGCTGGTAGTCATCCCTGTTGGTGTTCACATTACTTTGGTGTTAGCCTCGGGGCCTGATGCTGGGTTGGGGAGCACTCAGCTCTTGGGTCCAGCTAGATCCAGCAACAGAGACTGACATCCACAAACATGAGCCTTGCATCTTGACCTGTAGAGTTTCAGCAATATTCTTCCATACCTCACTGGCCTGCTTACCTCTGAGGACCTGCTGCTCACTACTGGACATTCCACCCAGGAGAGGACTGGTTTAAGGACTGGTTGGAGCGGAAGCAGCAGGGAAGAGCAGGTCTGTGCTTGCTGAGGTATTGGGCCTACCCCTGTTCCACAGTGGCAAGCAGGGCTGACCA
Organism: Psammomys obesus; assembly: GCF_907164565.1. Classification (NCBI taxonomy): domain Eukaryota; kingdom Metazoa; phylum Chordata; class Mammalia; order Rodentia; family Muridae; genus Psammomys; species Psammomys obesus. The sequence goes on along the minus strand of NW_026596131.1, from coordinate 15,953,077 downwards.
GTCAGTCACTGGAGTCTGCCTTTCACTCGGGATGCAGGCGGTGGGGAATCTAGGGTGGCTCAGAAGAGCCGTCGTTGCTCAGTGCTTGCAGCTGGACCTTGGAGTCTCATTATTCTTGTCTCTTACCACAGACTCACCGCTTGAATGATTCATCAGGCTTCCAGTTGTTCTCAAGTGACTGGGAATCTGTGCACACTTCACACCACTGTCCTTGTGGCACAGCTCACTCACCCTTATTAGCTAGATGTCGCTTTGTGAGTGTTCTCTCTGACATCCCTTGAAAACAGCTCTGCATGTGGCAGGCACTTTCCTCTTCCGCCTGCAGCACAGGGCACGGGGAGCCCCTTGTAGCACCCACCACCTGCAGTGTGTTCTGGGGAGCCTCCGCAGCTGCTCAGACATGGCTGGCATGGCTGGCATGCTTCTGGGAGGGGCTTGCCCCTCCTGCTTTGTATTTCATGAAATAAGGACTGAGGGGCCCTGAGTGAGTGTATGTCTGCAGGCCCCATCGTAGAACTGACAACTGGGGAGACGTCTGTCTAACCGCTAGTCATGCCCTGTACTCCACTGTGTGCTTCAAGCCTGGTGGTGGTCACGGCTGCTGTGCCACTGTTTCCATCTCTGTCCGACGGGACCAGCTCTGCTTGTGACACCCTCCAGGGGGAGCTACAGCTTCCCCACCTACAGCATCTTGCTTTGCTCATCCAGTTCCTGAACTAACCATAACCAGCCTAAGAAAACACGCTCTCAGTCTCTTTTCTCCTTTTTGAGACAAGGCTGTACTGTGCAGCCCTGGTTGGCCTGCAACTCACTATGTAGACCAGGCTGGTCTTGAACTCATAGAGATCCACCTGTCTCTGCCTCTCAAATGCTGTGATTAAAGGCATGCACCACCAAGGCCTGGTCTGTCATCCTGTTCTTGCAGAGGAGGGAACTGAGGCTCAGAGAGGTCAAGTCACTTGCCTAGTGTCACACAGTGAGAATGCTCCACTGAGGCTAAAGCGATGTCTCAGTGAAGAGCACTTACCGATATCACAAAGGAACTGACTTAACTCCCAGCACCCACATTAAGCGTCTTACAGTACCTGAAACGGGGGTTTCAGGGGATCTGACATCTCTAGCCGAGTGGGTGCCTGCACTCAGATGCACAAACACTCACGAAATAAAACAAATCTTTAAAAAAAGATTTCTCTAGACTCTAGGGACAATTCCTTTGTAGTGAAGCTTTTTAATACTATACATTTAATTACATTTATTCTGAGAGTGTGTATATGTTTGTGCAAGCACATTCCACAGTGCTTGTGTGTACATGGGAGGAAACCTGCTGGAGTCTGTTTGTGCCTTCTGCCAAGTGGGTCCCAGGAACTGAACTCTGATCTTTTGACTTGTTAGCAGACACCTTTACCTGTGAGCCACTTTCCAAGCCCCTGTAGTGACGATTTGGCAAGAACACGTGCGCGCGCGCGCACATGTGTGTGTGTGTGTTGGTGTTTTGTTTTTGAGACAGGGTCTCTATGTAGCCCTGGCTATCTATCCTGAAACTATGTAGACCTCACCGAGGTCTGCCTGCCTCAGCCTCCAGAGTGCTGGAACTAAAGGTGTGCACCACCACCACCTGGCCAGTTTTGGTTTCGTTTCGTTTTGTTTTGGAGACAGGGTTTCTCTGTGTAGCCCTGGCTGTCCTGGACTCTTTATAAACCAGGCTGGCCTCAAACTCAGAGAGATCTGCCTGCCTCTGCCTCCTGAGTGCTGGGATTACAAGCATGTGTTACCATGCCCGATGTGGTTGCTGGAAAACCAAACTCAGGTTTTCGACAAGAGCAGCAAGCACTCTTAACCACTGCGCCATCTCTCAGACCCCTATATGAAACTTTAAATGCTTTTTGAAAGCTTTAAAATGACTTTTCTGGTGCTTGGCTACTGCTTAGTGGTAGAATGTGGGCTTAGGTACTGCATTTGGAGAGTTTGGGGCCATTCCTTTAATGTTTTTCTGCACCATTTTTTCTTTTTTTTCATGGGACCCGATGACAGTATCAGAGCTCTAGGCGTGTTCCCAAGGCTCCATTTCCCTAGTCCCGGGTCCTCCAGGTGTACATTATTCACCTGACTGTGCTCCTTCCCCCTTTAGCTGAGATCTAATCCAGAGCAGTTTTCAGACTGAAGAATTCTATTTGTCTGTTTATTTATTGTTTGTTTTGAGATTGGGTCTTTGTATAGTCCAGGCTAGCCTTAAACTTTCTGTACAGCTGAGACTGACATGGTGATTGGAATGGTGGCATCATAGGCTAGTACCAGCGTGTCTGGCTTTCTTCAGTTTCTGTTGAGCTGTGAAGTTTCTGTCTCTGCCTGGAAAATTGTGGTTATTGCAGTGACTTGAAATCTGCTAAGCTCCCCATGGCCCAGGACTGAATTCTGTCAGGGAACGAAAGCAGCATGGGAGGCTAGCCTTTCCTAATCAGATATTTGCCTTGGCCAGTCTGGTTTACGTAGTGAGACCTTGTCTTGGAGGAAAAAAATGTTTCAGTGAAACAGCGAGGTGGAAATTTGGGTGACTGCCACCGTGTTCTGCAAGATACCTTGGCACATGACTTCTAGCCAGTGTGCTTCATTTTCAGTTTGGTTGTTTGACTAGTGATGCACCCTCCAAGATTCAAGCTTGAAAAGAAGACAAGAACACCCTTCCCTGAGACCCTCACTTCCCAAAATTAGCACAAAGGCCAGATTTCTCCAACAACCTTTTTTGGTTTTTCAAGACAGGGTTTCTCTATGTAGCCCTGGCTGTCCTGGAACCTGGTTGCTCTGTAGACCAGGCTGGCCTCAAACTCACAAAGATCTGCCTGCTTCTGCCTCCAGAGTGCTGAGATTAAAGGTGTGTGCCACGGCTCCTCGGCATCTCCAACTACTTTTATGCAAAAACAAATGCATAAAATACTGTTTTGTCATTTGTTGAGAATCACATTTTTTGAAGTTTGCTTTCTTGTTAAGTAATTTATGGCAAACTTGATCTTGAAGCCTGATCTGCACAACAGTGCGATCAGCAGGTTATACTGTAGTGCTGGCTTTTTAAACTTAATCTAATTTGTTATTACTGGAGGGGAAAACCATGGTGAGTGTGCAAGGTTCAGAGGATAACTTTGTAGAGTTGGTTCTTCCCTTCTGTCTTTCTACAAGTTCCAGGGACTGAACTCAGACTTTATCCACAGAGTCGCCTTATTCTTTTCATTGTTTTTAGTGGAAGTAGATATTTAGGTACTGAAATATCCTTCAAATAAAATCTTAAAAATATTTATCATTATTGTGCGTGCGTGCATGTATGTGTGTGCGTGCACGTATGTACATGGTATGTGTAAGGCCATGTGTGGAGGTCGAGGACAACTTTGTGAAATTGATTTTCCTCTTCCTCTTCCTGGGCTCAGGTGACTGAGCTGGAGCAGCAGGCTTGCCCTTAGGCACCTTCACCCACAGAGCCACCGTGCTGGCCTGAGTGTCTGCTGACCACTATGCTCTCCAGCACCCTTCTTTCTAGCAACAGTCTCCTTTGGGTTACTGCACAGATTTTAATCTGTTACATTTAACAGTAAACAATATTTTACTGTGACTGCGTCACATTTCCTTCACAGTCACCAAATATTCGTGTCCAGTCTTGGGCTACCACAGCTCTTGCTGCGGGGAGCAGAAGGGCACGTGCTTCCCTGTGTGGGGATCAGTTTCTTGGGTGTATGAGCATATAATGACGAATGAAGCGCTGTTCTGAAATACAGAGTAGAAATTCTACTGACCTGAGGAGGTTTTTAAAACATTCTCTTAGCTGGGTGGTGATGGCACATGCCTTCAGTTCTAGGATTCAGGAGGCAGGGGCAGGTGGATCTCTGTGAATTCAAGGCTAGTCTGGTCTACAAAGTAAGTTCCAGGAGAGCCAAGGCTACACAGAAAATCCCTGTGTGGAAAAAAGCAAAACACAACAAAAACAAACAAAAAACCACCATACCAACCAACCAAAAATAAATAAATAAATAAAATAAACCACCCTTTTCCTTTAGGCTTCTCTCTTTCTCTCTCTCCATACCACCTTTCCTCTCTTCCTCTCTGTTTCTCAGACAAACTCCTACTCTATAGTCTAGGCTGGCCTGAAACTCAATGTGTAGCCCAGGCTGTCCTTGAACTTACAAAATGATCCTCCTCCTGTATGCTAAGATTACAAAGTCTTGATATTACTAATTTTTTCTTTTTACATTCTAGCTCATACATTTTGAATTATGATAAGTAAATGTTTTCATGTCTAATGATGGCAGAGGTCTATCATTTTTTCATGTAAAGGTCAATTGCTCTGAGGCCATTTTTAAAGTCATCTGTGGTTTTCCCCACCAATCTGGGGGAATCACTCATACAATTACCACTTACCTGTAAGTTCATATGTGACTTTCTCAATTCTCTCTTCTGTTCTCATGTTTTCTTTTTTAAAATTAATTTATTTTATTGTATGTGGATGGGTGTTTTACCTGCATGTATGTCTTTGTACCACTGTAGAGGAATGTTAATTCGGAACATGATTGTTTTGGCAAGAGATCACATCCAAAGACCTTCTAGGTCTGTGTGATCTGCCTAGAGTACAAACACGCCTTTAATCCAAGAGACAGAGGCAGGTGGATCTGAGTTCATGGCCAGCCTGGTATAGAGCTTGCTGGGATAGAGCTGCTTTCCAGGTAAAGAAAAGCTTAGGTCCAGGCATGGTGGTACACGCCTGTAATCTCAATGAAGGTAAAGTCAGTTTGTAGAAGGAAGCACCCATGTTTGAAAGTTCTTTTTAATTGAGTGGCAGAAAAAGTGATGAATCAGAGAAAGATTTGACAGAATAGGATATACCCAACTCTCACAAGAAGAGAGAGGAAAGGGAAATGGGCAATGCAGAGAGAAAGAGCAGGCAGCTTTACAGAGAGGGGTTGAAGGCAGAACGAACCAGAGAATGAGAAGGAGCCAGATTAGAGCAGATTACTAGAGTTGGTTTGAAGCCAAGCAGAGCAATCCTGGGGGCCGAGAGAGAAGCCAGATTGAATAAGTCAGCCGGGAGAGGAGTTTGAGCCAGAACAGATGAGTTGAACCAGCCAGCACAGAACTTAGTAAGAACTAGAAAGGGTGTGCTTATTCAGCAGCAAGTCTCAGAGGCTGAAAACATTATCAGCCTAGGTTAGATTGTACAGAGGCCAGAACCTGCCAGGAGTAGGCCTTGGTTAGCAGATGGAGGCAGTAAGCCTCCCAGACAACAACTGAAACAGGAGAATAGAAAGAAGTTCTTTTTACATACCACATGTGTACCCACAGAGGCCAGAAAATGGTGCACTGGAGTTTTAAATAGCTTTGAGCCACCATATGGCTTCTGGGACTTGAACCTTGGTTCTCTGGAAGATCAGCTAGTGTTCTTAACTACTGTACTATCTCTCTATCTCCCAGTTTTCTTAGCTGTTTAAAGAAATTATTCCATTGTATTTATTTGGGATGTGTGTGTATGCTGTGTCTCGTGGTATATGTGTAGAAGTCAGGTAGCAACTTGCAGGAATCGGTTCTCTCTGTCATGTGGATTCTGTTACCAGCCTTTGCCTACTGAGCCATCTTGTCAGCCCCCAATCACAGTTTTCTGCAATTGCATCAAAAACGATTTTTGATGACTCTAGTTCTGGGAATTTTGTAAGTAACAGAGCATATAACAAACTGATTTTGTCTGAGTCAAAGCCCTGCAGTTCTTGCAGGGCGGTATCAGTGCATCTCATAGGCCTTCCAGGCGTGTTCTAACAACTGCATGATGGCTCCTGCCTCGGTGACCATTCTCCTAGAGGTCAGTGTTAGGAGCGTTTGTTGCGGGGGTTTTCGGGGTACTCCCGCCCCAGCAGTGCTGCAGTGTGATGCCTGTGCAGAGCTATGTCCGTGTTTTATGTGAGTACTAGGGGTTTGATTCAGATTCTCATACTGGCAAAGCAAGTGCTGCTACCCTGAGCGCTCTCCTAAACTGCCCCCACCCTGGGTGTGTATTTTTGTTTTGTGTCGTTTTCTTTGGGGCAGCGTCTCATTTAATACAGACTGTCTTCAGACTCAATATGGAGTTGAGGTCATGTTTTGAGTTGCTGCAATAGGGTTTTCCACACTCATGTCACATGGATGTAAAACAGATTTTCTGCTACGTTCTTGACTATAGACTCTGATGTAGTTTTTCCTATATTCAGTGGCTCTGCTCTCTTGATAGCTGTCTTAATTTGGGATCACCAGAGCAAAGCCTGAGTAAGAACTGGTGTGGGAGATTTTGTAGGGTGTGCAGGAGCAGGAGGATGGAGGCAAACGACCAGGGTGAGCCGGCAGGAGCTCCAGGCTGCAGCTCTTACAACTGTCTGTACAGGACACAAGGGAAGCTCCTCCTGCCCTCAGCACCAGCTGTGGGCATCCTGGACACAAACCTCCTCATTCTGGGGCTGGTGTCATCTCCAGTGGAGAGGGCTCCAAGGCCTCAGGAAGCTCGTGTGGAAGCAGAGCCCGCACTGACGGGTGAGGAGCAGGCTCTTCTCTGCCCATGGTGCTGTCCAAGCAGCACTGCCTCTTCCTCCTCCCGTCCCACAGCCCCCAAGGTGAGGCTGTGTACCACGTGTGCCCCGGGAGTGATGGCCGGAAACGTGGGCGAGCATCAGTAAGCTTGTTCCCGCTCCCAGGGGAGCATGCTGTCACACAGCTGCCGGAGCCTCCTGGAAGGACCCCAGAGATGCCACATTCTCAAAGAGAACAAAAATGGTGGGTGCCAGGGACCAGGTGGGGAGTTAAGGTCACTATGACAGACATCCAGTTGGGGAAGTTGCAGGGGCCAGGCTAGAAGGTAGGGATGGCCGCACAGCAAGGTGAGCGTGCTCAGTGCTGCTGACAGTGCCTGGAAAAAGTTGAAAGCAGACCTCCTCCTGTGTGTATTTTGTCCTAAGTTACGGAAAGTTTGGGACTGCCGGTAGCTGAGCATGATGTACGTGCTCTTCTCTACAGCAGCCCGTTTACATTGCTGTGCTCAGGGGAGGAGCCAGCTTCTGTCCTGTGCTCACCCACTGTGCACTTTGTTGGAGCATAGCTGAGTCCAAAAGCCTCATTCTGGGGCTGGAGAGATGGCGCGAAGAGCACTGGCTATCTTGTATAGAGGGCCCACATGGATGGCTCACAGCCTATAAAGTCAGATCCGAAGGATCTGATACCCTCTTCCGGCCTCCCTGTGCTCCTTAATACACATGGCATATGCAGACACTTACACATAAGTAATAGTACTGTCTTTAAAGAGCCTCTTTCCCATGAGAATTGAGAAGTGTGGCCCTTATGCTTCCCCCACAGGTGACCTATGGCTCCTTTGACTACACTTCGCTGCTCTACCTGTCGGACTACTTAGAGGACTTTGGTGGAGGACGCTTTGTGTTCATGGAGGAGGGCTCCAACAAGACAGTGGAGCCCAGAGCTGGTAGGACTCAGGCTGGGGTTCGCCTGGGGTGTGCAGTACAGGCCTCCAGTCCATCCTGGTGACGTGTGTGTGCTTACAGGCAGGTACACACACACACACAGGTGGGTGAGGGGGCTCTTCCTCCAGGCAATACTACATTTGTAGAACACTTGTTCTCCATCTTCTGGGCTTGGTTCTGTCTAAGTGCACCTGCTGGTTATGACGCCCTGAGGCCAGCGTTGCCACTCAGTTGCCCAGTGTCACTGCAGCTGACTGGCAGAGCCAGGCTCCTCGGGGTGTCGCGCTGCTGTGCTGGGTCTCACCAGCCTCTGTTGCATGCTCCTGCTCAGTACCTTTTTTGAAGGTAATGGCAATGTAAGAGTGAGCAATGCTGGCTGGGGGCCCCACAGTGCTGGCTGCTTTTCTAGCATGCAAGAGGCCCTGTAAAGACAACAGAGATGAGAGAGATTAAATGATGGTCCCAGGGCAGCATTAGCGATGCTGTGCCACACTCCGCTGTGTCCTCCCTGGCACTGTGGGTCTGCCTCAGAGCTCATCTCCCTGGGTGGCCTCAAGATCCAGAGCCCAGCACCGTGCTGTGTGGTTCTCCCTAGGGAGCAGACAAACGTCCCTTCCTTTCTAACCTCTGGAGAGCCTGAGCCCAGGTCCAGGAAGAGTTGGAGCCTGAGCCCAGGTCCTAGTCAGGGATAAAGCCTGGTGGGGAGGTAGAAACTGAGTCTAGGTCTGAGTAGGAGGTGGAAACTGAGTCCAGATCTGATAGACAGGTGATGAGTCTTTGGCCCCAGGTCCGTACGGGAAAGTGCAGGAATGGGTGGCCCACCTTCCTGAGATGCAGCCTCTGCCCTTGGCCAAGACCCAGCCGACATGCAGAGACACAATCGGCCATCGCGCCGGCATGCCCCATGCACCGTGTTCCACCTGTCGGCCACACTGTCACCCTCACAAGCTAAGGTCCTCCTGTTACGCCTCTGCTTATTGACAGCTCCCTCAGAGCAGCAAGGCTGACCACACAGTGATTCAGAAGGGCCTTTTGGGCTAAGGCTCCAACAAGTCGCTGCAGTGGTGTTTGCTGTTTGGTGTTTGTGTGTATGTGTGAATATGGGTTGTGCACGGGAGTACAGGCCTGTAAAGGCCAGAAGAGGGCATCAGATTCTCTGCAACCAGAGTAACAGGCAGTTGTAAGCGGCCTGACCTTGGTGCTGGGTGCTGGTCTTGGGTTCTCTGTTCTCCTCAAGAACAATGTGTTCATAACTGCTGAGCCACCTCTCCAACCCCTGAAAATGGCTTGGCTGGCGCTGAGTATGAGACAGGCCATGTCCACATCTGGTAGGCAGTTGGGGCTCAGGGGCGCAGGCAGTGTGGTGGGAACCTCTATTGATGGATTTGGGGCCTAACAACAGAGTGCCTACACCAGGCCATGGCCCAGATTGAGTGCAGCGTGGTTCCAGGAAAAAGTGCTGTTTCCTAGATAGCCAGGGCCCAAATTGCCATGGCCACCTGTACATTGGAACCGAAGAGACTGGCATGAGAGCTGGCTGCTGCAGGGGAGTTGATATGAGCTGTGGGGACATGTCCTAGTCACTGTTCTATTGCTATGAAGAGACACCATGACCATGGCAACTCTTACAAAGGAAAGAGTTGTAACTGGGCCTGGCTCACAGTTTCGGAGGTGCAGTCCATTGTCATCATGGCGGGAATATGGCTGCATACAGGGGGACATGGTGCTGGAGAAGGAGCTGAGAGGTTCACGTCTCGATTCTCAGGCAGCAGCAAGAAAGGCCCTGGGCCTGGCTTAGGCTCTTATAACCCCAAGAAGCCCACCCTTAGTGACACACTTCCTCCAAAAGGCCACACCTCCTAATCCTCCTGCTGCCCAAGCAGTCAGAGCTGTTAGCCTGTGGGGACCATTCTGGTTTAGACCACCGCAAGATGTTGCAACGTAGCATGTAGGGCTCCTGGGTGGGAACAGGGATCTCTCCTGGGACAGAAGACCTGTTTTGGGACTGTGAGAGCTGTCTAGGCCTGTTTGTGGGTCAGGACCCAGCCTGCTCCCAGGTGGAAGTAAAGGCTGACGGAATATGTCACCCCTGGCTTCATCTGCTGAGGTGAGGAAGGTGAAGCACATTGCCAGTGTCGCTTCCTTGTACCTAGCACCTCCTTTTAAGAGCTGATTTGAAACTTAAACTGTAGAAAGATCAGATCTTTAACGTCATAAATACTAGCATTCCTGAATTCCCCGTAGTCAGGACCAGGACTTCTTCCTGGGCTTCCAGCAGGTTCTTTGGGTGTCTGTTCCTCTCCGTATGCCCAGCCTGGCGCTCAGAACTTAGCAAAGCCATTCACTCCCACACACCCAAAGTTCATTGTGTATCTCAAGGGTCCTGGTGAGCCGGGCAGAGCAGTCTACAACACACATGCACATGGGCATGAGCGTGTGTGTGTGTGTGCGCGCGCACACACACACACACACACACACACACACAGTACCTCTAACCAGGTATTTATTGGATGGTGGTTAGGAGGGCATGACTGATACCCCAACCCTTGTAACTCTTGAACTCTTGCCCCCAAAGGTTGGGCTTACTCCACTTGGGCCTGGGCCGGGCTGTAAATCATGCCGCTGGCTAGACTCTGTGACGGGGCCCACAACCTGGGTCAGCAGGCTGTCCTCAGTCCTTTCTCCAGAATGGGTAAGGTGTGGTCAGTCAGTCTTCGCTCCTACCCTGTGCTGCAACCTCAGGCCATTTCCCTCAGGCCATCTCCCTCAGGCCATCTCTTAGGGTTCCAAGAACTTCATGGACTGAAAGCCAGTCAAGTGTCCCCTGCATTGAGACATGCAGGGTTCTAGAGACCTAGGTCATGTTGTGATTCAGTTTCTCAGTTCCCAAGTTCAGGCCTGCTTTAGGGAAATAGGTGGCCATCAGACAGTGCTTCCCAAGGACAGTGGTGTCATGCAGCCCCCTGAGCTGAGAATGTGCCTGTTTGTCCTTGTCAGTCTGTCCTTGTCTCTGCTCTGGGCTGTTTTGATTCCACTGATAAGGGCCCTACCACTTTGTGACCCCAAGGCCTCTTGTGTCATTTCAAAGACAGGGACTTTTGAGCTGAAGGAGTTAAGTGGAGTTCGTTAAATGAAGCCTGAAGCCTGCACTAGCCCTGTCAGTGTTCCACCGTCATGGTGTGAGACTGGTAACAGTGAGGAAAGTGGTGACAGTATTTTTCCCTCACAAGGCAGGGGCTGCAGTCTGCAGCTGTGGAGATCCCTGTTCACTGTGTGAGGTTGGGTCTCCTTATGCCAGCTGGCTGTCCCAGCCACCTGATTGCAGCTTCAGCCAGGGCACAGGAGGAGGGTGCTCTAGCCATGTGCCCTCAGCTGTGTTCTCCACCGCTGGTGCTGTCCACATGGACTTGTGTTGGGCAGGCAGGCAGCATCACCGCATGGGCTGTCTCTGGCTTACACTCTCTGCCCTCTCTCTCTCTCCTCCTTTTCCTCCCACCCCTCTCTCTTTTTGTTTGTCTGTTTGAGACAGTCTCATGAGGCTGGCCTTGAACCCCTGATCCTTCTGCCATCACTTACCAAGTGCTGGGATTACAGTTGTGCACTGCCACGCCTGGCTTCGTTTCCTCATCTCTTGAAGGAAATCAAAGCTGAAGCTCTTAAGAAGTCACACTTGCTGGTCCTTTTCTTTTAGTGTTCACGCTTTAATATAATGCCTGAGAACAGTTGCCACCTTAAGATCATAGGGACTGTTTTGTGTTTACTTGTAGAGACTTTTCTTTATGGCTTTTATGTTTATGCTCTGGTTCCTGTTGAAGTAATATTGACATGTGGGGTGAGGTAGGGGCCAGTGTTCTCTCGTTATATATGGTTTCCAGATGTTTCTACATCATTTGTTGACGAGACCGTTTTACCCATCAAGTGGCCTTTGAAGCTTTTGTCATTATCCATAGAACATGCCCTTAGCTTCTGGCTCTGGATCCTGCACTCTGTCCAGCAAGCAACATGCCCTCTGTGACTGCTGCAGCGTCTCAACGACTACAGCTTTATAAGCTGGGAAATGGGTGGTTAGTCCTTATTCTTCATATCCAAACAAATTTTAGAGTCCACTTGTTAATTTCTGCAGAAATTCTGCTTTGCATTGAATCTGGAGTAATTAAAGCAAAATAAATAAAGCTTGCCCACTTCCACCCCCCACTCCTGTAAGTGCTTCTGTAACTTGTGTTTTCCTTTACTTTACTCAGATGTGTGAGAAATTAACACCATAGCTTATTACTAAGTTACTTTCCCTCTCTTAGAATGATTTGTTCCCTCTCGGGATTAGCAGGAGAGTGTGCACCGTTTCCCTCCCCCCACCCCGCCCTCTGCCTGCACCTCCTCTCCAGTACTCCCACCCCTCTCTGGATAGTTTCCAGGGGCAGCATCCCCATCAGCCTGCGGCAAAGAGGCTTCAGCGATGTTTCTGAGTGTGTCTTCATCTTACTTTATCCCCTCAGTGGTGCTGGGGAGAAGCCCAGGTTCTCGTGGATACAAGGCAGGCACTGGGATCTGAGCTGCTCCCCTGGACCTCGCTGCTTGCTGATTGTTCTGTTTTGCTTTGAGGATTTTACTCTGTAGCCCAGGCTGACTGGGAACTTCAGAGCCTAAAATGTTTGTGAAAGATTTCTTTTTGTTGTATGTGTGTGTTAGCTTGTGTGTTGTATGTGCCTGTATGCGTGCAGTGTTCACAGATGTCAGAAGAGGGCACCAGATCCCCAGGAGGTATAAGTGTGCTGTAGGTGCTGGAAATTGCACCCAGGTCCTCTCCAAGAGCAGCAAGTGCTCATAACTGCTGAGCCATCTCTTAACCCCTTTTGGAAATAGATTCTCAGGTATCTCAGAATACCTCAGGCTGGTGACTTTGAACTGATCCTTCTGTCTCTGCTCCCCTCTCAAGTGATGGCATTACAGATATTCACCACCATGCCCAGTTAATTTGGTGGACAGAATCAAACCCAGGGCTTTATACATGCTAGGCAAGCACTCCACCAGCTGAGCTACATCCCAGTGAAATGTTCTGTTGTTGTTTGTTTGTTGTTTATTTTTTTAAGCAGGGTAAAGGGATTTAAACAGCAAATAGAGGGGACTATTGACCTCAAGTTCATCTTTGAAGTACTAACATGGGCTTTGGTCCAGGGGAAAGAGTATGCATAATTAAGCAGTCGTAAGGTTATGGTTAATGATTTTTGCTGTTCTGGTTCTTGAGGGTGGTAGGAAAGTGTTTCAGCCGTCACCTCTGCTCCAGGCTGTACTCTCACCTGTGTGGATAATTACCCTCATCTTCAGATGGTCTGCCCTGCAAGACTCCAGTGATAAAGGTGGCTGCGTGTCTAGGACAATGATATTTCTGCACTGATAACCTAAGGAGGGATGGGACAGTCAGCGGCAGCCCTCAGGGATCAGCATCCTACAGAGTCAGGCAGGAGGCTGACACAAAGGGGAGGCTTGCCAGGCTTGCGTCCTGCTTTTAGTAGCCCTGGGTCTAAGGGAGGAGAACAGCCTTCTTAGCAAAACGAGCCACCAAGTGCCTGTTACACTACAGTATCTGGGTAAAGGATATCACACGGCCAAGAAGCATGAAAGAGACAGAGAGAGTGGGGTAAAGTGGATTAAAATACCTTCTTCATTTTTCTTTCTTTCTTTTTATTAAAGATAAGATCTCACTATGTAGTCTTGGCTGTTCTGGACTCCCTTTGTAGACCAGGCTGGCCTCGAACTCATAGAGATCTACATGACTCCGCCTCCCGAGTGCTGGGAGCATTGATTCTTTTAGTTTAGTTTTTTGTTGTTGTTATTTGTTTTGTTTTGTTTTGTTTTTTAAATCCCGATGTGAATCTCTTGTGAACCTGATAATTTGAATATGTTCTTATCATCCCAAGCTCAGGATCCACTGTTGTCCTCCATTGTACATTCCTCTGTGCTATGGCTTTGGTAAGATGTACAGGAATCTTGGGGCCTGTGGGAACCCTGCTCTTACTGAATATTGCCACACAGAACTGTCAGTCATGAAGGAGGAGCCCTACTCTACATTAATGTTAGGCTGCTTGTTTTTACATCTCAGGTTTAATTGACAACGAAGAAACAAGGACAAATGTTCTTGAAAATGCATGAGCTCAGAACACTGTGACTCCACTTGCCCTGGAAAGCCTGGCCATTCTTACACAGTGCCGCCATGGCTTCTCACACGGGTTTCCCTGCTCTGCTTTCTCCGGGTTGGGTAAGCCTCCCGCTAGGACGCAGTGCAGGGCAGATGGACTTCGCTCCCATTCTGAGGGCTTAGGAAGTCCCAGCAGGAAGAACTGAGTGGCCCGAAGAGAAACAGAGTTGTCATGGAGCATTCGGAGGAGCTGCGTGTGGGTGCTGTGTCCCTGAGTCCCAGTGCCCCTCCAGTTCACAGAGCTGAGCACAGCCCTGAGCAGTAGGCACCCCCAGTACGAGCTAGATGTTCAGACAAGTAAGCGTTCTTGGGCTGACTCCCGAGACAGGGCATCGCGCCCTGCGTGGCCCTGATGCTGTGTGGGAGGGGCTGTTTCTGTCTTCACAGGCCATCTGCTTTGACATGCATCTCTGGGCTGCTAGGACGTTATCATCCTCCATGATTCGTATTTTTATTTAAAGTTTTTATTTCTGTTTTGTGTACGGATGTTTTGTCTGCATGTATGTGTGTAGACCGTGTACAGGGCCTAAGGAAGTCAGAAAGGGCATCAGAGTCCTTAGAGCTGGGGTGAGAGCTGGTCGTGAGCTGCCACATGGACGCTGTCAGTCAAACCCAGGGCCTCTGGAAGAGCAGCCAGCACTCGGAACTGCTGAACTGTCTCTCCAGGACCTGATCACTTTTATTTCCCGCCTGTCAGACCTAGAAGGCCGCTAGCAAGCCTCTGTCCTCCCTGCTGTACAGAGTCCCCATGGCCAGGAAGAACTGGATCAATGCAGCCAGTGCTGCTGGTTCTGCTTTCTGCTCCTCTGGCCTTTGTGACAGCAGACAGGCCTCAGGGTCCCTCCATCTTGTCCAGTGCTGTCATGTTTACTGCTGTGTTCGTCCTGTAAGTTAAGTGCGGCCCGGAGGTCATGTCTCTTTCCTCTCCCTCCAGGTCGCGTCTCATTCTTTACCTCAGGCTCTGAGAACCTGCACCGAGTGGAGAAGGTCCTCTGGGGCACGCGTTATGCCATCACCATCGCGTTCACCTGCAACCCCGACCACGGCATCGAGGATCCAGTACTCACGTAGCCAGCTGGGTTGGGTCCTGAGTACCCTGTCTAGAAGCCTGTTGACGACACCCTAGTGTGCCGCAGCCCTGTCAGTGAAGGCGCTCCTAAGCCAGCTGAGTGTGCGCTGCTGCGCTCACCCCTCCTCTTCCAGCCCATTGCTGCTGTACACAGTGCCTTATGAATGAGCCTACATTTTGACTTGCTGATATTTTAATGTTTTCATCTGTGAATAAATCAAGGCAGAAGCCTCTCCCCTGGTAGCTCCGAACGTGTGTTCTGAGTGCCGCCCACCGTGGCTGCCAGGCCTCATTGCCAACGTGGGAAAGAGACACCCATCCGTTAGTGGAGCTAGACATCTTCCCCCAGCCCACGCAGCCCACTGAAGATGCTCAGGTCCAGAACAGGCAAAGAGGAGGGGGCTTAGGAACAGAAATGGTGGCACTTGGAAAAGGCTGCAGCAGGTGGGTGAAGGATAATTCTGTGTGTTTGAGGAGGAGATGGGCATTGAATGACCCAGTGACTAAGCCTTACCTGGAGAACCAGCCAAGCTGCTGTGCTGGGCCCTGCCTGTCGCCAGCATTGTCCCCAATAGAGCAGGCCCAAGTATGTCCCTGCCGAGGAGGGTCTCAGCATCGCTGTGGCCAGCTCTCAGGATTTCCTGCCCAGTGAGGCACAGAGTGCTTGTATCCTTCTAATTCTGGTACCCTCTCTTTTCCCATCAGCAACAGTCAGAGGAAAGGAGGACAAAAGTGCCTGCCACGGGGTAGGCCTGGACCCCAGGCACATGGCATATGGCCGTGTACCTGGAGGCTGGTGGCCTTGGTGTTGGGATCACCTTCCCAACCACACACCTTCAGTAGGGCCCAAGACAGCTCAAGCATCTCTGGCCATTGAGCTGTCCTGCAACCTGGCTGAAAACAAAAACAAAAAACAGGGAGCTCCTGGGCCCTGGGAATGAGTAGGTGTGATGCCCACGGAGGTGTGAGGAGATCTTCGAGTAGCAGGTCCCGGCCTGCTCTGTGCTGCTGGCACTGGTGCCCCTCCAGGGGCAGCGTGCCTCATCTCCACATGCAGAGGATCACGCCCTTGTTCTAGCAGGTGGTCCAGGGACAGGACTGTTCAGAGTGCCGAGGCCTCTGCTGCCCCCTATTGGTCCTCCTGGTCACGGGGCGGGGGGCAGCTCTGGTTGGTGGATGAGGCTGATCCTACAGGGCTTCTGCCTCCTGGGCCTGTGAGTCAGGGCAGCGTTACCAGGCCTCCCTGCATCTGTCACCTTGTGGCTCTGGGCCTTGAATGTCTGGTTGTGTTCATGGGCTGCATGGGCTACATGGCAAGGAATGCCATGGGCTGCATGGCGAGGTTGCCTGGTACCTCCTCAGTAGTCATAGCCTTCACATGCTCTGCAGCCTTTGGAGGACCAAGCAGTACTTCCCTGGTGAGGAGGTCTGGCCATCTCCCAGGTCAGTCAGGGAGTAGGCCATGGATCTTAATAAAGCTCCAGAAGTTTCTGGAAAGGTCACATGGCCAGTAACACTCTTCCTCAGCTGGGATCAAAGCTGGGGTCAGGCATCAGCAGTAGCCAGGAAGGAGGGACTAGAACAAAGGTGGCTCTGCAGGTCCTGGTTAAGGACAGTAGCCATGGGCCTTTGAGCAAGCATTACCCGGACAGCCGATCTGAGGTGACTCTGGACCCAGCCTGTGTTGTACTACCTGACAGGCTTCTTCACAGGAAATGCAAACCGTTCGCAGCTTCTTCCCTCCATTCCACAGCCACGTCTGTGTGAGCCCCTTCTAGACAATGCCAAGGGAGGCTTCATAACCCTTTTCTTTTAGCTCTGTGGTTGTCATTGAAATGTCATGTCACATGGGAGCTAGGGAGTGGAGCCGGGACTTAGTTCACCAGTTCTGGGCTGGCATCTTCATCTGGTGTCTTGCCTGGACAGAGCAAGGGAGTAAGTTGAGAGTTGTGTGGATGTGGCAGGAGCTGCCATTCTATATGATGCTGGTAGAACACATCAGCCTTAAGTGATCTGTACCCACAGCCACAGGACCCCCCATACACACTTGTGGCCCGTCCTGGGGGTCATGTGGTCAGAAATGACACTTTTGCTTGTTACAGAAATGGAGATCAGAGACCTGAAACAGCAGTTGCCTGTGTCCCACCCGGCAAAAAAGGAGAGGCTTCTGGCTCGGGAGCCGGGTCTGGGAGGGACTCTGGGCTGATGGCTACCCCGCAGGCTCAGGTATGGGCAGGTTACCCAGGAAAGCTCTGGCTGCACTGACCCAGTTCTAGACCCTCACACATGCTCTGTGAGCCCCATCCATGATTTTCCACCCAGGGCTTGCAGGGAGCCCGGGAGATGCCTGAGAAACCCCTCACCCACACACACGCCTCCATGCAGACCCCGCACAGCTTTAGGTACCATCAACCTCTGCAGAACCTCTGTCGAGCTCCATGCAGTCCACCTCTTAGACCCTCTTGACTCTGAGGCAGGAGGTAAGCAAGGCAACAACCGGTTTCTCTCTGCTTCATTGCTCAGCTGACACATCACTTCCAAGATAACCTGGGGGACATCACCCAAAGTTCAAAGAAGCAAGACAAACACAGGAGACAGCGAATTGAAGTCAAGCATTAGAAGGGCCTGGGCGTGCTTCCCCTGAGGCACTCTGATACACTGCAGTCTAGACTCTCTCCGCAGTCTCCTGGGACACCCGACACTGTAAATATCAGGGTTTCATTCATTTCCTAGGTGTTTGTTTTACCCCGTGAGCTGCTTTATGCTAGGCTTTTTTCAGCCCTCTCCTTGGATCTCTCTGTCTCTGTCCCTGTCTCTGTCTTTCTATCTGTCTCTCCCCACACACACACCAGATAGGGTCTCACTGTGTAGCTCTGACTGGTGTGGAGCTTGGTAGGTTAGACCTCCAACTTGCAGAAGTCTGCCTGTCTCTGCTTCCCAAGTGCTGGAAATAAAGGCATGTGCCACCATGCCTGCCTTTCTATGGGTCTTGATCTGAGCATCATTTCCGTGCTTTCATGCCCTTCCTGTTGGTGTTGGGTGCAGGTCTGGGCCATTAGTTAAGGGACATGCTTGGCTCTGTCTGGAACTCTCTGCTGCCCTCTGTCCTGTGCTCACTGTTGGTGCCTGTGTGTCAGCTCATCATGGCCCTGGCATTCAAGGAAGAGTCTGTGGCCTGTGCACCACCCCACAGAGGACATCAGCTCCAACTCAGCCCCATGTGGCTCTCAGTGTGCTGGGTCTAGAGTAAGCAGAACAAGGGGTCCTCAGGGATGAAGCTATTCTTGAGAAGGCAGGGCCGGCAGGGGCTCACAATTCTCTCTAGCTGTGCCATGTTGGGAGATCATGGCACTCCAGTGCTCCCTGACCATTGATAAGAACAGAGAGTGATGGCTGATGAGCTCTAAAAGGCCTGAGAGGTGTAGGGGGATGGGTTCCCTCAGGTCTCCACGCCCCACATCGCTTCTTGAACCTCATGCATCTTGCCCCAATCTCCTGTCTTTGCTTAGTGTTCCCAGGCCCTCAGGGCAGACCTGCCCTAGCCTTTCAGCCCCTCAGCTACAGGGAAGGGAGACCAGGAGGACTCAAAGTGGGTGTCTTGGCAATGCATAGTCCAGACCAACGAGCCCTGCCCATCTCTGTCTCTCAGTGAGGCCAATCAGAGGGTGGACTTCCACCAGTGTCTCTTTTGCCAGTGCTTCTAGGCCCCCCTCAGAAGCCCAGACAGACCTGATCTACGTCTGTATTTCAGGCTGTAGGTGCATGCTGGCTCATCCATCAGGCTCCAGGCCCAGCCCTGTTCAGGGTCCCAGCCCTATAAGAGTTCTTGGCACAGACTAGCTCACTGAACACTAATACACAGGGTACCACCCTGGACACCTGTGGTGCTTTTGAATTTCACACTGATGCATATTTATGGAGTGAGACACAGGATCTGGACTTTCAATTATGCTGTGAGTTGCCAGAAGCTGTGAAAGGCCCACTGTGTCCCTGCTGGCCAGCCAAAGTAGCTATGTTCCCGGCTCCTGGCCACCTGGGCAGACGCAAGCCCCACTAGCACAGTCTGGGCAGTGTCTTCGCTAGAGCCCTGCAGGAGACCATTGGACTTAGCATCTGACCGTCTGTCTTCTCCCATGTCCCCTGCCTGCAGAGCTGGGGTGCCCTCCAAACCCCTGGAGGACTTATTAGAAAAGAGGCCTTGCGCCAGGACAGCTGACAAGGTCAAATACCTGAAAGACACAGCCAGCCAGCCTATCTGTGTAGTCTGAGAGAACTGCGGGTGAAAAAGTTGGTAAGGGGAGGAAGGGCACCCCGGAAGGTGACTCCTGGGCTAGACAGAGGGCATGGAGGCATCTCCAGCAGGGTTAGTAGGAGAGAGCAGGCAGAAAGGTACTGTGTGCTAGAGCCCCCTGGCTGCGGCGCGCCCCGGGCTGCCTTCCTGCCTTTAGCATTGGCCTTAGCATTGGCCTCACCCGGCCTCTCAGATGTGGCTCAGGACAAAGCTGCGGTATACCTCCGTTCAGCCTTCGGCCACTGCCAACCTGCGCACCTGCGCCTGGCAGCTGAGGGGACGGGGACAGGGATGCTATGGAGCCAGATCAGTCCTGAGGGACTTGGCCTTCCTGACACATGGGACAGCATTCTCAGTGGCCAAGAGATGGCCCGAGTCTGGAGGAGCTTGCCATTGGCTCCAGCGGCCTGGCTCCCATTCATCCGTCATCCATCTGGAATTCGAATGGAAAAACATGCATGTGGTGAAGGGAGTGCCAGAACAGGCTGGGTCCAGTTCCGAGGACCTTCCCAGGGGTGTTTGAGAACCTAGCCACCCCTCCCTCACTGGCCCTTCTGTGGCCCCGGCCACCCCCGCTGGGCGCAGGGTCTGGGCAGGAACTTGTAAGTGCAAGTCTTCACAGACCAGTGACAGCCATTGCTCCTGCTGTCCTTGCAGGTCAGGCCTGTCTCATGTTGCAGCACTGTCAGTGTCGCCCCCATAGCCCAGGTGGGCCTTCTCGGGTTCCCTGGAGTTGGCTAATACCCACAGCAGGAAGCAGAGGCTCTTGCTTGTAGGTGACACTTAGCAAAGAACTTCATTCCTGGAAAGATTATGAGTGCAGGGAAGCTCAGTGCGAGTGATTTTCCACTGATGAATGACTTACACAGGTGTCGGAGAGCTCTGAGCCACAATCTCCTCGTGTCCACCTTCACTGATGTACCCATGCAGTCAGCTGGGCACCTCCTACCTTCTCCAATCTAGAGCTGGAAAAACATCTAGCCTGGGAGACGTGGCATTAACCCTGAGTGAGATAAGATGGTTTGAAGCCAAATTCAAGGCATAATACAGCTGCTTGAAGACAGGTCACGCCTGATAACTGTTCATCTACCGAGTTTGCTAGCTGAGGAACGCTCTTCACTCGTCCATCCGTCCACGAGATATCAGGCCTCCTCTTCCTGCTTGTGGGTCTCACAACTTGTCATTGGTTTCGCTCTGGATCGAGAAAGCCGAGTAAGGGTTCAGCCACGTCTTACCCCTGCAACCTTCTCACTGAGAACAGGAAGGCTCTGTGAGCGTTCATGGCCCAACCGCTAGAACAGGGACTTGGCTGTCACTCTAGACAAGCACTGGCCCTGTGGCAGCCCCACTGTGGTTCTGGCAATCTCGCTGATTACCTGCACTGTGTAAACCCACGTGTCCACCCCTAGATGGTGGTTCATCCTCTGGTTGGGCTAGACAGGCTTTAGTAGCTGCCTGCTATGTAGGGACCACTGTTTTCCTTACCCGCACCCTCCCTCTGTGTACGCTTCAGAGAGCGGAGCCAGTGACCACGGAGATTCATGAAGCAAAGGAGCCCAGGGCCCAGGGCATGGGGCTGCAGTGGGGCTGGAGCAGACAGGTGGACACTGGAGAAAGGAAAAGCTTAGGCAAAGCGGGGCCTTCAAAGCAGGGCACACCCAGGGGCTGGCAGCATAGGCCCAGACCCTCGTTCTGACCACCAGTTCCCAGGCTCTTGCACTTAGTCCATTTCCTTTTCCCTGTGGCATAGCTGACAACGGCCCAGGGTAGAGGGCTATGAGCCTAGGGGACCTGGGCAGGCACAGAAGCCTTGTTCTGGGAGTTCTCTGATCCACTTAAGTTTAGGGTGCTAGAATGCTTCGACTCTGGGATGCTTACATAACATGTCCATGTTTAAAGCTGCATGCATTCTCTGGGAGAATATTTGAAAAGTATAAAATAAGAACCATGACCACTAGCTGAGCAGCGGTGCCGCACGCCTTTAATCCCCCCAGCTCCAGAGGCTGAGGCAGCCTGTGATCTCTGTGCATTCACCAGCCTGCTCTACAGAGCTAGCTCCAGGACACCCAGGGCTACACAGAGAAACCCTGTCTCAAAAAGTCCAAAAACCAAAACCCCAAAATAAACACGAAAAAACAAGAACAAACAAACCCCAAAACAACAACAAAACCCTAAAGTTTTCCCACCATGAACTAACTGTTGATACTTAAGGTGTTTCTGCGGACCTATTTTTTTCTTTTTCTTTTTTTTTTTTTTTTTTTGCACCTGTGTGTTTACACACCACAGAGTCATGCTCACAGGCATGCCATACACAGACACAGGCATGTCTATTACAGGCACACCTCAGACTCACGGCACACAAATGCATCTCTTGTTTGTTTTAAATGAGGCGAAATTGTGCTCTACAGCTTTCTGTTCTGGTCTCTCTCCACGATTGCAGTGCCTCGGGTTCAGCCCTTCTGACCCCACTGAAGGTCGCTCTTTTCTGAAGATGCTATGCTTTGACCTAGTTAACATGGAGGATGTTCCGAGACAATGCTGGCATTAGCTCCTGGCTACATAAATCCTTATCAAAACACCTGAGATTTGGATTTCAAGATCAAATCCTAATTGCTAAGTAGGAGTCATAAGTATTTGTATCGCTCCATTTATTTATCTGAATTTTAAAAGATTATTATTTATTCTTTGACAGCTTCATGCATGTAAACAGTGTATCACGATCATATCCATTATCTACCTACCTACCTGTCTACCTACCTACCTACCTGCCTACCTGCCTGCCTACCTGCCTACCTACCTACCTGCCTACCTGCCTGCCTACCTACCTGCCTGCCTACCTGCCTGCCTGCCTACCTACCTACCTACCTACCTGCCTACCTACCTGCCTGCCTACCTACCTACCTACCTACCTACCTACCTACCTACCTACCTACCTGCCTACCTGCCTGCCTGCCTACCTACCTACCTGCCTGCCTACCTGCCTGCCTACCTACCTACCTACCTGCCTGCCTGCCTGCCTACCTACCTACCTGCCTGCCTACCTATTATTTGTTTTGTGGTACTGGGCATGGAACCCAGTTCCTCATGCCCCTTAGGCAAATATTCTACCAACCAGCTTCACAGGGCTCTTGATGGGAAAAGCCAAGTTTGTTGTTGTTTTGTTACTACAGGACCTCTATTTTGGCTTACAGTATATATTTTTTTCTAAATGGCATATCTTTCTCTCTTCCTGAAGGTTCCTGGGTTCTGGGCCAGACTTTTTTTTCTTGACAAAATCTCACTATATAGTACTGGCGGCCTGGAACTTGTTATGTAGACCAGGCTGGCCTTGAACTCCCAGCGTGCCTCCCGAGGGCCAGGTTTAAAGGTGTGCCACCACCAGCCACTGGTCAGATTTCCAACCATCTTCTTTTTCCTCACTTTGGAGATACGAGTACTCATTTCCCTCCTTCATTCTCTTATGATTTTGTATTTCACATGAGTGTGTAAAATGCCACCTGAGTTTCACTCTGCCTGAGGGACACGGTCACCTGCCTGGTGGAGTGTCCCATCTACCTAAGGCAGATCTGTCTCCAGAGTCTTCAGAGCCAGGCTGCCCTCTGGAGGGCCACTGTGTTCGGACATTTGCTACCTTGGAGGAAAGTGGCACCAGAGCCTTGCTGCCTCTGCTCCCCTGACCACTGTGTGACCACAGTGTCTGGCTCTGGTCCACAGCCAGGCTGATGTCCAGTGGCTGAGGCATGAAAAAGCCAGTGTCTCAGGAGGAGGGTGGTAGAGCCCCCCTTCAGGGAAGGGGAGCTTTCCCTCCAGGTGGAGCCTGGGTGACAGGGCCTGACAGCCCCAGCCAGGCACGTAAACCTGGAACACTGTCCTGGAACGTAGGTGTCCCAAGAAGCTGGCTCAACCTGGGACAGCTCAGAGGCCCCAGTGGCACTCAAAGGTCAGCCCCGCCTTCCTCCTGTCTTGCCACAACTGTGGTTGCACCACAGGGACGATTCAGCTTGTTTTCTTCTTTGCTAGACTTTGAGTGTCAGGTGGATGACATTTAAAAGCTGAAGAACTTGCTCTATCACCCTGTGTCCCTCAGCCTCTGTGAGCTAATCAATCACACAGGGCAGGTTATCCTCCCCAGCCACTGGCTACCCCTGCCTGGGAGGCTGCTCTTGGGCTTCCACGGAGATTCCACCATCTCATTAACATCCAGGTTCAGGCCTAGGAGCATGGCCCCTCCACCGGTCTGTTTCCCTCCCACCTCCCCTGCTCCCTCCCTCTGTCACTGGTTCTGCCCCTTCTCTCACGGCTGGGCAGAGCAGCAAGGGGCCCTCTCCATCATAACTTTCTCTGCATTTATTCCGTGTTCCGGACCTGGTGGTCTCGCCTTTGCCCGGGCTTGGACCTTCAGCTGACCACCTTTCCTGTCTTTTCTGTTACCACAGCTTGGAGGCTATCTGGAAAGACCCTGTCCTAGAGAGCCCCGGGGTACCAATCAGCAGGCCCGCTGGTCACCCCAGGCCTACAGTCCTGCACTTTTTCTCTGAATGCATGCCCTGTCCTTGTTTAAAACAGGACGGGTCACTAAAAGTTCCCTGAGGACCTGAGACCTGAAGAGGGCACATTAAGATCTTAGCTGACAACCACAGGTCCAGGAGAGCAGTGGCCCCCAAGCCTGGTGGCTGAGCAGAGCCCAGATCAGTGACAGAGAAGCCGACAGCGCAGTAAACCCCGCACACCCTGATATGAGGTCCCCAGCAGAGCTTTCCCTGTGTGATGGGGACCACAGGAAGGTCTCAGGGGAGGGCAGCTCCAGCTCACAGTGAGACTTGAGGCCAGCCAAGGCATGGGGGACAGAGCCAAGATGGCTGTGATGGTGGCCACGCCCACCCTCACCAGCCTCACCTCTCTTGATTCCCAAAGAAAAACAGACTTGGAAGCTGACACCTCACCTCCACTGTTGGCTTGTCACAGGCAGCATTTCTGGAAGACGACATGCTGTGTGTGTCTAGTGTGTGTTTTGTGCACACGCCATAATATTGTGTCTGTGGTATGTGCATGTGTTGCATTTGATGTATGTTGTATGTGGTATGGCCTGTTTATTGCGGGTGTAATGTGTATTTCGGGATATTCGTGGTCCTGCCAGCAGATGAATGAAGACATGAAGACTTACTATTGCTCATAAAGCATAGGCACAATAGCTGGGCAGACACTCAGCTGGCTCCTACAGTCAACCCCGCCTGCTCCTGACCCGTGTTCCATCATGTGCCCCACTGCTTCTCTCTCACTCCGTCCCAGTGCCTGTCCTTCCGTGAGGTGCTGGCAAATCCCTCATCCCATTCTTCTTCCAGAGACCCTCCCTTAGCCGGGAAGTCCAACCCCTTTCTGCCCAGCTACTGGCCAGCAGCTCTTTGTTAAGGCGGTCAGCAGTGAGGGAGGAAGAGTGTTTACAAATATGACGCAAGTGCTGACCCACAAGGATAACCAGTCCAAGGTCCAGCCAGCGCTCCGCTCCCTGTCGGTGCAGCGACCAACGCTTAGATAGAGCGGCGGCCTCCACGCATGCACAAGAGTGTCACCCGACAACGTCTGAGGTAAATATCACATGCATCTGTGTGTGTGTGATGTGGGATGTGTGCTGGGGCACAAGTGTATGGAATGTACTCGTTGCATTCGCTTTATGTGGTGTGTGTGTGCGCACGCACGTGCGTACCATGTTCTGGCACCAACCTCTGTTAGTGCTGGACCAGAGAGGCCCTGAGGCCAGAGTAGCAGGGCCAAGACTCTAGGACAGCGACTGTCGCAGGGATCTGGCTGTTGGTCTGAAGTCTCCCAGGACGTGGTCCTTTCATAAAAGCCACGCACCCCTCGAATTAGAGGTGGCCTTTTGGAGGCTCGGCATTAGGGCCTTGTTGATGTCAGGCGGTAGGGACACTTGGGATGTATCAGTATCTCTCTGGGTTGTGTTACCTCCCTGATGCTGGCCTGGGGATGAAGCTGCACTCCACCTAAGGGCCCAGGCTCTTCCAGCTCATGGCCACCCTGTCCTGTACTCTAGAATAGCCTCTGTGGTCCTCTCTGGGGATGGTACCCTTCAGTTGTGTGCTGCCTGAGTCACAGCGCCCTTGTGGGGATGTAATGCTGCGCTTTTCTCTGGGCCTTCTGAGCACTGCAGGATACAGAAGCCTCCTCGAGACGTGGGCCTGGAATGAGGGCCACCCTGCCAGGGCTGAGGCCACAGCACGGCTGAGTGTCAAGTGAAGGTGGTCCCAACTTGGACCCCCAGTGAGAGGCCCAGCGCTGAGTCCTCAGAATCAAGACCAGGAAATGGTTTTTGTCAAGAAGGAAGGAGCTTGGTGAGGCTGAAGGCCAGCATCAGAGAGACAGTGGGGCTTGGGCTAAGGAGGGGCAGCAGCGACAGGGCCTCTGGTTCAGGGTGCTCTGCCCACCACCCACATCCCACATCCTCCTCAGGTGGACTCACTAGCCAGTGGCTGTTTTTGTTTTGCAGAGTTGGGCGTTGTGGCACACGCCTTTAATCCCAGCACTCTGGACACAGAAGCAGGTTGATCTCTGTGAGTTCAAGGCCAGCCCTGTCTATAGTGAGTTTGAGGCCAGCCAAGGAAGGCTGCATAGTGAGACCATGTCTCTCTCCTTTTTTTTTTTTTTTTTTTAATTTAGAGCACAAGCTGACCTCAAGTCTCCCCAGCTCCTGGGATTACAGGCCCAACCCTTTCGTGTGTGTGTGTGTGTGTGTGTGTGTGTGTGTGTGTGTGTGTACCCAAATTTATCCCTCATGCTCTACTATCTTAACCACGGTGAAGCACAAAGTTCTGCGGCCAGACACCAGAATCTATTTCTGGAACATTCCATCGTTCCAGAGACCACCACGTCCTGCCACCGGAGCGCACCTGACATTCAGCGAGTGCTACCAGACAAGGTGCGCCCGGCCTCGGGCGGTCACCCTAAAAGGGGTGGCCACGCAGGAGAAATGGTCAGCCTGGGAAAGGCTGTCCCGAGGACGGTACCTCGGACAGGGAAGCAGTCCGTCAGGAACAGTGAATCCAGGCCTCATCGCTGTCCACACAAGCCACTGTGGGTCGTGCTGCCCGGTCTCAGGCCTGCGGCCTCCTTTCTGTGCTTGAGCTGCAGTGCTCGCCCGGCCTGCCCTAAGTGAGACATCCGCAGGTAAAGGCCGGGAAATAGGGACCCCTGGGTCCAGGACCGCCGCCCCACCCCAACTTCCATCCCCGGCACTGAGGCAGGACAGACTGCAGAGCAGAGGGTTTATTGTTGCACATGGAAGCAAGAAGCTGCCATGGGAGGGGGATGTGGAGGGAAAGGGCAGAGAGGCCTCTTACCAACCAGAGGGTCCTCGGGACTGGGCGGGCCTACATCCACAGGTCAGCCAATGGGAGAGGGTCCTCGGGACTGGGCGGGCCTACATCTACAGGTCAGCCAATGGAAGAGGGCTCTCGCCTACATCTAAGGGTGGGGCTTACAGCCGGGCACTAGCTGCTCTGGGTGAGTAGGTCTTGTGTGATTCAGCTCACCAGGGTCTTCAGAAGAGGGTCTGGGGCACAGCTTCTGAAGCCCGTCAGCGATAGGCTTGAAGGAGGAGTGTGCTGGCCTGGTAGGAGAGGTGCTGACAGGGTTGAAGTGGACAGCAAAGGAGAAAGAACAGGGAGCTTTCCAGAAGAGAACTGAAGAGGACAGACAAGCTGGTTGGGTTTGTGTACGGGATTCTGGGAATGGGCTCCCGAGTGGCCTGGCTTTAGGTCCTTTTCCACCGCCAGGATCACAAAGGGCACTCTCAGACGAAGGCCCCGCTAGGGGCCACTGGGGACAGCATGAGGGCCTCTGTGGCCTGTTGGCTGCTGGCGGACGGCGAGCGGCCCGAGTGCTGCTGGAGGTGGGCTCTGCTGGGCGGGAAGCCGCCAGCACGCCCTGGGCCACGGCAAGCACTGCGCAGCGAGCGATGGCGGCCGTGCAGATACTCGCGGTAGTTCTTGGTGAGCAGTGTGTAAAGGAAGGGGTTGACGCAGCTGTTGCCGTACGTGAGGCACGTAGTCAGGTAGTTGACGATGCGTGCCGTCTGGGGCGCCAGTGGCATGGCCTCACGGTACTGGGCCAGCAGCTGCCACAGCCAAAACGGTAAGAAGCAGGCCCAGAAGAGAAGGACGATGCCAAGGATGAGGTAGAGCACTCTGGGGTTGGGCAGCCGCCGTGTCTGCTTGAAAGAAGCTTGCTGAGATAGCCAGTAGGCCCTGGCCAGGCGGACATAGAGCAGCCCAATGACCAGGCCAGGCCCCACAATGCTGGTCCCAAAGAGCAGGGTCAGGTAAGCCCGGTGGGCATGAGGGCCCCAGGCCGGCAGGCAGAGGCTCTTAGAGCCCCTACGGACCAGCCGGATGGCAAGCACCATGGGCAGGGTCAGCAGCAGCGCCAGCAGCCAGGTGCCCAGTGCCAGCAGCTTTCGGTAAGCCTTGGAGCGCTGTACCGTGTGCAGGGGCCTCAGGACCGCTACGTAGCGCTCACTGCTCATTATGGTCAGGGTGAAGATGCTCGCGTGCATGGTCAGGAAGTCCAGGCTGAAGAGAACACGGCAGCCCACGTCCCCAAAGTGCCAGTCCTTAGTGACGTAGGTGGCTATGATGAAGGGGATGCTCAGCAGGTAGAGCAGGTCAGCCAGTGCCAGGTTGACCACGTAGACGTACATGGAGGCCGAGGCGCGCAGGAATCGGCACATCACCACCAGAGTGTACGCGTTCCCCACCATGCCCACCACGCCCATGGCTGACAGCACTGCCCCGATGACACCGCTGGCCACAAGGTCTTGCAGGGAGCTGGGATCAGTCGGGCCAGTCCAGGATCCGTTCAGGGACACACTGGGTCCGCCAGGCAGCTCAGACACAGTGCTTCCCGACACAGCCAGCAGGGAAAAGCTGGTTGTAGACTCCAGGCTCAGCGCCATCTCTGTCCTCACCCTGGGCTTCTGGTGGGAGTCCCCTGCTCAGTGAGGGGGTCCTGAGAAGAGATTAGTGTCCAAGGTTCAAGGCAGCAGCCTACCTCTATGCCCTGGCAGCCTCTGCCATGGATACCGTCACCGCTCCTCTGCAGAAGGGCCAGGGCTGTCCTGTCCCCTGTCAGTACCCTCAAAAGAACCGCTTTCATGTGGTCTCCCCAGCTACACAGGAAGACCCACTCTCCTCCAGGACACCACTAAGCAGCACCTCAAGTCCCTCCCCCGTGACAGTGTAAGGCCTTTGCTTTTCTGAAAAGCTGGCCACAGCAAGGCAGAGAGGTCAGCCGTGGGCAGACACAAGAGTCCTAAGTTGTAGCTCTGCAACCTCGATGGCATCAGTTTCCCATCTCATGTTACTCGTATGCTTTTAAAAACTGCTTTCTTCCTGTTACAGGAGTAACGGCCACTGAGCCTAAAAGTTCAAATAGAAAAATAGGTAGAGCCTTTGGATTTTCATTTATCATGTGAAGAAAATGAGCCTGGGCCCCGCCCCACATCCATAGTGATGGAGGCCAGTCAGTCAAAAAGCTGTTGGAAGAAAACGTGATCCATGGCAGGAAAATATTTCTTTATTCTGAAACACTGTTTAAATGACACTTTCACTTAGTGTGCACACGTTTGCCACAGGTTTGCGGAGGTTAGAGGTCAGCCTTTGGAGACTGAGACTTTCCTTCCATACAGGTCTAAGGCTCTAAGGCAGGTCATCAGTCTTGGAGGCAAGCAGTCTTACCCGCTGAGCATCTTACCAGCATGCCCCCCTTTGAGAGTTATCTAAAAAACTACAACGAAGGCTCGCCACGTGGCCTAAGCTGTCCTGGAGCTCCCCGTGGAGGCCAGAATGGGCTTACACGCACGGATATCTACCTTCCTCTGCTTCTTCAGTGTGCCATCAGGCTGGCTTTTTGTTTTGCTCTTTAAAGAGAGTACAGGTGTCCCCCCTCAGATTTATTTCGTTTATGTGTCTGACTTCACAAGTGTATGTGCAGCGTGCACGTGCTTGGGACCCTGGGGGCCAGGAAAGAATAGCAGATACTTTGGAACTGTAGTAACAGATGGCTGCAAGCCGAACCCAGGTCCTCTGCAAGAGCAGCAAGTGCTCTTAACCACTGAGCCATCCCCCTAGCCCAGGAAAAGATTTCTTAAAAACAAACTTCATTAGAGCTGGAGAGATCGCTTACTGCTCTGCAAACCTGGGCTTGATTCCCAGCGCCCACATGGCAGCTCACAACTACCTGTGATTCCAGCTCCAGGGAACAACACTCTCTTCTGAATGCCTCAGGCACCAGGCACACACATGGAATACATTCATATATTCAAATAAAAACTCATACACATAAACAAAAATAAGGTGTTTTGGTTTTTGTTCTGGTTTTGTTTTGTTTGTTTGTTTGGTTGGTTTTTCTTGACGGGGTTTCCCTGTGTAGCCTTAGCTGTCCTAGACTCACTTTGTAGACCAGGCTGGTCTTGAACTCACAGAGGTAGGTACACCTGCCTCTGCCTCCCAAGTGCTGGGATTAAAGGCATGGGCCACCAAGTTTAAACAAAAAACAAACAATATTAAGACCTTTACTAAACAAGTGAAAGAGCTGAGAAAATATATATCAGATAAATGGACTAGTGAACAATAGACATGCAGGAACTGCAAATCAATGAAGAGAAGAGAAATTAGCTATTTGCAGGAGGAAAAGGCAAGCTGAGCAGGAATGTGTGAAAGAAAATACCCCAAAGGCCACAAACTAAGGAAAAGATGCTACACGGCTTGTTGCCATCAGGGAAACGGAGATCAAGCCACAAAGCTCAGTGCCCTGACTGTGGAGTGCATCAAGGTCGGGAAAGAACTAGCTGAGGATGCAGCTTCGGGAGAGCCTGGCACTGCAGGGGAGCCAGCAGCTGTACCAGGCCAGCAGGGCCCCCTCACACCCCGAAGAACAGCACCTTGTGTTGAAGGAGCTTGGAACAACCCACTTGACCATAAACAGCAGCAGCAGTGTGGAAAAGCAAAAGTGCCATAGCAATGACCCACAGCAGCAAAGAGACCTACCCTGCAGGCCAGGGGAGACAGGATTTTGAAGGACAGTAGCAGGGGGTTAAACGTGGCTCCCTCCGAGAGGAGTTCTTGAACGGACAAGGTCATTGTCACGGGAAGCCAAAGCTGTGGGTGTGTGTGTGTGTGTTTTCTCTCACTGGAAAGCCCTCGGAGCTGGTTATGCACATTCCCTGCCCTCGGCGGTGGGGCTCACACAGGTAAACGTGTTAAAAACAAAAAAACAGAAAAAGAAATTACACCTCTAAGCTTGAGCCAGGCAGTGGTGGTGCACATCTTTAATGCCGGTGAACAGGAGGTGGAGGCAGGCGGACCTCTGAGTTCGAGGCCAGCCTGGTCTACATCACGAGTTAGAACAGCCAGAGAAACACAGAGAAACCCTGTCTCAAAACCAAACGAAAAATCTCTAAGCTTCCTATGCTTATTTGCTGACTGGATCAGAGAGAGGCTCTGAGAGGAAGTCAAGAAGAGCCGGATTTGAACAGGCCTCTCCGACACCGGGGCCTAGGAATCTCTCCCCTCAGCCAAAGCTGAAGCACCCCACCTGCGTGCCCCAGCTTCCTGAGCCCTCGCCCCGCTGTCTCACCTCGCAGCTCAGCTCCAGACACACCGGGGTCCTCCTGCCCCTCCAGGAAGGCGAACTGCCCTCCAGTCACCAGTTCAGGGAGGGTGAAAGTTTCCAGTGCCAGCCGCCGCGTGAAGCCGGCCAAAGCCCCGCGCAGCTCTCGGGCACGCCCCACTCCCTGCGGGCCGCGCCCTCGGCCACGGAGAGGTGCCCGCGCGCCCACCTCTGTCGCCGAGCCCTCGGCCGCCTCCCAGCCCCGGGCTGCCGCAGAGGCTCAGTGGCGTCGCCGCGCGCAGGGGCACAGGGCGCGGACAGCTCCCCAGGCTCTGAGCCTCTGAGCCGGGCAAGGGCCGGCCTCCCCGGGGTCCCCGCCACGCCCGCGCCGGCCGCCGCTGCCACCTGTCCCGCTGCCAGCTGGGAATGCGCCGGGCTGGGTATTATAACGGCCGCGGCCCGGTGAGGGCTCCTCCGCAGAGGTGCTGGCCCGGCTTGGGAGGGAAGGACCTCTGTGTGTGTGGGGGCTCATCCCCTCCCTACCTCATGTAACCACGAGTGTCAGCTCGAGGCCCAAAGAGTTATGACTTGCTGTAGAGGTGAGCAAGAGGCCCGTGCCGACGGCACAGGGACCGTGAGCAGGGTAAGGCCCTCAGGACCACGATCCACTAAGTAACAGGAGCTCGGGTTCGGGTAGCAGCGCTGGGGTCTTACTGTTTGCTGACATCATTGATGGGCTCCCTGCACATCCTCCGGCGCCTCAGCCCTCCAGGGGAGACCACACAGGCAAACCTGGGACACAGGGAACCGCTCTCCACTCTGCCCCTCTCTGTGGCAGAGACTCTGGTAGAGGCACACTGGGTAGTGCTCAGAAGGACAGGTCCATGTCGGTCATACGCTGAAGAAAAAGAAATCTCCCGTCTCTGAACGGGGGAACCAGACCATCTCGGAAAACAATGCAGAGATGAATCTGAAGAGGTTTTTCAGATTCCACTTCCTATGAAGAGCTCAGGCGTGGGGCTTAAGAAGCCTAGAGCAGACCCCAGCTGCACCCCTCGGGGTCGTCTGCCTCAGGTCTGGCCTCTTCGCTGCCACCCTGTATACAAAGCAGTCTGATTCCCACCTCAGGCTAGTACTTTCAGCCAGGGGAGGTAGAAGACCTTCTGGCAGGCATCTTTCTGGGCACCTTTCTGGTTGAAAGGGCCCCCCTTTCAACCATGTCTGGGTCACAGGCAGAGGGACCCCTCTCTGGAGGGCAGTACATCTGCACTCTCCTTGTGGCAGAACCAGAGCTTCATTCTGTCCAGCCAATGCTCTGGCCTCCTGAGAGCCCAGACTCCATAGAAAGGCCGCCAGAAGCCGATGGCCAACCTAGAGGAAGCTATCCATGTCACCAAGCCCAAGGGCCACAGGTCAGACACGTCCATGACGGATTCAGCTGTGGTTGCTCCTCAGTTCTCTGCACTTCGAGCAGCCCCACGCTTGCTTGTCTCTGCTGCTGTCTCCTTCCAGGGCAGCCAGGGAAGCTCTGCACTGCCGCGCTCAGCCCCAGCCGCCCCTCCTCCCTCCACCCTGCAGCCCCGACAGCACCGTTTTCCAAAGGACAGGCGCCTGCCTAATGTGGGTGCTGGACAAACTCTGTAGACAACAGAGCTGCTGGGTCACCGCAAGGGTGGTTAGCAGGGAAGGGGGACAAAGAGAATGCAGAGCCAGGAAGGGGGGGGGTCATCTGAGAACCCTTCTCTTGGCCCACAGGTAGCCTCAGCCTCAGCTTGGTAACGGGGAACCTGAGTGTCCACGAGGTCCAAATGATCATACAGAACTGGGCTGTCCAAAGGCAAGTGCTCTCCACGTGCCCCCACACCGGTGTGCTCTACCTGTGCATGACCTCATAGACCATTAAACCAACGCTGGTCACACAGCCTGCACTGCCACTCAATGTGACTTAAAGCTTTGTTCTGCACATAATGGCTTCATTATGTTTGAGAATGATAATTTCTCTCAAAGGACTCATTTCCAATTGCATTGCCATGCTCGTCAAAGAATGAGGCTCAGTGGGTAGAAGCCCGTTTGGGGAAAAGCTCCTCTCAGGGGTACATACAGGCAACACGCAGGCACTCTCTGACTTAGTGAAGAAAACCACAGATGCTTATGGACCATGGGTCCCTCTCTTCACCACTCCGGTCCACAAGAGCTGTGATCTGTTACTGAAAACGTTGGGAAAGGTGATCAGAGGGCTGAGTGGCGCAGTCCAGGCCTTGACACTCTTAACACCAAGGCAGGCCCCTGGGAACCAAAACTGGTCAGTGCGGAGATGGCTCTTGAAGCCCCCAGCGTCAGGGCTGGGGCTCTTCCTCCGGAGCTGCGGGGGTACCTAAGGCCTGCAGCTGGGATCGACTCTGCGCTGTCTCTACAGCACTGCGAAGCCTGCAACCTCCCCCGGCTCTAGGAAGTGCTTTGCTTTTCTTTTTTGTTATTTTTCGGTACAGACAGGCTTCACCCCACTTCCAATCTCAGCAGTGGTTTCCTGCTTCCGGGGCCTAATTCGCCCATCCCCATCTGAGACACAGCTGGAGAGACGATGACCACAATGAAATCAATTAGAACCTGGACGGCTCTGCAGCTGGGGCTTCGGGCCACTGTTAGTGTGGGCAGCCTGGACCTCTCGGGAACCACAAGCGATGGATGCTCTGAAGCTGGCAGGTGGGCCCGGTGCAGACGCTGCTCCCGACTGGAAACGCCCACGCTAGTGAAGGCTGAAACACAGGGCTTTGTGTACACACATCACCACAGACACAAATCAATCAACAAATTCATTTCTTATTTAAAAAGCAGCCTGCACAAGCCGGGCAGCAGCGGCCCACGCCTGTAACCTCAGCACTCGGGAGGCAGAGGCAGGCGGATCGCTGCGAGTCCCAGGACAGCTGATGACCCAAGCGCTCACTCCTGGGAGGAGAGAGAGGACCCCTAAGTGCCCTCCTCTGACCTCCCCACACGTGCACAGCACCATGAGAGCACCTATACCTCAAACGCACGGAGAGCAAAGCTAAGCGTAGACAGCAACAGGAGGTCTGTTGGGGCTGCTTAACCAAGGTGGGGGGGGAGCATGGAGGGTTTGTCCCGGGTCATCTTGTCAGGGAGTTAGTTTTCCACTGGGCCACAGGCTCCAGGCCTGGAGACAGGCACCAACTGTGCTCTTTACTGTAGTTTTACACAACCGTGTGGAGCCATCTCTGCAGGAATGAGCATCAGAACCCTAAGTGACTTAAAGAATGAAGACACTTCTGGAAGACTTATGAAGCAAAATGACACTAGAAGTTAGATTAAAAAAGCAATGCTTGAGGGCTGGAGAGATGGCTCAGAGATTAAGAGCACTAGCTGTTCTTCCAGAGGTCCTGAGTTCAATTCCCAGCACCCACATGGTGGCTTATAACCATCTATAGTGAGATCTGGTGCCCTCTTCTGGTGTGCAGGTGTACATGCAGATAGAGCACTGTATACATAATCTTAAAAAAAAAAAAAAAAAGCAATGCTTGAGGTGGGGGTGGAGTATGGCAATTAAATGACATAATCCCTGCAGTCAGGAGGAGTGTGAGTTTGAGGTTAGCCTGGACTGCATAGCAAGACCTTGTTTAAAAAACCAAAAACATAGAAAACTTATCATGTGATGTTATAATATGGGGTCCAAGGTGACCCTGGGGCTGCCACCCTATGTCAGCTGCACAACCGAGTCACTAGAGGATGACGTCAGCCAGCAGTACCCAGAGAACTGCAGACATTTCTAGACAGGTCCCTTGTAGAAGACAGTGGTGACAAGGCACATGGCACCCTAGCTGGCCTTTCCCTCCCACGGTGTAGCCCTCAACACAGGGTGCTTTATTTACGCTATGAAGACCGACACAGGACTCAGAACAAAAGCCCCCGTGCCCTGCTGGCAGCTCTGTGGGACTGCTCCATCCCCACTTAGAAGACTGCTGCCATTCCACACTGCCAGCTGGGGCTACAACAGTGACTCAGCGGTAAAAGCACTGGTTCCTCTTCCAGAGGACTCAGGTTCAACTCCCAGCACCTGCTGTTCAGAGCTGGAACCCCAGCTTCAGGAGGGGACCTGGCTGCTGCAAGTACCAGGCATGAAGACACTATGTAGAGGCAACCCCACACACATAAAATAACAAAATTTAAAATCCAACTTTATTCAACAAAAACGATTGAGAGGGGCATGAGTAAAAACAACGAGCACAAACACTCTGCAGTTAAACCTGAATCAGGTCCCTTGGTCCATAAGACAGCATCTAAGTACAGAACCTTCCAGGTCTTCCACTGCCTGAGTCCATGCACACACTACCACAAGGTCTGTGACCTGTCCCCACAGCACCCAACACGCAATGCTCTGTCTACACATGCAGCCAGGCCTCACCTTCCAAACACTGAGCAGACACCTGAGGACAACTGAACCCCGATGTGAACATGACAGCCTCCCCTCTGAACTTCCTAAACCCCTAGGCTGTTAAAGATGCCCCCCCAAGCCCCGGACCAACTTCCTCCTGCTGCTCAGAACAAGCACCCTCCAGCTGTCCTCGGCCCCCAGAATCCCGGATGCTGCCTGAGCATCAGTTCCGTGCATCAGGGAGCAGGATCAGGATCGGGAGAGCTTGGGCCAAGCCTGGGGTCTTTGACTAACTTCTCGTGATTTGGCGACCAGAGGCCCCAGTCGTCTGGGATGTAATCCTGCCAGGGCAGGTAGGAGTGCACCCTGAAGCCTCTCTTCCGCAGACCGCAGAGAGCAGGCACCAGCACCTGGTTGTATCTCGGGCACTCCAGCATGCTCAGCCTCCAGAACTGCAGGTCCTGCCCTTCAAGTGACTGTAGCAAGTCAGCTGTCCTCACCTCACCAGGGTCAAGAAACAACTCCCAGCGACTGGCCTGAGTCATCACAACCCAGCGGGTAGACATTGACAGCAGGATGCTCTTATTTTGGGAGACAGCCAACAGGATGAAGAACCGCAGGCCTGTCAAATAGAATTCTGCACTGGTCATGGGGCACATGGCGCTCAGCTCCAACAACACAGGCTGCCCAGGAGACATGTTCACACCATTGAAAACATCCCACCAGGACAGAGGAGGCATGAGCTGGTGCGTGCACTTAAAAAGGCCATCAACTCTCCGGGGAAGGGCCTCGGCCCACTCAGTAAG
The DNA here is from genome assembly GCF_907164565.1 of Psammomys obesus. Taxonomy (NCBI): domain Eukaryota; kingdom Metazoa; phylum Chordata; class Mammalia; order Rodentia; family Muridae; genus Psammomys; species Psammomys obesus. Next base: position 15,917,243 of record NW_026596131.1, on the reverse strand, counting down.
CTCGGGATACAGATCCAAGGGTTCGGCTTCCTGAGGCCCCAGCTCCAGGGGCACAACTTCCTGAGGCTCCAACTCAGTGGGCACAAGTTTGGGTGTCATTATTGCCTGAATGAATAGTTCCCCAAGCTCTTCCTGGATAGGCATATTCATACTCAGTGGCGACTGTTCAGGGATGGGCCCTGCCCCTGCCTCCGGCTCAGAGTCTGGCTCAGAGTCTGGCTCAGAGTCTGGCTCAGAGTCTGGCTCAGAGCCTGGCTCAGAGCCTGGCTCAGAGCCTGGCTCACAGTCTGGCTCACAGTCTGGCTCACAGCCTGATTCAGAGTCTGGCTCACAGCCTGACTCTGAGTCTGTCTCACAGCCTGACTCTGAGTCTGGCTCAGATCCTGACTCTGAGAATTCCCCTTCCAACAGCATCCCTCTATCGCTCAGGACAGCTGCCTTGAAGCAAGAGAAGCAGATCTTCATCTGGTCTCCATGGACAAGCTGGTACAGCCAGGCTGCATAGAGGCAGGGCATGCCCTTGGCTCCCTGGCGAACGCTGACCGGGGGACACATGGCCAAGAAGCCTGTGTGCAGCTAACTGGACAGAGAGAGGAAGGCTTGCCCGATGGTCTCAGGAGGTCCCGCCTGCAGGTCTGGGGACCTCGAGATGCTAACAGGCGGGGAAAGCCGAGAACAGGAGAAACAGGAGACAATGGGGTGCAGTAGGAGGTGTTCTGGGCTCCAGGACACCGGGCAGCGGTGCGAGAACTGGTGCCAAGTCAATGGGTACCTCCCTGGAGAAGCAGGCAGACTTGAGCTTCCGGAAACTTCTTCAGCTTCGCACTTGCTCCAAGGTCTGGGGAGCTAGAAAGGCAAAGGAAATGAGGCTTGGCTCCCCCTGCTGGGCAAGCTGCTGGGAGCGCTGAGGAGAGGGGTGTTGGGGCTCACTGCTCACCTTGAGCAGGCCAGGGCTCACAGCTTCAGCCCACACTTGGGCCCAGCAAGGGGGCCGGCAAGCCTAAGGCAGGACCTCCTCTCTGCCCACAGCGCTCCCACCCCCACCCCACCCAGCCCCAGCCCATCCAACCAGCGCCAGCCACGCCCTCAGCCCCTTTCCATCCTCACCTCCCTGAAGAGGTCCCAGCAAGCCTGCTAATGGACGCCGAACCAAAGCTTGCCTCGAGGCAGCACCAGCACCAGCACCAGGCCCTTATAAAGGGCCAGCACCCATGATGCTCTAGCTCATTTACATATCTCCCATGAGCCCCCAAACGCCGGCAGCGAAGGCGTTGAGTCGCCCTGGCCTGCGACGCACATGCGGCCTGGCGTCCCCCATAGGGCGCATGCGCCGCTCCCCTGCCCACACCCACGCGCCTCTGCCTCCTGGCTGCTGCCTTGAGGTGCGCGATGTCCCTGGGTCACTCTGTCCCTTCGAGGGACACGAAGGTCTGGGCCCGAGCCATATCTGGTTTGGAAAAGAGGATTCCTTCTTCCCTGTCTCGTAGTAAACCTTCTTTAAGCTTGGGAAAATGCTCACGAGGCCCAGCTGCGTTGTGCACTCATCTCTGGGTCTGTTCATTCTTACACACACTCTTCTGTGAAGAATCGGGGGAAGAGTATTCTCGGCGGAGTCTGGGACTCGGAGGAAAGCCCAGCAGGAGATACAAGGTTTCCAGTGGCCTCGCTCCGAGCTCAGCCTTCCCAGCACAGAGCTGTGCTTGTTAAGATCCGGGGGCAGCAGCGCGGGCGTCAGCACCTCAGTTTCCCTCTACAGAGTCTCTGGGCTCCCCTTGGCGACCGCACCCCTGCCCCAGGCCCTGGGCTTCCCCTCTGCGGCCGTTCGGCCCTGGCCTCCAGCAAGAAGCTGTCGGGTGGGTTCCTTGCTTAGGAACGCATGGCTGCGTTTCCTGGGTGCCCCGAGGACCCAGTATTCCGTTACTGGGTACATCCCTGCTTATGCACTCACCTCGTGAAGAGAACGGTGTTGCTCTCCAGGAGTTTTAGGAACTGTGTAGTCGTCTATCCTTTCTCCCCACTTTTCTCTACCCTCACTACTAACCTCGTGTCCGTGTGCGCGTCATCGGCTCAGCTGTCGCCTCTTCAGTCTTAAATAGCCAACTGCCTCTCCTCACGCTTGCCTTTTGGCCTTGATGTTCAACTGTCAACACCTGCGGTGGTTTGAGTGAGCACCGTCCTCCATAAGGTCGAGGGTTTGAACACTTGACTCCCGGTGGGCGGGGTGCTTTGGGGCCTTTCTGGAGGAGGAGGCAAAGGGAGCAGCTTTTGAGAGTTCATGGTGTCACCTGTTTCTTCTTCTGGTGTGGTCAGAGGTGTGACCTCTCGCCTTCTGGTCCCGTTTGCCAGGCCTCTTCTGTCTTTAGGGTCTACCCATTGGGAAAGCCAAAACAACATTTTTCTTCTGCAGGTTACTTGGGTCATACATTTCACAGCAACCAAAAAGATGTTAAGGTAGCCCTGCCGCCTTCTATGGCTTCTTTGTTGCGCTTTTCATATTCGCAGCCCAGGATCGCTGGCTAGACGCTCTGAAAAGCCGGGGAGATGGCTCAGTTGGTAGACCACTTGCTCTGCAAGCATCCGTCCCTAACACCTAAGGGGGGGAATCTGAGTGTGGTGGCAAGTGCTTATCAACTCAACGCTGTAGGATCGGGGTGGGGGACAGAGGCGAAGGATCTTGGGGCTTCATGTCTGCCTGGATCAGAAAACTCCATGTTCACAGAGAGACCTTGTGTCAAAACAGAGCACCTGATAGTGGCTTCTGGCTTTCCTACATACATGTGAACACACACACACACACACACACACACACACACACACACACACACACGTAATATAAAAAAAGCTTAGAAAGCTGGATGCGGCAGCGCGTGTCTGTAGTCCCAGCACTTGGAGTCAGATCTGTGACTTTGAGACTCGTCTGGTTGACATTGCTGCATTGGTAGTTCCGGGTCAACTGAAGCTGCATGGTGAGACCCTCTATATCAGAAAGGAGAAGGAGAGAGACTGTTTATTCACCCCAATGCTGCAATATCAAGAGGCACACAGCAGGGCGGCCCCAGCTAACGCATTAAGTAAGCCTGAACAACACATGTATGTAGCCAGAGAAGGGTGTGTGGACCAATCACATTTTGCCTCACATGCTCATGAAGGTTTATACTTTAATCACAGCACACCCCACATACAAATAAGGGTTTGTGTTTTCACCAATTACATCCTTGCCTCTTGACACTAATTACAGCTGTCCCTCGGTTAGACCATCAGAGGGAGTACCTGGGCAGAAATGATTACAGGGTCATGCAGAGTTCACCAAGGCTTGTAACAACAAAACATTTCTGCAAATTGTTGGAAACAGTCCTTGCTAAAGCTGCACCCTGAGGAGCCAGGCTAGCAGCTATGATCCCTGCATAGTTTCTTCAAGACATTTAAGCTGTCGAAGGGTAGCGTGGCTGGCCATTTGACTGATAGTCCTTTTGCTCACAGAAGCCAGAATCCAATAGCTGCCAATTCGGGAGTAAAATTGCCTGCCCCCAGCATCCTCATTTATTTACAGGAAAATGGAATCACAGGCAGAGCTTACAGTAAAGGACTTGACACGTCTGTTATTAACACTACAGTATTTTTTTTCCATTACAGTAGTTTTTAAAGTTTGTTTTTTCTTTTAAACAATGTTTAGCATCTTGCCCAGTTTTTCACAGAGAGATAGATTTCACCCTTATCTGTCTTAGCATCTAAGTTCGTAGTGTTAATTTCCTTTCTGCTCTATTCATTCTTAGGTTTCTCTTTCTTTCTCTTCTTCTCTCTTTCTTTCATTCAGATAAACTCTCTTGTATCCTAGACTGTCTTCCGGTACACGATGCAGACCGTGAACTCTTGATCCCCTTGCCTCCGTCTCTTGAGACCGGGTACTGTAGGCATAGTCCCTTAGTGCTGGGGATGGTCCCAGGGCGCTGTGCACACGGGATGAGCGCTCCACCAGCTGAGCTGCTTTCCCAGCCCTCACCCTTAGATATTTGTGTTGGTTTGCTTCTTGTCTTAGGCTACCTGGCTGCGAGAACAAAATGCCAAGGCTGGGCAACTTGAAGGACAGGGACGCACCTTGTTTACAGCTCTGCTGCGTGGAAGTCCAAAGCCAGGATGCTGTCAGACAGACCAGAAGGACCTGCCTCCCCTGGGGCCCTGGGGCAGGACTAAACACTACCAAACACGGGTCAATACTATTTAAGTAGTGTCAACCATTATTAAAATTGTTAGTCATGTGCAGAGCTTTCTGTAAGTATTGGCTATGGTATTGGATATTAAGTACTTAAACTCCCAAGAGTAGCAGGCATTTGATGAGCCCCTCCCTTGAAAATGGCAGGCTTGACTGGGCCCTTTCCTAGAAACCTTACTGGACGACCCTCCTGTCAGCCTGGCTGTTTCAGATGTAGCCACTCTGAAGACAGAACAGCTGCTGCAGAGGACCGCCACAAAAGCAGCTGAAGTCATGCTCCAGCAGACAGCCTGTTCTAGCCTGGGGAAAGAGCAGTTAACCAGACAAGTTTCTGTGGCCACTCCACGGCCCGAAGCTGCTTTCACACGTGCGCCGTGGCAGAAACCACCGCTTCTTTTGATGACTTCAGAAAAGGCATGGGACTGATACAGGTCCTTTACCTTTGCCATACTCCTCCCTCATGCACAACCAGGCTGAGTTGCTAACTTTTCAAGTCAGGTAAGAGACTCTTCCTGTGCTGGCCTGATGGTTCAACACAGGAGTAAGTAACACAGCTCTGAGGGGAAGGGCTTCCCCATGCAGGTGCTGCAGCTCTGAGGGGAAAGGTTTCCTGGGAGTTGAAAGCCGAGGAACACCAAAAGAACCATACTGTGCAACAAACCCCACACAAGAGCTTTACCGGGAGAGACGTGAAAGCATGGCTGCCTCTGCTAGGGCGGAAGCCTCAGGGAGCGGGCAGGAGGAGGGCTTTACAGAGGGCTTCTTGGAGGCAGAGTTTTCCAGGTTAGGGATTGGCGGGATTTTAAGGCAAGCTCAGGGGCTGGTGAGTGTTGCTGAGTTTGCAAACCCAGAAGTAGATTTGAGTCTTCCACCCTATAACGAGGCCCAATAAAGTGCTCCTCCTCAGTCGTATTTGTAAGTGTTGATGTGCCACCGGGTCTTGTCTTGCCTTCTGAACTTTGTCAAATCAGGCTTTCAGGAGGGAAATCCTCTGCTTGCTGACAAGGCCCTTCGCTGTATTCACAAGCGTCAGACAGAGGTTGGAGCTTTGCTTCTGCTATGATAACAAAAGGCGACCTTGAAAAGAAAGGGCCCTGGGTCAAAGCTGTCCTCTATGGCCTAGCCCCTAGCTCGGCTCTAGAAAAAGCCTGTAAGACTCAGACTAGTGAAACTGAGGCAGTTTATTTTATGAGCTTGCACAGGCAGGTGCCTCAGCAGAGACTTGAATTCAGGGATGGCAATGCAAAGTCAGAGAATGGTTTTTGTAACCCTGCATGCATGTCCCTTCCCCACTGGCCTCAGTGGCTGAGGGGAAGCCAGAGTCTCACACGTTATCAACAATTCACATTCCGCTTGTTTTCAACAGGGACCCTAGGTGGGTTTATCTCCATATTTTATGCCTGTTGCTTTGAGGTGTAAGTGACCATCTTACACACTTATGCTCTGTATGCACACATGTATATAAAGATCACAAATCTTTTTTTAGGTATCCAGTTAGCCTAAGCTACTTAGCAAGTTTGAAACCAGCTTGGACTACATGAAATCCCACTGTCAGCACATCTGTGGGAAGCACGTGGCAGAGAGTAGACATGGCTGTGCCCCTGGAGGAGTCTACGGTCTCAGCAGAGATGGGAGGCAGAGGCCAAGCTGCAGCACTGGACACCCAACTCCGGAAATGTCATCAGATCTGGGAGGAGTTCCTAGCCAGGGAGGGCATGGAGTGTACTTCTGTCGGAGCTGAAGGGGCAGCAGCTCTTGTGGGACAGTGAACTGATACCCAGTGCTCCAGGGGGGCCTCTGGCTTTGCCACCTGACTGAACCTTCTCTTTGCCGGTAGTGATCCAGCCCCTGTGTCTGGGACTCAGATGTTTGTGGAGGTGCCAGCTCTCAAGCCCAGGCCCAGCAAGGTTACGGAGGCCTGACTCAGCCTTGCTCTACGCTCATCCTCTGAGCTGGGTGGTGAACTTCATTGCTGAGAGGCCAACAGCATGTTGAGCTGAGTCTGCTGAAAGACTTGGGTGATGAGGCGCTGATGTCAGGAAGGTGGGAACTCTCTCACTACCTAGGATGCCTAGGTGCCCTCAGAAAATCAGGAATGAAAGGGAACATCCTTCTGCAGAGATCATGAACAGTAAATCTGAGGAAGCGTCCTCCCGTGCAGGACAGATGCGGTTCGCGGAGCAGAAGCTCATTCTCTGGCCAGACAGTCTCAGGCAGGGTCCTGGCCCACCCGGCCTGGGAATGAAAGGAAATGCAAATGAGAAGCGAATATTCACAGAAGAAGTAAATTGTACATAGAAAATCCTGGAGGAGTCATACTCAGTCACTGAGAACGTTTACAATATACTGAGCTCAATGATCAATTGCATTTCTAAGTACCAACAGTAAACAGGAAGCTGTGTTCTAAAAATGGCAGTGGGTGGGCAGGGCATGCTTGTCGTCCCAGCAGAGACTGAATGCCAGCTTGGACTACACTGTGACACCCTTCTCTAAATCAGTAACTTAAAAAGACAAGCCTAGCAGCAAAAGCCTGTAATCCAAGCAACTCAGGAGCCTGAGAGGTGGATCAAAATTTCTCTCAAGGCCAGGCTTGAGAGACGGCTCATTGGTTAACAGTGCTTGTTGCTCTTCCAGAGGGCCCAAGTTTGACTCCCAGAACACACAGTAGGTAGTTTGCAGCTTCCTGTAGCTCCAGTTCCAGGGGATCTGACCCTTTCTCTGGCCTCTGCAAACACTCACACAAATGTGGCATACATGGATACAGACACATAGACATAAAGTAAAAAACAGTAAAGATAAATCATTACAAATTCAAGGTCTGCGTGGGTTTAAAGCCAGCCTAGGCACTCTGGTCTCCAAAAGTAAAAAAAGTTAAAAGAGGGCTGAGGCTGTTGCTCAGTATTAAGGCACTTGCCTAGCAGGAGCAAAGCCATAGTTTCAGTCTTCAGAACAGCAAAAGGGCACAATTTGATACCAGAAAATATCAAGTCCTGAGGAAGAAGAACGGAAGTCAGTAGAAGGGACAGGCTACTGGAAAGATGTGTTTCCTGCTTGCTTGATGTGGGCTCAGGGCAGCACCACTCAAAGCCCCATCAAGTCTTTCGGTAGAACGTGACAGGCTGTTTACGAAAACCAGGAACTTGCCAAATGCAAGAGTTCAGCTCTGGGAGCGGCAAGGTGGCTACAACCGGCCCAGCAGCCCAACTGTAGCCACTTGGGTGTTGTGCTTATAAATCACAGCTGCACATTTTACTTCATGTTTATAACCTTTGATTTAAAAGTAAAGCAAAACAATGTGGTTGTAAAATTTCTCAGTGAACTCTCCCCCCTTCACATGTAAACAACAAAATCAGAGAGTTGCTGACCTTTGATAAGTGGGATCAAGACCATCTCATGGCAGGAAGAAGGCAATAAGGACGAGGCTCAGACACCAGAGACAGTGGCAGGTGATGGGAGTTGGTGGCTAAGATGCTCTCTGCTTCCTGGGCCACAGCGCCCCTCCCCCACAGCAACTGTCACGCCCTCCAGCATGCTCTGTGCTCCCAAATCAAGCCACATTCCCCTGCACTCTCCAGACAGAGTGATAAGCAAACTGTACTGTGGCCTTGTAGTCCTGCTCCAGCAGCGAGCAAAGCCAGTCCCCCTGATGCCCACATCCAAGGTAACTTTAAATCATAATTCTATTCTGACTAACTTATTTATTTACTTTACATTGGGATCACAGCTTCCCCTCCCTCCAGCCCTCCCTCACCTTCCCCCATCCATCCCCTCTCCTTCCCTTCTCCTCATATCAAGTTGCAGTAAGATTAGGTACATCTTTTTCTATTGAGGCTAGACAAGGCAGCCCAGTTAGGGGAAAGGGATCCAAAGGCAGGCAGCAGAGTCAGAGACAGCCCCTGCTCCTGCTGGGTCCCATGGGAAGACCCAGCTGTACAACTGTTAACATATGTGCAGAGGGCCAAGGTCTGTCCCATTCATGTTCTCTATGAGCCCCTATGGGCCTGGGTTAGTTGATTCTATAGGTTTTCTTGTGGTGTCCTTGATCTCTCTGGCTCCTTCAATCCTTCCTCCCCCTCTTTTATAGGATTTCCCAAGCTGCACTGTTTCTATCAGCTGCTGGTTGAAGCCTCTCTGATGATGTATACAGTATGCTCCTGTCTGCAAGTATAGCAGAGCATCATTAACAGTGTATCCGGGCGGGCTCCCTCCCAGCCGGGGTCTCAAGCTGGGACACTCATTGGTTGGCACGTCCCTCAAATTCTGCTCCATCTTTTATCCTTGAACATCTTGTCAAGGCAGGACAAATTGTGGGTCTAAGGTTTTGTGGCTGGGTTGGTGCCCCAGTCCCTCCATTAGAAGTCTTGCCTGGTTACAGGAGTTGGCTAGTTCAGGCTCCATATCCCCCACTGCTAGGGTCTTAGCTCAAGTCCCCCTCATAGATTCCTGGGAGTTTCCATTGTCTGAGGTTGCTAGCTTGTCCCAGCGATGCACCCCCAAACCAGCTGTAAATTTAGCACCTGCCAGGAAGAGGGAAATGGAGAAGAGGAAGAGAGAAAGGAATGCCATTTGAGTTAGGGTCCAAAGAAAGCTGGCATGCTGGGCAATGAGGGTTGGCGGGTAGCTCTATGGTAGAAAGGAAGGTAGGCTTCAGAAAAAAGAAAGAAAGCCCAGAGTAACAGTGTTCTTAAGTTTTTTATTTTATGTATGAGTGTTTTGTCTCCATGTGTATATTTGTCTCCATGTGTGTATTTTCTGGCCTCCATGTGGAGGCCAGAAAAGAGCATAGCATCTCCAGGGAGTTCCAGATGGTTTTGAAGCTTCATGTAGATGCTGGGAATTGAACCCTGATCCTCTGCAAGAGTGACAAGTGCTCTTAACCGCTGAGCTAACTCTGTAGCCTCTTCTTACATGTAACTTTTTATGTGTTAGTCTCCAGCACCTGCTTTCCTGACATTTAGCATGTTCCTCCATGGCCGTGCACCTGGGATAGTCCGCATGATGTACCCCCAACTTACAGGAGCGAAACATTCCATTTATCACTTCAGACCTGACGGTTCTTTCCTTTCAGAGTGTCATGTGGCTGGCTGTAGTCTCCTAGTAAAGTTTTTCTGAAGGGTAGTTCAGCCACTGAACCTGTATACCACTTATTACTTAAAACATACTGTTGGGAATTGGTCTGTTGCTATGTACTTTAATGCTAATTACTGTCCCCCAAAATTTGGTCCCTGCCTGGATGAGTACATTTTCTCATACACCTGTCTTTATGTAGAGCTTACCTAAGAAATTACTCCTGTTTGACCAATAAAAAGCCGACAAGGGCAGGGCAAAGGTGAGGTTCGTGGAGCTAAGGTTCGTGGGCTTAGAGGACAGAGAGGATCTTGGGATGGGGACAGACAGGAATCAAGGAGGAAGCCACACTGAGTTAGCATGGAAAAGGAACCGTGTGTGGACCGGGAGGAAGGATTCCATGGATGGTGTGGAAAGGAGCGATCAAGATGAAGAACAAGAAAGTATTTAATTTATGGACTTGTGGATGGGAGATGGGCCAGACAGGAATGGCTGAGAGATGGCGTGGGATGGGTCTGAAAGATGAGTTAGCAAAGGTGGGATTATCTGCCCAGCTTAGGTGAACTAAGGCATCTAAACTCTAACAGCAGTCTGTCCTTTGTTGTTAGTGGGTTAGATAATACCGTCAACAATCACAGGGCTAATAATAAACATTTCTAGCCCGGTGTCAGTTCTTTTCAGCAACAACATACCCCAACCATAGGCTCTAGGCTGAGCATCCCTCCTTACCTGTTCCTGAGAAACTGGGAAGAGAAGTTTAAGCAGCTTGTCTTGGGTTTGGACAGAGGCACCAGGGGTCAGGAGGTGGCCATCACCAGGACACCCAAGGCCTCATGCTTCTAAGAGAAGGGCCAGGCATTGGTCCACCTGCAGAGCCCACCAGTCGGTGCAGCATGGCTCCTGTGGAGCAAGGTCATGGTCTGGAGTCTGTAAGACCCAGAGAGAATCCATCCCCCAGACCTGCCAGCAACCCAGTACCCTGCTTCCAATGTTGGAACCTGTGAGGTCTTATATTGGAGAAGTGCAGAGAGGAGAAACCAGAAAACATGCACCGTAGGTGAGAGGGAAAGCCAAAGGAGGGTTAAGACAGGGTCCTGGCCTTCAGGGGTGTCCCCACCTGTGCCAGGGAGCACAAATACTGATTGCCACTGGGGCTGGAAAGAAGAAAGGGTCTATGTGGAGCCTTTTGAGTACCTACTTTGTCTCATCCTCAATTTCAGAGATGTGTGTGGTGTGCAGGAGACTCAAGCAAATAAACTCTGAGCAGCCTCTCAGCAACGGCCATCCCGGCAGCTGACCTGCTGCACGCCCGGACAGGCTCAGAGCCACTCTAGGCTGGTGCCTTTCCCAGTTCGTCCGAGAAGCTGACCTCAGCATGGCTAGTGGCACCCAGAGAAACCATCCAAGCCACAAAGGCTTCAAGACCCACAAAGGAGGACGATCCAGCTGGAATCAAGCCCTGATCGGAAAAAAAAAAAATGTGTTTAGACAATTGGGTGACTCATCAGAGAAAGGACCTTCTTGAAATCTATTATGATAATTGAAAACAGAGAAGATAGCGAACGGTCTTTGATTCTGAACAGACATTTGTATCACGGCTCCGAATAGTTCACAGCCAAGTTTGGCTCTCAAATGCAGAATTGGCATTTACATAAAGCATATTTTGTAACAGATGCAATTGCATTTTTTATTGGCTTTTCCCGCTCATTCCTCCTCATGGATAATAAAGAAGGAGATGAGCATTTTTATAACTTTTATGCATAAATTCACAGCAGAGAACTTAGAGAAAAGCTGCCGATGGGTGCCAGAGAAGGCCTCTACTTTTGATGTGAAAACAGACAAGTTGGTGGCCAACATGGGCACACCCTTGGATGTGGCAAGCAGATGTGTTCTGAAAAGTTGCCTATTCGCTGACTATTTGTATGATGGATTCTATTTTGTTTAGCTGACTTGCCTCATAAAATTAGAGTTATGTTTTCAAGAGGAATAAAAAGCCACAAAGACAGGGACATACAATAATTCTCTGACCAGATGGCACTAATAACATTCCAGAAAGCCATAAAAGTAAAAAAAGGTCATAAGTTTACTGCACAATAATTTACACGGCCACTGTTTCTGCCTCCTCCTTGGGGACATTACCAGGTCATATAAGCAGGTCTCCCAGGCTGCACCGTAAGTTCCCGAGAGTTACATACTTCTCTAGAGACATTAAATTTTGAATGTTGTAATAAATTTGCAAAGCAGAAGTACCTTGGATTTTCACTTTTTAATTGCATGTGTACAGTCTGTGTAATTGTCTTCATCTAGGTTGTTTCGTTTTTACCATTTGAACTTTTAAAATTCACGAGTTTGTCTACCTCAGTTTCTCCATTATTTCCTCACTTTCTCCTTCATACAAGGGACGGAAATGGCTATTGGTCACTTTTACAGCCAACTCTTTGACTCCCCTGTAGCCACCGTCCCATCGTCCACTCCCCCTCAGCTATCGGAGATACGCGGTTTGGCCTTAAAGGACATCCCTCCACAAAGAGGCCTCTCGTCCTTTCCAGTCTGGACAGCTCAGGCTTCGGGCGGTTTCCTGGGGACAACAGTAGTGAAAATGTTCCTCGTTCTCAATCTGTGCATTAGAGACTCAGTCCTCCAGGTGGCCCTTCATGCCGTGCCCTCTGGCTCCCTTCCTAGCACTTGCTGACTCTGACTTACTGCTGAAACCGTTACAGTGTCTCCACTAAAATGTGGCCTTCACAGGTGGTGAGCACACTCTTTATCAAATGAGGGGTACCCAGTGGAATGTTGAGTGGATGGCAGATGGATGGGTGGGTGGCTGGTACAGACGAGCAGGCACACACACAAACACATAAACCACAAAACCAAACAACAACAAAAATATCTATGTATATGATTTTTTTGTGGCTTTTGAATTTATGTCATTCAAAAGATGTAATTAACGTTTAGGTTTAAAAGATTAAGTTAAAAAATGTTAGAGGCCTGGTGCAGTGTCGAACATCCAACCTTAGTACCGGCACTGAAAGGCACAGGCAGGAGGAGCCTGTGAGTTCAAGGCCAGAGAGGCATTAGATCCTCTGGAACTGTAATTATAGGTGATTGACTTGTGAGCCACCACGTGGGTGCTGGGAACAGAACCTGTGTCCTTTACAAGAGCAGCAAATGTTCTTAACTGCGGAGCCCTATAGAGCTACTGCTCAATTGCTTAGCATAATTGTTCCTTGGCAAACCCATTACTACCTCATAAGTGTACACTACTAGTTTTTAGTAAACTTTGCTTTATCCTCACTTGCCCTTCATTTTTTTTTTAAGGTGGCATAAGTCAAGATCCTGGCTGCCCCAGAGTGGAGGCTCTGAGAAGGAACTCCTTGGGTGGCCTGACGGCTTGAGCTGTGTTGCCCGCTGTGGTGACAGGCAGAGCTCTTGGCCCACTCAGTGGTCTGCAAGCTGTACCCAGAATGCACACAATTTGGATGGGTGAACACCCCTGAGGTCTGTGACTCATAAGCACTCTGATAGGCTTCAGTTGTTGCCACCTGAAAAAGCCCTCTCTGCTTCAGTTCCTGGGGTTAGCTGGACCTGACTTCCATTGGCAGAATGCTTTCCCACTTGCCAAGGGCCTGAGAGCCACGGCTTTCCCTCTTTCCCTGACTGTCTGATGTTTGTCAGGCTTTGGAGCTGCCCAGCTCTCGCATAGGCTCAGAGTCTGGCCATCACCTGTTTGGAGACAGGAAAGAGAAAGAGGCAGCCAGCATTGTGTGTGTGTGTGTGTGTGTGTGTGTGTGTGTGTGTGTAAGGTAGATCTATGAATAAAAATAAATATATACTAGTACATGCATGTAAAATATGTAAGCGATATAAAGCCTTTGCCAGTGTGCAGTGAAGTATTTGTATATAAATAATAATATCAAGGGTCAACCTCTACCTCCTGCTTCTGCTGACTTGGAGTAGCTCAGTGCACCCCAACCAGAGGGAGTGGCTTCCGGAGTCCTCCTGGTGTACTTACCAAGTACTAGAGCATGGACAATACGTGACAGTAGCCTAAACTCTGGCACTCTGTGCGCTACAGCAGCTGGTTATAACGACAGGTAAGAGAGCCAAATGCTCTCAATTGGTTGACATTTTTTTTTTTCCATCTCTAAACCATCTTCAAAGAAAACCACACATGAGGCCATTCTGTCCTAGCAGTAGTCCAGAGATGTGCACATGGCGTCTGGGTCCCTGCTTTCATCGACGAAAAGCCAGGGCTTTGCTGAAGTTAACAGGAGTGAACTCCATTCATTTTGCAGCCCCACTGCAGATCCACTGGCCTTTTTCTTCCTGAGCGCCGTTTGCTGTCCGATTTCATATAATCCTGATGTCTTCTTGGCGGGGCTGCGGAGTGTGTTTGTGAGGCCTGTTCTCTGTGATGGTTCCTGACAGTGAGGAGGCTGCAGTCCTGCTTTCACCCTGTTGGCCTTCAGTGCAGGTGCTTCCGCCAGAGTCCAGGCGTCAGTTTGCCCTCATCATCCCGATGCGGACCACCATAGGAACAGCCTGTCTGCATGATGGGTGGGTTCCTATGGAAACTGGAGGGAGATGGGCATGAGTCTCAGTGTTGGGGCAGGAGGAACAGGCAGAAAAGCTCCCAAGAAATGTTTAAGGTACAGCAAGTATCCAGGAACAGTTGTTACAAGGACATTTGCTGTTGAATTTCTGAGCCTAATGTTGTCTCCTTCTGGCTGTGTCTATCCAGTCTTCATCAACTGACCACAGGCTACAGACTTTCTTTCTGGGGTCAGCCTCAGATGGGATAGAGCAACCTTCTCAGGTGTGGCTGGATAGAAGTTTGGAAGAAAGGGTTAAATTACTTGATGAATACAAGTCTTTGTAAAAGACATTTATTGGTATTCTTGTGTGATAGTAACAAAAGCAGTATTTTACATTATTTTGTTGAGATAGAATTCTATCTAGCTATCAGCTCACAGCCCTTGGGCCCTGCCCTCAGCCTCCAAAGTGCTGGGGTTAATGCTTGCGCCACCATGCCCAGCTTCTTTTTAACTTTTTTTTTTTTTTCTGCAAAGAGAAATATAACAGGGTGAATTGTGTCCCTCCAAAATCCTCATGTTGAAGCTGTAACTCACCATAGCTGTAACAGGAGACATGGTCTTTTGGAGGTCAAGTTAGCTGAGGTCATAGGATAGTGTTAAAGCCTGACAAACAGCTCCCCCTCTTTGTCCACCACTCATGGACACAGCAAGGATGTCCACCAATCAGTCAGAGGCTGTCCCCCCAGAGAACCTGACCTGATGGAGTTCACAGGCAGCATGAGAAGACCCCTTGACACATATGCACACAGATTACACAGAAAGACCACCAGAGCAAAGCCTTTGGGGTGCGCGTGCGTGCGTGTGTGTGTGTGTGTGTGTGTGTGTGTGTGTGTGCTGGCCTGTGAGTCTAGTGCTCCTCTACTCCCCCACTGTGCTGGATTTGCAGGCATGTGTGGTTGGATGGATGCTGGGGTGTCTTGCAGAGTTACTGTTGCTGTGCTGAAACTCAAAACAGCCTGGGGAGGGAAGGGTTTACTTCACTTTCATGTCTCTAGTTATCATCAAAGGAAGTCAGGACAGGAGCAGGGCAGGACCCTGGTGGCAGGACTGAAGCAGGGGCCAGGAAGAAGTGCTGCTTGCTGCCTTACTCCACAAGCTCAGTCTTAATTCTGGATAGACCCAGGACCACTGGCTCACACTAGCCACGCCCACAATGGACTGGGCCCTCCTCCATCAATCACCAATTAAGAAAATGCTCTGCAGGCTTGCCTGCAGCCTAATTATTTCAGAGGCATTTTGTCAATCTTGGCTCCCTCCTCTCAGATAACCATGGCTTGTGTCAAGTTGGCATGAAGTAGCCGCACCTGCGGTTCCAAACACAAGCCTCTGCTAGTGCAGAGAGCCCTTTTTCCCACTGAACCAGCCCTCTAGAGCAGAGAAGACTTTACTGGGCCGTGGGCTGTTAACAACAGGTGCAGCACAGACGATGTCTTCCCTGGCTGACATAAAAGTGAGCAGACAACCTGGTGTTACAGCCAGGACGGGTGTGGCAGGGGTGATAAAGGAGGGGCCCTGTTTTCCACAATCCCAGGCCTTATCTGGGGCCACATGGAGAGGTATCTCCTCTTTAGGGTACAGGCAGCTGCACAGTCATGGGGAGGTCTCCAGGGCTTGCCTAGCCTGGTCCAGGCTGTTTGGGGTGGCCACAACTAGAGCTGTCTGTAGCTGTCGTTCGGGTGGTCCTCTGAAGGAGCTGGTCTGTCCTCAACAGCTCGGTAGACAGGAAGAGAGTCAAGCCAGGCTGGTGGTACTGATGCCGCTTGGAAACCGGATGCACGTTTGCAAGCTCAGCATTTGGGAGGCCGAGATAGGAGGATCACCTCAAGTTTGGAGAGAGCCTAGGCAAAACAGTAAGACTGCCTCAAAAAAAAAAAAATAATAATAATGTACTGAGAACTTTGTCATTTTAGTTTCTTGGGACTGTGTTTTGGTTTTAACCCCAGGTGTGGGGAATAAGACTGCTTCACAGCAGCTGACTGTGATTTGCCTCGGGCTCTGGCAAGGTGTGGTTTTGCCAGCTGCAGATAGTTCCTGTGAGTGTGTGGATTTCCGGGAACTTTTCAGAGGCTGTGTAAGTGCTGAGACCTCGAGTGGCAGAGTTGCCGTTGTTGGCTGGCTGGTGGTTGGTTGCTGTTTGTCAAGTAGTCATGTGCAAAGAAACGAAGAACTTAGACATCCTGACATCGAAGATTAAACTTGCCCCAAGGAGCACATCACCCCTAATCAGCAGGAAATAGTTGAACGATAACTTTGCCCCTCCCCCCTCTACCCTTTTTCTCTCCTGTCTAGTGTTAGGGAGTTAATAAGGATGGAGAACTGTGGAAGAGAGAAAAGGAACTCACAAAATAGCAAACACCGCTACAGGATTCAGCTTGGCTGACAGGTCCTTACACCAGCCTGACAGGCAAAGGAAAGGGCTCATCAAATGCCTCCTTAATTCTTTCAGAAAGCACTAAAAATATGTTTAAAAAGACTTAAGGTAGCCAGGCAATGGTGGCCAGAGGGCCTAGAGGCAGCTTTAGACTGGGAGAGGCTGGGAACAGCATTATTCTGGGCCTGCAAAAGGTTTTGATTTTCTTCTTGCTTTTTTTCTTTATTTTAAATGAGGTGTTCTCACATCCCAATGTGACAAAATGAAGAAGGTCTAGCATCCTGAAGAGAGTCTAATGGGTAAATGTACCACATATGCTTCCAGAAAGCATTTCTTCACTCTCTAAAACTCCCTACACCCTTCCCTTGGTCCCATCTCCCTACCCAAGGCAGCCATATTCTGATTTCTGTCCTCATCGACTTAGTCCTCTGGCTATGGCTTCTGTTATGTTGCCATGGAAGACCTGGTGGGCAGAGTCTCTATTGTGTTCTGTAGTCCTGGCCATGGTTAAGAATATTTCAAGGGGCTAGGTGCGGTGGCACACACCTGTAATCCCCATACTCCGAGAGGCAGAGGCAGAGGCAGGTGGATCTTTGTGAGTTCCAGGACAGCCAAGGCTGCACAGAGAAACCCTATTTCGAAAACCAAGTAAGGGAAGCTCTGCGAAAAATTAATCTAAAAGCAGCTAACAGCACTTAATTATTTGCTGATACTTGGTAGTGTTTTAATCTTGACCCAGCACCCCAGGGAAAGTGGACCCCTTGGCCTCAGAGCACCCTGACCTTGGTCTTCTATCTAGAAGAGCTATGAGAAAACTCACCCGCCATTTCATCTGCCCCACTGTCCTGCTTACTTACAGCATCCAAGCAGACAAGAAGCAAGCCAACAAAAACTCTCAGGAGGAAGTAGATAGACAGACAATTAACACTGTAGCCTCAGTATCAAAAAGTATCTGGGTGCCTGGTTACACAGGCCTATAAGCCCAGTGTTGTGGAGGGAGGAGGATCAGTGTTCCAGGCCATGCTTGGCTGTCTTCTTCGTCTCATCCCAGTCTGGATCAGATGAGATCCTGTGTGGTTAGCATTTGTTGTCAGTGTGACAGACTCCAGAGTCATCTGGAGATAGGCTGCTGTGAAGGAGCGCTGGGTGCTCTTCCAGAGGTCCTGAGTTCAATCCTCAGCAACCACATGGCGGTCATAACCACCTATACTGGGATCTGGTGTCCTCGTCTGGCGTGCAGGCAGAAGATTTTCTACATAATAAATAGATCTTTAAAAAAATTTCTGCTAAGTCTGGTGACTTGATTCAGTTATGGGAACCTCTGTGGCGGAAGGAGAAAACTGAGGAATGCACATCTCTTACGTGCACACTGTTAGATTTCTGAGTGAGCTTAAAGAGACAGAGGGCAGAAGAAAGACCAGTCTACTTCCAGCAGACAGGACTATTTGCTTCAAGCTGTGAGGGTGCCACTCTCCTGCAGGAAAGGGGTCCTGTGAAAGGGTCCAGTGAAAGAGTTCTGTGCAAGCCTGTGGTTTCTCCTTCCTTGACTGGCTTACTCCATCAGTCAGGCTAACTCGGGAGACGGGTCCACCAACTGGTAGTGGCTTGAGCAGGGCCAGCTACTGCTTCTTAAGAATCCTAATTTTACAACCAGGGCTCTCCATCATACACAATAAAAAAAAGTAAATTTAGTAATCAATAAAATAATGTGGAGAAAGCAAGCTGAGTCCAGCATGGTTTTATAGCTCTTTTCTGACCAAATATTTCAGGCTCCCGCTGCCCTGACTTCTCCACCATGATGGACTGTAAACTATGAGCTAAAATAAGCCTTTCTTTCCTGAAGCTGCTTCTGTCAGGGTATTTTCTCACAGCAACAGAAAAAGAAACTAAGATGCCCTGTATTAAAAAGAAACATCAGAGCCGGGTACACGCCTTTAATCCCAGCACTCAGGAGGCAGAGGCAGGAAGATCTCTGTCTATTAAGATAAAAAAAACACAACGTTTTGTGTGCCCACAAAACCTATAAATCTTAATTTCTTACATGGCCAACGCTTGTTTTTATCTGTCAGTAAAAATACTTGGAATATAGAAAAAGATGATTTTCTTAAAAGGGAATTAAAAATGATATTGTAAAGTTATCTGATTTCTCATGGAACTCTAATTTCGTTGACTAGTAAAATCCATTGACTTATAATTCACGAATAAGAGTTACAATAATTTTAGTATTCTAGACCATTCTTTCCTAAAAATGAGAGCCAGTCATCTCACAGGTTACAGCTACAAGGGCAAAGCATCAAAAGGAAAATATCTAAAAGTAAAGGATAATTGCTTTTTAAAAATACACCATGCAAAAATATCACTTTGTTTGTTTGTTTGTTTCTGAGACAGGGTTTCTCTGTGTAGCCCTGGCTGTCCTGGAACTTGCTCTGTAGACCAGGCTGGCCTCAAACTCCCAGAGATCTGCCTGCCTCTGCCTCCCAAGTACTGGGATTAAAGGGGTGTGCCACAACCACCCAGCTAAAAATAGCATATTCTATAGAATACAAAAAATAAAAATAAAAATAAATAAACCCTGTTGGACACAGGAAGAAACATAGTCTAGTTCTACAATACACGCTGGCCATGCCAGAAAGACGACTCAGAGGCCACGTCTTTTCACAGGACTGGTGCTCAGTTCCCGGCACCTGTGGTGGCTCCCTACCCTTCCTCTTTTCAAAACCGCTTGTGTTTTCTTAGCTTTGTCTCCATTGGGTCCTAGGAATGAGCCTTCCTAGCAACAGGGAATGTGAAATAACATTTGGAATAATATTTGGCTTCCACATGCACAGAATGTGATGCTCGGCGGACAGGAAACTACGAAGTGAAGTTTCAGAAAGGAAGCCTCACCTCCACTGACCCGTGCTCAGCACCGGGCTCCAGTGATAGGCAAGTGTTAGGATATCACAGGCAAATACCTGGCGCTAGCTCACCCCTTAAATACCCATTCATCACCTGCCTCTGCCTGTGGGGGGGCTTTGTGAATAACAGGTAAATCTTTTTTGGAATGTATGAACAGACCCCTAGCTTTCATCAGTCTGAGACTGTCCTCAGATAACATTTGAAGCCTATGCCAGCGATTTCTCACTTCACTGTAACCCACCGATCTGAGGTTTCCACCAAATGTGTTTGGAAAGCGTCTTGACTTGGAACCGCCTTTATTCTGTTCCTATAAACACTATTACCATATCGGAATACATAACTTCAATTTGTTCTAGGGCCATAGTCACTCATATTTGGCTCCAAGAATAAACCACTTTTTACTATAGGTAGAATTAAAAAGTGTGTGTGTGCGCGCGCGCGCTCGTTGTTTGTGTGCATGCATATGGGGGATATGTGTGTCGAGGAGCACAGGTAGAGGCCACAGGACAACGTTAGTGTCTGTCTCCACTGTCCATTTTGTTTGAGGCAGGGTCTCTGGGCACTGCAAGGCCGGCTGTCCCACCAGTGTCTGGAGAGTCTCCTGTCTCTTCCTCCCACGTCCCCACAGGAACTCTCAGGTGACAGGCGCCTGCCCGCGTCCAGACAGCTTTTGTGATGACTGTGGGGCCGGAGCTCAGTTGCTGGGCTTGCACGGCTGCCCATCTCCCAGGTACGAGAGCTGCTGGGGTTTGAGTAAGAATGCCACTGCTGGCTCTGTGTCAGGGTGGTGCTGTTGGGGGTTAGAAGGACTAGGGTGTGGCCCTATTGGAGGGAGTATGTCACTTGGGGATTTGAGATTTTAAGAGCCCCTGTCAGACACGTTCTCTCTGGGCCTCAAGACCTTGACGAAGCTTTCAGCTACTGCTCCAGAATCATGCGTGCTGACATGCTCCTCGCCATGATAACTAAACCTCTGCAACTGTAATCCAGCCCCAATTAAATGCTTTCCTTTACAAGAGCTGCCTAGGCCATGATGTGTCTCCACAGCACTAGAACAGTGACTAACACTAGAAGGGTGACTAAGACAGCTGTGTTTTTACAGTTTGTTTGGAGGGCAAAAACAAAAGTCTGCACAGATAAATGGCACTGTTGATGAAAATATACAAAAAACCTTTAAAGCTTAATAGTGAGGCAGGTCAATTTTAAAATAAGCAAAAAAAAAAAAAAAAATCCAAAAACACGTGACTAAGTAAGATACCCAGAAGCTTAACAAACATGGAATCTGCAATGTTTGTTAAGGTTTGAAGGACTGTGGCCCACCCCTTTTCACCATCGTATTGAAATCCTAACCCTTTAACCAGGGTGGTCAGGGGTGGGCAATCAGGTCCGGGGCTGAGCTCACAAATTAGTACGTTTCCAACTGTGATCTGGCTGGCTGGCTTTCTCTCTCCCTGTCCCTGTCTCTTTCATTGGTTTTCATCGGTTTTGTCATGACTACCATTTTCCAGGACTTGCAAATTCATGGCGCTTTAGAGACTCTGTTTGGTCCTGGAAGAAGAGCCAACTGCTTGGGAAAAGCACTGGTTTTCATACAACACAAATGTGGCTTCTGTGCTCCTCTGTGTATATTCAGATGAGAGAAAAGCTTAAGTTTAGAAAACCAACACAAAGCTGGTTATAGCTTTTTACATACCCAATCAGCAAGCCTCAGCAAGCAAGCAGATGTTCTTCAAGAAGTGAGTGGATAAACAAGAGACATATCCAGTTCATGAAGTATTACTGAACCCTGAAGTGAAACTTGCTTCCGTCTGTCCCAGGCACCCAGGAAACGCAGCCATGCGTTCCTAAGCAAGGAACCCACCCGACAGCTTCTTGCTGGAGGCCAGGGCCGAACGGCCGCAGAGGGGAAGCCCAGGGCCTGGGGCAGGGGTGCGGTCGCCAAGGGGAGCCCAGAGACTCTGTAGAGGGAAACTGAGGTGCTGACGCCCGCGCTGCTGCCCCCG
>NW_026596131.1:15879845-15895699 GCF_907164565.1 Psammomys obesus | reverse complement strand
TGGCCATGTGTCCCCCGGTCAGCGTTCGCCAGGGAGCCAAGGGCATGTCCTGCCTCTATGCAGCCTGGCTGTACCAGCTTGTCCATGGAGACCAGATGAAGATCTGCTTCTCTTGCTTCAGGGCAGCCTTCCTGGTCGTTAAGAACATGCTGGAGATGGGAGACTGGGAAGAGGAAGCGTGGGATGCCGAGCCCATGGAACTCCCAGAGGCCGGATCTGAGCCGGAGGAGTGGCCGGGCCTTAGCTGGGGAGAGGGCCAAGGGCATCTGCCACATGGCATGCCTGTCTCTACAAGTCCTGGGGCCCAGGCTCCAGGTCCTGTAGGTACAGAGGGGATTGGGCTGGGACCCCAGCCTGTGCCCACTGAGCTTGGGCCTCAGGAAGCTGTGCCCCTGGATCTGGGCCCTGAGGATGCTGAGTGGACCCAGACCCTTCCCTGGAGATTTGATGGCCTTTCTCCCTGCTCTCACTGGCTCATCCCTCCTCTGTCCTGGTGGGATATTTTCAATGTCAGCCCGTCTCCCGGGCAGCCCGTGTTGTTGGAATTGAGCCCCACCTGGCCCATGGACCCATTGGAAGCAGAAGCTTGGCTTGTAGACCTGAAGTTTGTCTTCCTGTTGGGTGGCTTTGATGCCATCTGCTATCTGCTGTCGATGACTCCCTGCTGGGCCGTGAGAACCCGCGTCCAACGCTGGCAGGTGTTGCTTGACCCTGGTGAGGTGAGGGTGGCCCAGCTGCAGAACGCCCCCGAGCAGCAGGACCTGCACCGCTGGCGGCTGAGCATCCTGGAGTCCTCAGAGCTGGGGGTGGAGCTGGTGCCGGCCGACTGCAGCCTGAGGAAGGGAGGCTTCAAGGTGCACTCCTACCTGCCCTGGCACAACAGCACCCCGGAGGCCTGGAGCAGGGAGCCAGGCGAGAGACTCCTTGTTGTAGAGGTTGTGTCTCTGAGGGAGCTGCCCTGCTTCCGTTCCCCCTCCCCCGATCCGCACAACTGAGGGGCTGCTGCTCAGGCAGCCCCCACTGTTCCAGGGTTTCAGGACTGTGAAGAGCCGCAGTTGCCCCTCAGCCGCAGGTCCTGGAGCACGCCCAGCATCTTGAGGGGAGGGAGAGTCTGGATGGGCCTGGGGCGGGGTGGCAGGGAAGCCTGGTTTAGTTCTCAGTTGACTGTGTGGATGGTAAGGCCCAGTTTTATGTGCATGGGGAAGACTGTGTGTCAAGTGCTACGGGGATGGGTCACTGATCTGTCACCAGTTCTGCCCTAGTGGTAGGTGGGGACACTGGAAGTGTGGCACCGAGTCAGCTGTGGTTGGCCCATGCCTGTTCTGCACTTGGCTGCTTCTGAGGGACGGTGAGTTCCCGCCGGGTGCATGTTTCCATTTAATAAAGTTGATGTTTGCAGAGAAGCCTCTGGCAGTCTCCTCATTGGGTCCTACGGGTTGTTTACCTCTTTCCTGGGTGAGTGGCTGCGAAGCGCACATTGGGTTCTGGTCTGTTTTCTGGGTCACCTGGTAAGTTTGTCTCAAGTCTATCAGCCAGTCTTCATACCTGAAGTACAGGGCTTAGAATAGGGGCAGTTTCCTGTGTGGATGGAAAGCGTGTCGTCCCACGGAGTGGCAGGAGACGGCACAGGCTTGTAATCCCAGAAGTAGCGTTATGACCTTAAGACCTGTCTCATCTTCATACTGAGTTTGAAGCCAGCCAAGGCCCAGTGACAGCCGGTCTCAAGAAAGCAAAACAAAAACCAGAGTGTTGTTTTGCTTGCTTTTTGTTTTTCTTGGTAATGAGAATCAGCCACTGCCTGACACACGCTGGGCCAGAGTTTCTGAAGCAGATGTCTTATGCTCCGTTTTCTGAGATGAGGTCTCACTGGGAAGCCCAGGCTAGACTTGAACTTCTGGCTGTCTCTCTGCCTCAGTTTCTCAAGTGCTTTCGTCATATGTGTAGGTCACTATGTTTAGAGGAGAGTAACCATCTGTTAATTATCCTGAAGTTGACTGTGTGAATCTGATCTAGGGGTTCTAGGTAAACAAACGGTCCCTGTGCTGTGCTGGGGTACATGGGACGGAGCCCTGCAGTAGCTCTGTTTTGCCCACCCGCTGAGCTCCATGACCTGTTTATGGGCACTATTTCTTAGCTTTTATTTTAGTTTCTTATGCCTCTACCTCCCTTCAACCCCACCACTAGATAGGAGAGAGAGAAGGGTGGAAGAGAAAGGGTACATAGATCTCTTTAGCACTTCTGGCTGTTTGGGATTGTCGGGTTCTTTGGGGTGGTGTTGTCAGGATACCCAGCAGTCCATGTAACCAGCAAACAGCACATGAACCAGCAGCCTTCTTCCTCGTCTCCTCAAAGCATTCTTTGCCTCTCTCTGGGCTCTGCTCTTTATACCCTCCCAGAGTCCCTCAGAAGTAAGCTGTCTGCAGCTGGCAAAGACCATGCCCCTCTCTGAGCTGCATGAGGTGATTATCAGCTGTGGATCAACTAAGGCAGCCCCATATCTCACACTGGGGATTAAAACAAAAACATATTTACGTAACTGAGTTTTTAAAGAAACTAAAACTGCCACTAGCCTGTTGGCTTCTGTTCCTCCAAGGGTCGTGGAAGCTATTAGAGAGCAGTCTTTTTTTTTTTTTTTTTAATTTATTTATTGTTTATATATTCTGCCTGCATGTGTGCCAGCAGGTCATAAGAGGGCACCAGATCACATTACAGATGGTTGTGAGCCGCCATGTAGTTGCTGGGAATTGAACTCAAGACCTTTGGAAGAACAACCTTAATAGCTCTTAACCTCTGAGCCATCTCTCTGGGCTCATGGAAGCTATTAGACTGCAAGCATATCTGTGTTCTCTGCTCATCTCTTGCCATTCATGTGTGCTGATTCACACTCCAAAGTTGTCATGACCTAATTAGTCATGTACTTTGAGGCTGTCATTTACTCCCTTTTGCTTATGTTTGTGTCTGTGTGTATGTGCCCTGTGTGTGGCTGCCTGTCTGGAGTTAACAGGTGGTTGTGAGCCATTTGACCTGGGTGCTGAGAACAAAGCCAGAGTCCTCTGCAAGAGCAATGAGCTCTTAACCACTGAGGCATCTCTCAAGCCCCTTACTATCAAAATTTAGAAAGCAGATCCGAGGATAATAGGAGAGGCACCATGCCTGGTCACCGCCAAGGATGACATGCCTGTGTTTTTGTATGGATATTTACAAACGGCTCTTATAAGAGAAAGATGTAAACATGAGGCCTCCATGTGTTACTCAGGAAGAGTGGATATAGGCAGGACAAAAGCTTAGATCCAGCCAAGCTAGCTCTGTGCCCAACCCTCTAAGAAAGCCCAAGGGTGATATTATCTATTAGTTTAGAGCCTGTAGGATCTGTGTACATGACAGTCCTGACGAGGAAGCAAGAGAGGCAACCAGGCCTCCTGTGCCCTTCCTTGCATGTCCATGCTGCCAGGCCTGGATGTGGACTCGCATAGGCCTTTTATGCACTGGCAAACATGTCTGTATCATTTGTTATCTGTAAAGGAGGCTTTCCAGCCGTCCGGGGTTACAAGAGTAACCACGCAACTGATAAGAACTGAGGCTTCACTATTATCAGTGGCAAAGTGGGGTTAACCTGTGAGGTGTTAATCAGCAGAAATTCTGATTTTAAAAGTTTTTTTTTTTCCTTTACAGAGTGTACATATATGATTTATTTTCATTTTTATCACGTTGGTCTGGCATAAGGCCCCTGGCTTCTGCTACTTCTTCAGTACTGGAACCTCACTGTGATTCCTTTCAGATATCCTGCTGTTGCCCTGTGTCATGGAGATCCACAGTTTTGGATCTGTAGGACCCACGCCTTCATGTACCCCTCCAGTTCAATGGGCTAGATGTTGGGGTGGGAATTCAAAACCCTGGATCTGGGCCTGACAGGTATCTGGTGGTGGTCGTCTGAGGCTAGCTTCCTGTCCAGGCTCCCTGGTGCTAGACTGGCGGTTGTCTCAGGACCCCTTCTTACAGGGGGTGTTAGGCTGCTCGTCATTCAGATGCTCACAGGTCAGAACACCGAGCCTGGACACAGCCTCTTTCCTCTCTGCCACTGACACGCACACAGCAGCCATTCCTGCAAGCCTCTAGGGGAAGGGTTGTTTTCTTATTTGTGGGGGGGGGGTTCCCCTGAGGAACTCAGAGAGGGTGTCAGGTACCCTGAGAGCTAAAGAGTTACAGGCAGTTGTGAGCTGCCTGATGTAGGTGCTGGGACCAGAGCTTGGGTCCTCCATGAGAGCGATACACACTCTGAGCTGCTGAGCATCTTGCTGGGCCCAGAGTGTCACCATTGCAGGTTTGGCTAGCCTTGAATTTTTAGCAGTGCTCACTTCAGCCTCCCGAGTGCAGGGATTTCAGGTGTTTGACACCATGTTTGGCAAGAAATGGTCTTTGAGCATCCCTGAGCAGCCCAGTGGAATGGAGTGGAAGTGGGAGAGCGTGAGCAGGCCTACCTTACCTAACCCCTGATTTTTGGAAATGCTGCCCCTAAGGCCTGCCCAACACCCCTGATCTGTCCATGTCTAAAAGCCATCCAGAGGCGCGTCATATCTGTGACCCCAGCACACACACTGCTACTTCCTATTTCCTAGAGCAGTGGGCTCAGCCTTCCTAATGCTGTGACTTTAATACACTTTAATACAGTTCTCATGTTGTGGGGACTCCCAACCACAAAGTCGTCTTGTTGTTTCGTAACTGCTGTTTCTACTGTTATGAATCGTTAAGTGAATATCTGATATACAGGCTATCTGACCTATGATTCCTGTGAAAGGCTCACTCCACCCTCAAAGGGATCGTGCCCACATGTTAAGACCTGCTGCCTTTCAGGCTTGGGGTTCTGAAACATGCTCCCATCATTCCAGGGCTCCCCACCTTTGAACAGCTGGAGAATAAGGCTCTTTCCCCCTTGCCTTCCCCACACAGCACAGAGCTGGAGGTGAGGTAAGGCCTGTTGGAAATCAGCAGCCATGTCTAGGCCCTGTGTGTCAGGTGCCCATCAGCCTATAGGAACAGGCACTGCTGCCCTGGACTCCAGCGGTGGCACTGAGTGTAGCCACCCACCTCAGTCTACCCTGGCCCCACAGCACAGGCAGTTCTAGCTGTCCTACTACGCGCTGGTGCTGTTTTGGGCTTATTCGTCACTGTCCAAAATGGCATTTGCTGTCTTTAAAAAAAAAGCTGGGTAAATCAGATCCGTGCCAGTCATCTCGCCCTCAGCCACTGGCCGTCTGCCCTTTTGGGAGAGTGCCCTTGCTGTCCATCACTCAGGTGACAGGCCGTACTGCACACAATGAATAACACATGCTGAGGTTGAAAATAGCTTTAAATATTTCTATTTAACTTCCTTATTTTGAGCTTCAAGCAAAATGAAAGATGTGAGCTGGGTGTTTGGAACTGTAGGCTGCATGGGGACCTGTCTGCAGGCTGTTGCGCGCTCTCTCTTGAAACGATGGAAGGTGAAAACATCCTGGCAGTTCTAAGTGCTCTAGACCTTGGGTGTGGCCCCACTGTACTTGTCAGTATGGGCCTCACTTGGGGACCCCATAGGAGACCTCTAGGGACCACTGGCAGGCATACAAGTGGTCCACGAAGCTATCAAAGCACTCTTCAGTCACTGCTTCTGGCCTTGTCCAGCTGTCCTTTCTTTCCCAAGGAAGACAGGATTGTGCACTCCCTGGCCCAGACACACAGGAAGCATGCCTAGGAAGCATGTGGGCATGACAGACTTGGGCCAAAAACCCATTCCTGAATTCTGCTATGCTGAGTATTTAGTTTAAACACACAGTTGGAGAACACAGACCCCAAAGTCAGCACCAAGTCCAGCCCACACATCTGGTGGACAAAAGATTGTGGAAATTTACTGCTCTTGGGAGCACTTGGCCATTGGCTTGGTGCGGGTGCCTGGGACCCTAGGACCTTTGACAGTGTCTAGAAACCCCCACCCCCGTGGTCAGACTCGTTTTCAGGGTTAGCCTCCTGGAAACTTTCTGTTTGCCAATGGCCCAACCTGGTCATTTCAGGCTGATCAGCCTCTGGTGTGTCTGCTTATATTCCCAGGTCTGCCTCTAGTCTGTTTCTTAGGAAGAAACGAGAACCAACTTCCAGTCCCTCAAACATTCCTGGGGCCTCCAGCCCTCTGATGTCCTCTGCCCTTGGTTTTGGATCTGAGCTGGGTATACCTTCATATGTTCTTCTGGCTGGCTCTGATGGGTGTCTGGGCCTAGACAAGGGATCTTATCCAAGTCATCCTTCCATGAGCCCTCCCACCTCTGTAACTTACTTCACCATTGGCAAGTAACGGCGAGAGACAGAAACAGAGAGAGCCAACCCCCGACACTACCTTCGGACTCTGCTGTGCTTGCAGATGGGAGCCTAGCATAGCTGACCCTTGAGAGGCTCCTCCCAGCAGTAGATTGAAACAGATGCTGAGACTCACAGCCAAACACTGGGTGAAGTGTAGGGAGGCTTGTGGAAAAGTGGGGGGAAGGATGGAAGGACCTGGAGGTGCCAGGAGATCTACAAGAAGACCAACAGAGCCACCTAACCAGGGCCCAGAGGGGCCTGTGGAGCCTGAAGCACCAACCAAGGACCACGCATGACTGGACCTAGGCCCATACACAGTTGTAGCTGATGGGCAGCTCAGGCCTCACGTGGGATCCCTAGGAAGGGGAACAGGGGCCTGTCTCTGACATGGACTCTGTTGCCTGCTTTTGATCACTTCCCCCTGGCTGGGCCACAGGGAAAGAGGATGTGCTCAGTCCTGATGAGACTTGATGCGCTGGGGTGGGTTGGTAGGAGGTCTCCCCTTTTCTGAGGAGAAGGGGAGGGAGGACAGGGGAAAAGAGAGAGAGGGTGGGACTGAAGAGAGGAGGGAGGAGGCTATGATTAGGATGTAAAGTGTATAAATTAATTAATTAAAAACCGTGAAAGAAGGCAGCTTGTAGAGAAAGACTGGAAATTACCGCCATGGGCTTCATGCAGCAAACTGAACATGCTCAGGACAGTTCACACGAATAACAGAGCATGCACAGAAAAGCCTGGGATACACAAATGTGAAAACTGCAGGCTACATACGTGTTCTATTGAGGATTGTGTTCGCAGGGTTTCTCTGTCACTATTTGGGAGCTAGTACGGGTAGTAGAAGGACCCCTACTTTATTACAGCACAAGATTAACACAAGGTGTCATGTCAGGCCCAGGAACCCCAGAAGCCCTGGCCTGCCCATGGCCAGGAGTCCACAGTTTGCAGCCTGGTCTGGTCCTGAAAGCTGGCTGGGCCCTGTGGTGACACGGCACACCCTGTGGAGGCTTGGGGTGCTGTCAGTGTTGTGGGTGGCCCAAGACCATAGATTGCATGCCTATGTCATGCTGAAATGTTTGACCCCAGAGCCTTTCTGGCACCACTTAAAACACCAACTGAGCAAGACCCAAGCTTTTAAAAGACAGCAAATAATGTGGAGAAATGTCCCCGGGGCCTGGCAAGCCCCGCAGAGGCCAGAGAGCAAGCAGGGGACCCCACATAAGGCCACACTCTATGGACCCTGCTCCCAGGGGTGACCTGGCTCCAGAGGTGCTTGTGGACAGGGAGAGCGCTCCTTAGCCGAGAGACACTGCTCCTCCTCTCAGCTACACACATAATGAACACATTCCTTCTGCCAGGAGGCCCGAGGACGGACAGCACCCCCACATCTGAGCTGCTGACAAATCTGGGAAGCCAGCCTGTGATTTCCAAGTGTCAGGAAATGGAGCCAGAGCCAGGAATGTGCTGGGAGGGAGGAAGCGGAAGAGGCTCCCTGTTGGTAACTCTTGACACTGGGCTAGGGGTGATCCTGGTTCCTCTTTCATGCTTTCTATCTGTGAAAATGCTTGGCCTTTCCCATGATAAAGAAAATCTTCAGGGCTGGCCCATGCACTCTGACAATCCTAGCTACTCTCAGCTAGAAAGCTGAGACAGTAGACTCTGAAGTTCAAGGCCAGCCTGGGTTTCATAACAAGTTTGAGGTAATCCAAGGCTTGTCTCACTAGGTCCATCAGATAAGCCCTTCCTTTTCGATACCAACCCCTCGGAGCTTCTGCCGGCTGACTCTGGCCCCATGGTCTTGGAGCAGGATGGGGTGACCTGTGCAGTGAACCCCCAGAGAAGACCTGTCATCAGCTGGGGCTGGAAAGGCAAGAGAGCAGGGCACTGGACAGCACCTAGTGACGACTCCCGTGGAGGTGGGGCAGGAGTTGTGGTATCCACCCCCAAAACACCTCCCCAGTGTTGTAAATTGGACTCAGGGTGGGTGTTTCACAGCCTTCCTCACGCCTGCATTCAACTTTCTTGTCAATTCAGACTCCAAGCTGAGTTTCACTGTAGTGCCAGCTTCACCCGTCATTGTGGTCTGTCCTTAGTCTTCAGGTGTGTGTGGGGTGGGAGTCCTGTTTCAGTGACAGACAGAAAATAAACCCACTCAGGAATTTGCAGCAGCAGCAGCAGCAGCAGCAGCAGGGGAGACCGAGATGGAGAAACTCTGGGGCCTGTGTGGTGTTGACCTCTGTGCACAGAGCTGGGAGCTGGGTCTCTGTTCTTTCAGAGAGAAGTTCACTGCTTTCCACCTGCCAGGCTTAGGCTTTTTCTATAAAGCAAAAAATTAAAAATGTGTAAACCAGAGAGATTTGCTTTTTTAAAATTTTTCTTGAATTGCTTTATAAAAGTTTTGTGTGTCTAGATATTTTGCTTGCATGCATGTATGTCCAGAGGTAACTACAGAGCCAGAAGGTGGCATCAGATCCCCAGAAACTAGTAAGTGGAGATGGTTGTGGGTCACCGTGAGCTGCTGAGAACCAGACGCAGGTCCTCTGCAAGAACAGCCGCCTCTCCAGTCCCCAGCCAGAGGCCTACAGTAGGAGCCACTGTGACGGCCGTGTTAACTGTCGACCCAGGGGCAGGTGTCTGCGCCAGACGGTCAGATCTTGACTGGAGCAAGTGGGTGAGAAGATCAGCCCCACCCCCAGGGAAGGGTCCTGGACTGTATGGGGGAAGGGAGCTGAGCTGCTCACTTCCTGATGCAGTGTGACATCATGCCCCCGCTGCCACCTTACTGTTCCCATTACCACGGACTGTCCGAGCACGGGGAGCCAGAATAAAGCTTCTCTCCCCTAACTTGCTTTTGTCAGGGTACTTTATAACAGCAGAGATCGTTTTAAAATCTTTGACAATTTCATATGTATGATATATTATTATAAGTTATAATAAATATAAAGTTTGGGTCAGTTTTACCCTCTCTTATTCCTCCCAATTTAATGCTGAACCCGTTTTCCCAAGCGAGCCCCCGCTCCCTTTTCTTTTCCTGTCTCTTGGTTGGTAGTATGGCTGCTTACCTGAGCACGGGTAGGGTTTTCTACTGGAACACAGAGAACTCACCAATGACTATGCCACTGAAGAGAGTTACCCTCCCCCATCAACCACTAACTGTCAATGGCTCCTCAGGAAGGAGCGTGTTCTCGTGAGTCCCTCCCCATTTATAATGGAATGCTGGCAGTCCTGTTTTAGGTAGCGCCTTTACAGATGATCACAGCTGCTGAGTTCATGGATGCAACAGCCGCATCACGTCCACAGGACAGCTTTTCATTGCGCTCTCCCCATGCCCTGCCTCTGACATTCCTTCTGCTCCCTCCTCTGCAGCGGTTCTCTGAGCCCTGGAGGAGACACTGGTGTGGGTCAGGACAGAGCGTGCTACAGTCACTTGTTCCCAGCACTCTGGCCAGCTGTGGATCTCTGCAGTAACCGTTGCCACGGCAATGAGAAGCTTTTCCGACCAAGGCTGAAAGCAGCACAAATGTGTGGGTATAAACACAAATACTCCGAGGGCCGTTAGATGCCATGTCCATTCAACAAAACAACAGTAGTAGGCACTTCCACAGGGGTTATGGCCTCCCCTGCCGTGGCCTTCTGAGCATGTTTACAGGTCTAGGTGAGCACTTCCCCCTGTGGGATGTGCCTCAGATTCAGCCAGAACATAATGGGCTGCCTCCCAGCAGTCAGCCGTTACTGTGTCACTGAGATAGCGTAAGTGGCAGGTGTGTTACATGAAACTTGCTGATTTCTCTCCCCTGGGAACTGTAGAGCATTCTCCAGCACTGTGAAAGCTAGCCAACAGGGAGGACGCTTCCAGATCACTTACAGCTTGATTTTTCTGTGTCCTGTAAACACAGTATGTGGTGTCTTTAACGTATTGTTCTGTTACTGAGTGGTGGTGCACATCTTTAATCCCAGAATTTGGGAGGCAGAGACAGGCAGATCAGTGTGAGTTCAAGGCCAGCCTGGTCTACAGAGCAAGTTCCAGGATAGCCATAGCTACACACAGAGAAACCCTGTCTCAAAACAAACAAACAAAAACAAACTTGTTCTGTTATGTAACCAAGAGCAGTGGCAATAGACCATGTGTGGGGGAGCTCTGGGGACCCTGAGAAACAGTTCAGATGAGGACGTCCCACACTTAAAAACATTTCTGGAGGGGTGTTGTATTGCTGGAGATTGGACCTAGGACCTCGTGCAGCCACTGAGCTGCTTCCTCAGCAGTACGCCAGGTCTAGACCTGCACTGAAGAACAGACCTGAAGGGCTGGTCAGTAAGAAGCAGAGTTAGCAAGTTCACTGATAAGGAGAAAGGACAGACCTGCCGAGCACAGTTAACATCACTTAGGAGGCGGCGGCAGGATGGCCACACTCAAGCCCAGCCTCAAGCACAGAGTGAGTTCCAGGCTAGTCTGACCTACAGTGTGAGAAAAACACAGAAAGTCCCAAAGCTAGATCTCTCCGGGTTTACACTTTAACCCCAGGACAAGCATCTGGACCCCATGTGAACGTGTGGTTTGGATAATGAGGCCTGTTTGGGGGGGTACGCATCGGTGCTCTTTTTCATGCTTTGTGTTCTTCTGGGCAGCTGGCCAGGGGCAGCAGATGTGGTTCTTTCCCTGAGGCCACACCCAGCCCTGCTCACCTGTTAGCAGGAAGTGCGGGGCAGTGACTGAGGAGCAGCCTTCACCCGGGGCTGGCTCCAGACCTGCCCTCACACAGTTTAGAGCACAAGTTCCCCCAAATCATCATTTTCAGGGAAGGCAGATATGTGCAGCTTTGTCCCAGGGGTTGCCAAAAACGGTTTATTCCTTCAGGGGTCAGAGCTTATCTCCAGACCTTCCTGATAAGGAGAAGCCTGCTCCACGACCACAAAGCCCACTGAACACTTGCACACAGACACATTTCCTTTCCCATAATCCACGAGTTAACAAGCATCCGAAATGACTTGCAGATGCTCATCCGTACCCTTTTGGATGTGTAATGCTCACCGGCATACACACATACCAAGACGTACAGAGGCCCAGGAGCCTCCCACATAGGCTCTGGTCAGAGAGCTCTGGCCGAGAGTCTGCAGTTCCAGCACACACAGTGCCCATGGACAGTGGCCCGGCCTATCAGGCAGAGCCGGCATCTCTGCTGGTGCCTGGCACACAGCACCAGCCCTGGAATGCCCTGTACTGACCCCGGAACCTCTGTCTCTGCTTCTTGCCTTCTCCTCTGGCTGATAATCTACCTCTTGACCTCAGATGTGGGGTGGGAGACACAGACTACTCAAGTTTCAAAGCATCTTTTGATCCCTGCCTTTGTGCTAGTCCACGAGAATTATAGAAGTGCTTTTGTGTTGTTTGTTGGCTCGTATGCACACGGAACACATGCATACAGAGGTAGCTAGACGCAACCTTGGGTGCCATTCCTCCAGAGCATGGAGCCTTGGTTTTTTGTTTGTTTAAAATTTGTTGGTGTGTGTGTGTGTGTCTGTGTGTACAGGTCAGAGGTTAATGTCTCGCTCAGTCATATCCACATTATTTACTGAGGTTGGGTTTGTTTTTCACTGACCCAGAACTCACCAATTTTTTTTTTTTTTTTAGGCAGCCAGCTTGCCTTAGGGATCCCATTTTTGCCTTTTAAACTTTGGGGTTACAGGTGGGTTTCCCAGACCTTATGTGGGTGCTGAATGTTCAAACCCTAGGCCTCACACTTCAACAGCAAACATATTACCCACTCAACCGCTTCCCCACTTCCCTAAAACCACTTCTATTCTGACTTAACAAGTAGTGGCCCCATGAAAGCCTCTGGGTTTTATTAATTTGGGGATAATAGCTGTCTGTGGGTCTTACTTCAGCTGAAGTTGCTAGAAACGCATCCTACCATGTCCATAGTGGGGACATGGCTACAGAGCCCCTGGCTAACTCTGTCACCTCAGACTTCCTTAAAGTTGTGATCTCCCCAGCGTGGGCACTGAGACATGAACTAGAGTTGCCTCTGCAAGGGTAGCATGTGCACTAACTGCTGAGCCATCTCATCCCCCATCAAACAGATTTTAAAGGGAACAAAAGTCTTGCTCGTGGCCCTGAAATGTCCCCGCAGATAGAAGGCCACCTCACTGCCTGGAGTTTAAGACAACTTATACTTCCCTGAGTCGGGTGACCCTGGGAAAATGTTCACCCTGGGGAGGAAAAGCCAGCAGTCTGGGGGGGGGGGGGGGACAGAGAACGGAGAGTTCTTGAGAATCCAGACTTGCTCGGGTTGTGGTCCCGCACAGGCAAATGGAACTCTGGCCCATCTGGGTGACCTGAAGCCAAGACACCAAAGCAGAGCTGGCATGAGCTCCTCTCTGTGACCCCGATGCAAACACCTCCAGTCCACCCACCCAGAGTCACAGGAGAGGGGGTGTGAGCTAGCACCCCTGACTCCTGCGAGGAAGCAGATGCAGGGGAGGGGTCTCACCCCGGGAGGGTGGGTTGCCGGGCTGTGCTTGTGAGGATGGTCTGATGCTGAGCAGAGCGGAAGTGCTCCTGGACAGCTCTGGGCGAATGGAAAAAGAAAAGCGATGCCTGCTCCTTTCCGTGGGGAGAAGGTTCATGCAGACATGTAGGAATAATAGCCAGAGGAAGAGATGTGTGGGGGAGTCCGGAGCGGACTCCGGAGTCCAGCCATGTGAGGAGAGGGAGAGGGAAGAATGAGGTACAGCAGCCAGGAGCCCAAAGGTACGAAGACAGCACCTACACTGGAGACTTCAGGGTAGGGTGTGGGGTGTGCCAGCCATGCCCTGTACGGTAGGGACTGAGGGACGGGACATAGGGAGAACCTGGAGACCAGTGTCCGCTTTGATGTGCTAAGTAGGCACCTCAGCCCTTTGCCCCAGGCTGAGACCTGGCGTCGGGGTTCCTGTGGGGGTGTTAGTGGGGGCTCTCTACCTGGCTATCTTAGGGACACTGACCCCACCACTTGCTGGCTACCTGCGGCTCTCTGTAGACATTTCCCCGGGGCTGAGTGCTTGCTAGCAGCCCAGAACTCCCTGCACAGGGACCTGTGCAGAACTTGCCAGAATATGGCAGCTCCTTGGCCCAACACCTAAGCAAGCAGCCGACGGGGACCTAAGTAGTAAACGGTTTCCTTGCCAGGTGACCTGTGTCCCCACCTGTGGCCTGTACATCAGAACTTCAGCCTTGGACAGAGCAGACCCCAATGTTCTCCTCTCCCAATTTAAGGGGGAGGGCTGTGGACATCTGTCAGCTCAACCCTGGTTCTCAGAATGGCTCAGCAGCTCCTTGAAAGTGGAGTACAAATACAGGTCATGAAACGGGACCCTCAGGACATAAGTGGATGGAGGAAGCTGGTGATAGGGTTGATTCAGCATTTCTAGGAAAAGAACTCTGAGCTTGGCTCACACAGAACTGCAAGGAAATGGCAGGGTATAAACAACAATTCCCGAAAAGACAGAACAGAGATTCAACTGGCACCGCCCCTGGTGGTCACTGTTCTGCCTTCCCACGTGTCTGAGCAATCCGATGGGATTGCTTGAGGGGCCCTTTTGACCATGGCCTATCTTCAGGCCTCCAAACAGGATGACCTCCTGCCCCAACCAGCTAGACTCAATACCCACTGCCCGCTAGTGAGCCGGGCCGGGAGAAACGTGAGTGGAATGGGCACGAGGTCACCTTGTAGTCAGGGATCTCCAGGAACATAGTTCCTCATCTTACTTCAGCTTCTCATTGAGGTGCGATGTCTGAGAGGTTTCAGGCTCTGTGCAAAGCTGGCGGAGCTATGCAGAGAGCTCTTCATCGTAGTGAAGACTGAGTTTGGGGGAAAGTAGGTGTTAATACTGCGAGGCAGTCTTGCAGAAGTTGCCAAACAGCCTGGAAAACGGACATTTGTCCCACGCCCTGGCCTCTGAGGAGGAATGCTCTGAGGGCACAGGCTTGGAACAGCTTTATTTATTTATTTATTTATTTATTTATTTATTTATCTATTTATCTATTTATTTATTTATTTATTTATTTTTCTTTTTAAAGAGAAAGTTAGTACATGTGGGGCTGGAGAAATGGCTCAGCCTGTAAGGGTACTCTCTGCTCTTCCAAAGGAGCCAAGTCCGATTGCCAGCAGCGTGCGGGATGTCTCAGAAGCACCTATATAACTCCAGCCCCAGGGGGGGCGGATACCCTCCTCTAGCCTCTTGGACACGTGCATACCTGTGTCCACACACATGCACGGAAATAAAAACATACACATAACACGGGTTACATTTATTTATTTGTTATGTCTGCCTATACCTGTGGGCGCTTGTGTTGCGGCATGTGTATGGAGGTCAGAATTGGTTCTTTCTGTCTGCAGCATAGGTGCCTGGGAGTGGTGGCAAGTGCCTTTACCCCTGAGCCATCTTGTCAGTATTTATTTTTATTCCTATTATTTATTCCTGGCTATTATTAACTAGTATTTTGGATTTTTAAGACGGTCTTACTATGTATCCCAGGCTGGCCTCAACTTCATGGCAATCCTCCTGCAGACTGCTGAGTGCTGGGACAATAGGTGTAGTCCAACAGCACGCTTGGGGGAGGTGGCTTGCAGGCTGCTGGGAGCAGTTAAAAGGTCGAGGTGCGGTACCTGGATTCCTGCAGTCCTCTGCTCTGACTCTCGGAGAGTGTCGGCCAGGTTTGCTGCTGGGAGGCACCCCTCAGCGCACCCGTGGGCCCTCCTCTGCTCTTCTAGAAACATCTCATCCTGCCTGGTGGTGAAGGAGCCCCACCCCGATGTCTCTGTGGAATGGGACGTCTGGCCGAGCGCCCTCTACCTTAAATTCCTGCACTCCAGTCTTTAGATTTTTCCTAATTGCAGGAAAGACTAATTGCTTTCTTCAGGCAATGAGAAAAGGTAGCTCTGCCAGGGTGGGGAACTAGTGACACTCTGGCTAGCAGATGGGTGGACCCTCGGCTTGAGGGGGATGGCCCAGTACTTTTCCTGGCTTTGGGATCCCGCTCCGTCCTCCACCGAGCTCTGATAATTAAACCACAACTAGACTGGGAGGAGCTCATGTTAGTAGCATAGGAGTTTAAGAAAACATACATGTGTATGGGCGCTGTCAAAGAAAAGCCTCTAGCAGCCTGGCCACCTTATAGGTGAAGGAGCCTGAGGAATGCCAGTCTGTCCATGCCTGCTGGGCACCCAGGCAGTGGACCCAGAGCTCACCTCTGGGCTCAGTGTTCAGGGCTCAGGGCTCCCCTCAGGGCTCAGTGTTCAGGGCCCAGAGCTCCCTTCAGGGCTCTGGGCTTCCTTCAGGGCTCAGGGCTCAGGGCTCAGGGCTCCCCTCAGGGCTCAATGTTCAGGGCCCAGAGCTCCCTTCAGGGCTCTGGGCTTCCTTCAGGGCTCAGGGCTCAGTGCTCCCCTCAGGGCTCAGGGCTCAGTGCTCCCCTCAGGGCTCAGGGCTCAGGGCTCCCCTCAGGGTTCAGGGCTCAGGGCTCCCCTCAGGGCTCAGGGCTCAGGGCTCCCCTC
>NW_026596131.1:15874057-15879835 GCF_907164565.1 Psammomys obesus | reverse complement strand
CTCCCCTCAGGGCTCAGGGCTCAGGGCTCCCCTAGGGCTCCTCTCAGAGCTCAGGGCTCAGGGCTCAGGGCTCCCCTCAGGGCTCAGGGCTCCCCTCAGGGCTCAGGGCACCCCTCAGGGCTCAGGGCTTCCCTTGGTGGTGGTGGGGGAGCTGAAAGAGCTGGGGTCTGAAGACAGGCCCCCTAAGTTAGGCAGTCATGGGTTTATCTTCTTACTGTCCCAGAAGCCCCGGGGAAACCCCCAGTCCTGGGGAACTGGCCAACCCTTGTCCCATCTTGAACTCCAGCTGCTGACAGGGAAGCCGCCTCCTGCACCCTCCCTGGAGCCCAAGCACCACCTCCTCGGGAGTGATAAGCATTTCACAGATATTACCAGGTTTCTGGGAAAATGGTCTGTCAGGGGTGTGGTATGTTCAGCCTGAGCTCAGAGGGCCCAGGTTAACCCGGGGCTAGCTCTCTGGAGACCGAAGCAATACCGATGAGGAAATCACCCCGGCCTGAGGTGGCTGGACCGGACCGGAGGTGACCGGACCGGAGGTGGCTGCTGACGTCACTGCTCTGTCCACAGAGACCAAGGAGACCCCAGTCCGGAGCTCCGCCTCCCACCTGCGGCTTCTAGAGGCCAGTGCCCAAGCCTATAGAGGGAGGCCACAGCCCCGAACGGGCTGCTCCTCACAGACCTGACGGCGGGAAAGACATCAGTGACCCCCGCCCGCATGAGTCAAACCCACAACTCCGGTGTGCAGAGGAGGGAGGCCGCCCATGCTGCCCGTGTGGCCTCCTGGTGTGAGCGTGACCTCGACATCGGGGAACCTGGCCTAGAAGGGGCTTGAAAATTCCCGGTGGGCGTTGGTACGGGCAACTTTAAACTCCACGACCCGCTGCGGGCCTCGCATCCAAACAAAGCTGCCACTCAGGAAGGGGACAGCACCTGCCTGGCGGCCGCTTTTCCCCAGAGGAACAGCTCAGGCGGGTGCTGTGTGGAGGCGAGAGCTCCGAAATGAGTTCCCCGATGGGCGGGCCCCAGCTTTACACACGACCTCAGCCTCCCCCTAGTGTCAGCGGCCACCGGGATGGAGACTGACCACCCCGTCACCCACAGCAGCCCGAGGTGTCGCCTCAACCTTTTAGGGACTTCAACTCAGGTAAAACAGGAACTTTGGCCTTTGATGTTTAGGGTTTTTGTTTGTTTGTTTGTTTGTTTGTTTGTTTTTTATAAAAATCTGTATTCTATTTTACATATAGCAATATAACTTACATATTAATAGAATAATCTGATATAAACAGAAGGAGAAAACAAAAAGTTTTAGGCTACTAGCAAACCCTCCCCCTAAAACAAAATTTTTAAATCACTTTTTCTAAGTCAGTGTGACAAATGTCCTTAGGAACTAGTCACAGATGGCCAGTGGAATTCTTTTTAAGCCCAACTTTCATGATCACTGCCCGAAAGAAACAGAACTTGCTGGATTCTTTGGGAATGCAAAAAAAAAAAAAAAAAAAAAAGTTCTTGTTACTTCAATTCCCAAAAAGCTGAATTCACAGATCCACCACACAGAAAAATATTAATAATAATGACAGTCAAAACTGTTATAGAATTAATGTTTTCCCAGCAAAAAAATCACTCCACACTTAGAGATTAATAGAGGGACACACTCTTTCATAACACTATAATGACAGCACCTCAACACTCACTGGCCAATACACAGCCGAGAGCCAGCCTTGCATAGAAATGTTACCGGTTTCTGTAAGGTTTAGGCTTAAGCAGTTTGCATACCCTGTCATCCTTAAACCTTTCCAAGTCTCGAATAATGTACACAGAGGAAGGCGACTGCAAGTCTGGTCACTTGGGCAGAGGGAGGTTTACACAGCAAAGAGATGGCCAGAGCTACCTCATGGGTACACCAGCGTTTCAAACAGTTGTTACCCGGTTATCTGGCTCTCCTGGCAGGGTTACTCTTTTCCTGATAAAGAGAGTTGAGATGTGTTGGTGGAGGAGGGTTTACCTAATGTCAGTTGTGACCCTGTGGTAGCTGCCCCATGAGCTGGGGTTGGAGGCCCACTCTTCCATGTGGCCAATTTTAAGTCAGGGTTTTGGTTTGGGGTGGAGACATCTGTCCCTCTTATCGGGAATGGCACCTGGCTGGTGCTCAGTCCTGGTGAGCAAACACTAACAGAAACTGTTTCGGCAACCCTGAAACTACAACCCCAGGGCTGAAGTTCGCAGCCAGCCTGGTCTTCAGTCCCACGGGAGCCCCCACTCCTTCAGCTAAATTCTGCTGGGGTAACGAAGCACTTCCTAAGCAAATTTATTGGGAAATCTTTCATTGCATCAATTTTATTACTTCAAGTTTATCCTGCATCAAAACTAGGGAAAATTTTTAGTTTTATGTCCCTTTTCATGATTCAGGTGTCATTTATTCTTGCTTATCACTGAATATTACCATTCTTGATCTCCTGTCTAAAATTTAGACTATATCCACACTTATACCTATTTGCTTGTATACACTGTAGGCTAGGATCTGCACATGAAGGAAAAGTGGTTTTTGTCTGAGTTTGGTCGCCTCAATATACTTTACAGTTCATCCATTTTCCTGCAAATTTCAGTTTCATTTTTCTTTACAGCTAAATAATGTTCCATTTTCATATCTAGTCATCTACTGACTGACTACACTGGCACCGTGTCCTTGCTACGGTAAATAGAACAGCAACAAACAGGGACGAGTGTCTCTGAGGTAGACTATGGAGTCCTTTGGGTATATACTCAGGAATGAGGTGGATGCTTCTTTTTATTTTTTAAAGAAACATGCAAACTGATTTGCATAATGGCTGTGTTGATTTTCATCCCCAGCTGCAGCGAATAGTTTGAATAAAAATGGCCCCTGCAGGCTCTTAGGGAGTGGGGCTATTTGAAGGATTAGGAGGTGGACCTTGTTAGAGAAAGCGTGTCGCTGGGGGTGGGGGTGGGCTAGGAGACTTCCAAGGCCCAAGCCCAGCCCCGCCCGCCCGTGGCTCTCTTCCTGTTGCCTGCAGATTTGGAACTCAGCTCCTTCTCCAGCACCAGGTCCGCTGCTGCCATGCTTCCTGCCATGCTGGTGAGGGACTGAACCTCTGAACTGTAGGCAAACCCTGATTAAATGCTCTCCTTTATAAGAGTTGCTGTGGTTATGGTGTCTCTTCACAGCAACAAAACACCGACTAAGACCTGGGGTCCCTGCATGCTCTATGGCTGGCAGAGAGAAGAACCAGTAGAGACAAGAGGAAAACTTGGTTCAGCACAGCGAAGTTAGCCAGGCTGGTTCCAACCTCTAGAGTCTGACTCCCAAATGGTTTGTTTTTTATGTATTTAAACACAGTAAAACTTTGGGAAAGTTTCCTCAGGACAACTATCAGAACAAGGCTTGAGGTGTGACTACATGAAAGCACAGGCCTTTTGTGAAGTGCCTGTGAGCTCTCCCACAAGAGTGGGTTCTAGTGATTGAGAAGCAGTGCCCAGGGTAAGGGAGCTCAGGTGAGGGCTGGCTCCATAGAGTAGCAAAAGATCACCAGGTTATTAAACAGCACCCACCCCAGCCTTCTGTGAGCAGATGCCAGACACTTCTGTTCCTGCTGTTTAACAATTATGGTTCTCTAATGCTATCTGGGAATATGGAGACCTCATGCCCTCTATACTTTGTAAAGTCTGGATATTTAGCCCTTGTCTGAAGTACAGCAGCTAAAGATTCTCTCCTATCTGTGGGCTGCCTGTTTGGTCCATGAGGAAGCAGCAAGACAGTAATGGGCACCACAAACAATTCCAATTTCAGGGGTGGAGCGGCAGCTCCGTTGATTGAGTACTTGCCTAGCAGGCCCGAAGCCCCGGATTTGACCCCTAGCATTCCATGAACCAGAGACTGTAGCAGATCTGTGTCACCAGCACACTGGAGTCCAGGCAGAGGATCAAAAGGCCAAGGCCCTCTGTGGCTCTGCAGTTTGAGGCCAGGCCGGGGAAACACGGCACTGGGTCAAGAAGGTGTGGAGGAGGTGGGAGAGAACGAGTTTCCACTCCCGAAGGGTCATCATTTGCTGAGCTCAGAGCAGACTAAGGAAGGACTTGACAGGCTGCCCTGGAAAGGGCTGTCACTGCTCTGGCAGTTCACCTCAGATACCTCTCATGTATGTACTCCCTGACGTCATCTTATTCTTCTACACAACACAGCTTAACACTGCCACAGGAAAAAGGAGAAGGAACTGGAGGCTTCCCATTCTAGGGCTGAAACTGAGCATGTGCACTTCCTTCTGCTAATTCCTGCCTCAGGAGCCGGATTCTGGTAACAGCCCGGCTAAATCTACAAGGTCAGCACAAGATGGCTGCTGAGGTCTGCCTGCAGGTCCGATCTTGTTGGGGAGATGGTATGTCAGGGTTTTTGTTGTTGTTTGTTCATTTTACTTAAGAAAGTGTTTACGAAACCTACAGGAGCAAAGCAGCAATGAAAGACTGACGCCTGTGTGAGCAGACAGGAACGGGGTGACCAGGGTGGGCGTGAGGCTCGGACAGAGCAAAGGCCTACTGCTCTGCTCATGCAGCAGGCAGAGGTGACAAGGGGGTGGGAGGGGGCTAGGAAAATACCTCACAGGGAGATTCTGGAGCAAAGAGCCAGCTTTCTTTTTGTTTGTTTTTAGGTTTTTGAGGCAGGATCTCCAGTAGCTGAGGCTGGCCATGAACCCATGACCTTCCCGCCTCCATCTCCCACATATTGGGGTTGTGTGTGCCGTCATCCCCAGCTGCTACGAGAGGCGACGGTATTTGGTGTTTCTCCTCGTGTGTATACACATGCCTGTGCTCATGAAAGTAGGCCAGCACTGTTCACCTTCTTTTGAGGCTGGGTCTCTCATTGGCCGTGAGCTCACTAGGTAGGGTGAGCTTATGCAGGGGTCCTCTGCACCTCCTCGGCTTTGGGCTTATAGGAACATGCCATCACGCCTGGCACTTAAGAAAAGATTTGTTTTAATTTTATTTGTGGAGTAATATTTTGTCTACATATGTGTGTGTGCACCGTGTGTGTGCCTGGTCATCCTTGTTGTCCTCTCACTCCTGCCCACCTCCCAGAGGTGGGCCGCTTTGTAGCCTCAGGGCCTGGCATTCCAGGTGGTCGTGAGCCACCATCACACAGCACACGCCTGCTGAACTAACTCATTGAAAACGTCAGTGTGGTCACTTCCTTAACCTACAGTCTCCTACCCATCAGGTTTTTTCTTCTTTGTCAACAATATACGGGACATGTTTATCCCACTTTCTATAATCTTATCCCTTGGGAAAACCCAGCCGGTGCCAAGATAATGCCTGCGGT
The DNA here is from genome assembly GCF_907164565.1 of Psammomys obesus. NCBI lineage: Eukaryota > Metazoa > Chordata > Mammalia > Rodentia > Muridae > Psammomys > Psammomys obesus. Next base: position 15,874,509 of record NW_026596131.1, on the reverse strand, counting down.
TCCAGCACTTGCGAGATGGAAGTCGGAGGGTCAGGAGCTCAAGAGCCACTCTGCAGCACACTGAGTTCAAGGCAAGCCAGGCTGCGTGAAATCATGTCTGAAAAATAATAGTAAAAAATGGGGGGGGGGGGGGCTGGGATGTAGTTCTTCTCAGTGGTAGAGCCCTGGCTTAAGATGAACAAAATCCTGGGTGTGAGACTACACACACACACACACACACACACACACACACTCACAGGAGACTTCTAAAAAAACCACACAATTAAGATAGAGAAGATCGCTATGTACTGATGCTGTCAGCCACCATACCCTTCTTCATTTTTGTTTTTGTCCTGTGGTCCAGATGCTGCCGTGCCCCATGGCTTCTTTCCCTCCCTGTGTTCACCCAGCCTTCTTTCCAAAGAGATGCTCTCTCGGTGGCTGACCCTTTGTCAGTAGTCCTTAATAGCTCC
>NW_026596131.1:15853794-15874047 GCF_907164565.1 Psammomys obesus | reverse complement strand
AAGTTGAAGCCACAGATAAACCGTCAAGATGCTGACTGCCTGAGGAAGTGAGCTGTGCGTTGCTCTGTTACTCCATTTTGTGTGGCACAGAGGCTTCAGGCTGTGCCTGCCCAGGTCACTTTACAAGCAGCACTTGGCCAAGGCAGATGCCAGAACCTGTCCACGGCAGTGACATGAAGTAAAAAGTTCAGTCTTAATGTTGTGTTGTTTTCGAGACAGTACAACATAGCTCAGGCTGGCCTTGAGTTCCTGATACTCCTCCCTCTACCTCCCAAGTGCTAGAATCACAGGCATGTGCCACACCGCCTAACCACTCCCAAATTAAAAAGAAGTTGAGCAGGCCAGAGTGGTGCATATCTTTCATCCCAGCCCGTAGGAGGGAGAAACAGGCAGATTTCTGTGAGTTTGAAGCTAGCCTGGTCTATGTAGAAGTTCCAGGCCAGCAAGGACTACTGGAAAGAAGAAAAACCTTTGAATTTTTTGAGGCAGTGGGTAGAGGCGCCCCGAGCTTTGGCAAATTCTTTGTTTCCTAAGGCGTTCTCGGGAGGATTTGTGTGGCAGAGACTTGCTCTGTCTTTTTCTCTGAAAATCAGCTCTGGGGTCTCAGCGCCTGCTGGTTCCTGCTAACGAAGCTGGTGCCCTTCCATTAACCCTCTCCTTTCCAGGTCGGTCTAGAGACACTTTGGAGCTTTGTGGCGTCACCCTGAATTAATTTTAATCTGCAATCTCTCTAACAGGAAGTGTGAGATCCTTATCTTTTGGGGTTCTTCTGGGCCATTAGGGTTCTGATGAACCATTGAGGTCACTCCCCCTTGGCTGACCACCTTGGGGAGCTCTTTTGAGAAAATCTGGGTTCTGTTGAACTGTTTGGGTTTCTGCCACACCCAGGGAAGCTTAAATCCATGGTAACAAGTAGAAAAGGGAAATAAGGAACTTGGAAAAACAAGAGTGTAGAGGAGAACTTTATTTTATTTGTGTAACTATTAAATCTATACTGTCTTGGTGTCCCCTAGAGAGAATTCAAACTGACTAGTCTTTTGTAGACTTGGGGTGACTGTGGGATCTAGTTTACTAGTCCATTTGTTACACTCTAGAATCACGTGGAGGAGGGGTCAGTGGGAATTAATGATTCCCTATGTTGAAAAGATGGAAGATTAAGGGGACCGAGAAAGTTCCAGCACAATTAATATTTGCTGTCAAGACTGATGACTTACAGTTAATATCCCTCTTGTTTACAGATATTTTCTGCTAAATTATCAAGGAAAAATAATAAATAAAACAGTAAGGAGGCAGACTGGAGGCCATAGTGTGTACATGCTCAGGCCAGGCCCCATCCCTGCACGTCATGACAGGCACAGCATGACAGGTAGCTTCAGTTGGCATGACAGAAGCGGCAGTCCCTCGTTCCTGTGATCTGGACTTAACTCTGCTGAAAGTAATCTTGTCAGCTCAGTCTCCAAGTAGTGCCCTAGTAATGGGAACAGGGACTGTCTTGGACATGAACTCAGTGGCTGGCTCTTGGATCACCTCCCCCTGATGGGGGGGAGCAGCCTTACCAGGCCACAGAGGAAGACAAAGCAGCCAGTCCTGATGAGACCTGATAGGCTAGGGTCAGATGAAAGGGGAGGAGGACCTCCCCTATAAGTAGACTTGGGGAGGGGCAGGAGAGGAGAGGAGAGAGGAAGGGTGGGATTGGGAAGGAATGAGGGAGGGAGCTACAGCTGGGATACAAAGTGAATAAACTGTAATTTAAAAAAAAAAACTTTAAAATTATAAAGCAAAAGAAAGAAAGTAATCCTGTCAGGAACCACACTGTGATCTCATTAGCAACCCTTGGAATAGAATCATTTATTTTCTTGTTGTTTGTTTTTGTTTTTTGAGACAGGGTTTCTCTCTGTGTAGCTTTGACTGTCCTGGACTCTCTTTGTAGACCAGGCTGGCCTTGAACTCACAGAGATCTGCCTGCCTCTACCTCTCAGAGTGCTGGGATCACAGGCATGCACTACCCCGTGGAGAATCATTTCAAACTCCACCCAGAGTCTATTCTTGGCTCTCTGTGGCCGCGCTCTGGAATGTGTCTTGCCTTCTCCTGGAGTGCCTCTTTCTTTCTCTTAACGCTCGTGTTTAAAGTCTGTTTATGTTGTCTCCTAGCGCTGGTGAGGTAGTTCAGCTGGTGAAGGCGCTGACTGCCTTCATCACTCACTCCAGAGCACCTGAGTTGCGGTTCTGTGCCTCTGTGGCTGGGGCCTACACCTTGGCTGGGTTTTGGACCTCCCCGGGCTTGGCATTGGGCCTCCAAGCGCTTTCTTATGATCCTTGCCATCGCGACTATTATCTGCACATGTTTGTAGGTCCAGGGACTATGATGCGCATTCGGAGGCCAGTGCTGGGGATGAGCACCTTTAACCATTAAGCTCTCTTGCAGACCCCTGGATGCCTACTAGCAGTGACTGTGCATGAATCAGTTTTAGCTTCTTCCTCCAGGAAGTCCTCTGTGAACACTGTGGCTTCTTTAATCCTTTGTAGTCACTGGACAACCTACATTGACAAAGCGACGTTGAAGTGAAGCCAAGTGGGAAAGACTGGAAAAGTTCCCAGATATGGGAAGAAAAATGAGCCCCTCACCCAGCTAACAAAATTATCTATGAGGAATGCCTACAGAATCTGCTGGTGTTTGAGACAGGCTCTCCACTCTGTTGACCTAAAATTTGTGACAATTTTTCTGCTCCAGCCTCCAAAATGCTAGAATTACAGGCATGAGCCATCATGCTCAGCTAGAATTCTCCTTATAGACATAGTTCAAGCAAGGATGCTAAAATATCAATGAATCACGTTTCTACCCTAACATATAGAACCTTTGGATTTAACTTTTTTCCTTTCCGGTCAATAGGCCTGTAGCTTTCTAAGAATCAGGAAAACAAAGTAGCAAGCCTTGTTCACAGTCAAACACATATTGACTTCCTTGTGACCTCTTAGAACAATGACTTCTCTGACATTTAGATCTGGTTTTATCTTGTCCACCTGTAATTACCCAGTGCACTGGAGAAACCACCCCTGGCCTTATTAAACTCCTTACATCAACATGAGAATACAGTGATGCTTAATCTTAAAAGCCTTTGGGCATCATGACTGCAGGAAGCGCTAAGTCCATAAATGTAGCCGTCCTTGGCATTCTGCTGAGAAGCTCCTGCTGCTCTAGGCACATGCTGCCCCTAGACTCTCAGCGTGGCTCTGGGGGTAAAGGTACTTACCAGCAAGCCTGAGGACCACGTGCTCTCTCCAGAACCTTCATGGTATTGGAGAAGAGACTCCTGGAAGTTGTCCTCTGACTTTCACACACGTGTCATGGCCCATATATGCCCCTCAACAAAATAAATAAACATCAAAAAATGTTGGGAGAGAAAAATCCCTCTCCCGGTTAAATCTATATTAAAACTCTTGCTCTCCCTTTGTGTGTGTGTGTGTGTGTGTGTGTGTGTGTGTGTGTGTGTGTGAATGGGCACACTCAAGTGTGCTGTGGAGGTGAACACTGTACATCTTCAGTCATTTCTACACTTTACGTGTGTGTAGTGCACACGGAAGTGTCTGTTGGGCATCCAGCTCTATCCCTCTGCCTTGTTCTCTTGAGATGGGCTCCCCCAGAGCATGAAGCCTGCGGGCTCTTGGGCTAGGCTGCCTGCCAGCCAGCCAGCTCCACTGATCTCCCTGTTTGCTCCTCCAGCACCAGGATTACGGATGCACACAGCCATGTCTGGCATTTTACAGGACGCGGGGGGACTCAAATTGGGTCCTGGCGCTTATGCACAAGTGTTCTGCCCACTGAGCCATCACTCTAGCGTCTTCACCTCTCGGTCCCTCTCTGAACTGGAGCTCATGGGCTAAACTGGCTAGCCAGAAAGCCCCAGAGGTCTCTACTCCCCCAGACCTGGCGTTAGAAGTCTGCTTTTCATATGCACACTGGAGAGTCTTACACACAAATCACTTCCTGGCTGAGCCATTGCCCTGGCCCCAAATTCTCTTTTAATAAATTCTAACTTTGGGTTGTATTGACTAGTCCTGAAAGCCTGTTCTGTGATGCAATAATCCCAGCAGTCCTAGAATCTGGGAGGCAGAGGCAGGCAGATATCTGTGAGTTCAAAGCCAGCCTGGTCCACATAGTAAGTTCTAGGCTAGCAAGGGCTATGTAGTGAGACCTGGTCTCCAAATAAATAAATAAAACTAGAATTTCTAGTGTAGGTTTACATACATGCAATTCCAGCATTTGGAGGTGAAGGCAGGAAAAGTCATTCTTACCTATGTAGTGAGTCCCAGACTAGCCTGGACTTCAAAACAAAGTAACCAAAGAATCCTAGCACATTTGATTGGAGGTTATAGCAGGAACCCAGACTGCAACACAGGCCTCTCAATCACAAGGGCTCACTCCAGTCCAAATCAGGCACTAAATAATCCATGTCATTGGCCACGTGGGCATGGGGACACCTAGAGACCTTTGCTTCCCAAACAGAGAACACACATGTTCTCTGTGCTCAGGAACACAGCACATGTCTGCTAGTGCTCCTGCATGTGACCAAGAAGTCACACAAACAGCCAACAAGCTTCAGAAAGAGCCCACAGAGCCAGCTAAGCCATGCATGACACAAGGCCACAGGATGGAAATTTAGTGCATACTCTCAAATGCTACTGAATAAATTGCAAATGATCTCAAAAACCACAAAAAACCTCAGGGGTGAGATACAAAATACCACAGTCGCCTGGCAGAGAAGGCAGCAGTCAGACAACATGCAGAGCGGCTCCCAGAGGAGACAGGGCAGGGATTCCACAGGGCTGTGAGTATTGAAGAAGCCTGGACATGTTGGGCCTGAGAGCACACGGAACCTCCAGAAAGCCCGTGGACATCCACGCTGGAGAGAGAGCTAACTGTGGTGGTGCACACCCTTAATCCCAGCCCTCGGGAGGCAGAGATGGACTGATCTTTGTAAGTTCTAGGCCAGCCTGCTCTACTTAGTGAGGTCCAGGTCAACCAGGGCTTCATAATGAGAAAAATGGAAAAGAAAAGAAACAGATAAGGAGCGATAAGAAGGAAGCTGGCATGGGGACGTCACTGTGCGGGTGGAGTTATATCCGGCTTGTAAAGGCCCAAGCTGGTTTCGCTTTCCTGGTGTGTGAGCACTTTAGGAGGAAATAAACTTAACTAACTGCAAAGGGCATCTCTGTGGGTTAGACGCTGGGCATCCTCAGCCGCCCCTCTGCCCCTCACCACAAGGAGCTCTTGCTTCACAGGCCAGAGACCTCTCTGACATACAAAGACCATGGTGGTCCCTCAGGCAGGATGCAGCCAGAGGAGAGAAGAAGAAAGGCAAAGGTCACTAGGATGTAGTCCCAGGGACAGGGGCAAGGGTATAGAGGCCAGGAAGGCAGCTATCATTGGATTCCTCTCCAGTGCGTGTGTGTGTGTGTGTGTGTGTGTGTGTGTGTGTGTGTGTGCGCGCATGTGTAGAACCTGCGAGGCTGCTGCCTGGCCACAGGGCCCATGTGGTAGCTGGGTCCATGCTCACACAGTTCTGGCTCTCTTGGGCTTCGGCTCTTTGTTTTATCTGCCGACTCGCAGTAACTTACTGCTCTGAAGGAACACGGAGGACACAGTTCTCTCTGGTCAGCTCTGCACTCTGAGCTCCTGGCCAGTCTTCCAGGGCCAGCGTGTCTCTAGGAACGTCTTCTCACTTCCTGGATGCCTGTGAAGTTCTAGAAGCTCTGCCTGTGGAACAGCTGGTCCCCACAGTAGGCAGTCGGCTTCCTCCAGCCTGGAGCTCCCAGAGCTGTGGTCTTCCTCCTTTTCTCTATAATTTGTTGGGGCACCAGGGTCACCTTCTCCAGGGCTTGGTCACCATTGGTCTGCAGACAATGTGGCCTCTTCTTATTTGTCCCTGTGCCAGCGTGCCAAGCTGAGGTCTTGCCTTAGCGTCCACTGTGCTCATGCGCAGGTAGATACTCTAGGCGCAGGTCTCGCCCAGCTCACAAAGCCACTCGGGAAGGAAACAAGCCCTCTTCAGACGCACCCACTCCATCTCCTGCCCACACATGTCTTGCCCAGGGCCCCCCTTTGCGTCTCTGGCCATGGACTCCGCCTCCCACTGTCGGTGAGGAAGTTCACAGAGCAGAGATTGAGCCGACCCCACAGCCCTGCCAGGCCTCAGGAGGCTGCAGCTGAGCGCAGAGGCGGGTCAAGATGTGGACTACAGCAGCCCTTCCTTCCAGTGGCGGCAGCGGACGGCAATCTGCTTCTCACTGTGAGGCTTCTCCAATGCCACCCTGCGGCAGGCTGCAAAACCTCTTTGCAAGGAGCAGGTGTCAAATGCCTGCAATCGCCTGCAATCGGGACCTTTTCCAGGTGGAGCCTGGCTTTGTCGACAGACAGTAGGATCCTGGTGAGGACCTACAGAGCAGACAAGCCCTGTTCTGTGCTTTGCAGCCGGTTGACAGAGGATGTTAGCCCCTGAACCTCCTGCTGCCCACTCCATCAAACGCCTGCCACACACCCCAAGGGGGTCCACACGGACCAGGCTGCTCACACAGCACCCCAAAGAGCAGCCCCTGAGCCCTGAGCCAAACACGGGCTCCAGCCAAGGCTTTCCTAGAAAAAGCCTGGACCTTCCTATAGTGTTCCTGAGATGCAGCCAACACAGGGCTTCTAGTCAAAACACGAACGACAGAGTCACTAAAGTTCTGTACGTTAACTCAGAGTAGTTCCTGAAAGTTGAGACTTCCTACACAGAGCCTGGCAGATGGGAAGGGCCAACAGGACAGGATGGTATGTGCTGCCTCTGCTAGCCCCTCCCCCTAAGCTTTCAGTTTTTACTGTCTGGGGCCAGCAAGCCCAGACACCCGGACAGCGCAGCTGGGGCAGCCGGGGCAGCCAGAGAGAGCTCGCTGCAGAAGGAGCAGGTGAGAGACCGGGCCTGCAGGAGCAAGGACTTGAGGCCATCCAGATGCTCTGAGGGCTGAGGGTTCTGTGTGTTGGGAATGGCTGCCTCAGAAAAGAGACGAGCAAGGGCAGAGCTGGGCCATCAGGAATCAGGAGACACGGGCAACAGGGTCAGGGCTGTGGTCAGCATTCAGCAGGACCTGTGTGTCTTCAGATGCCTCAGGCTTGGTTCAGGGCGAGCAAAGGCGGGCCATAGTTCTCCAGCTTTCACTGAGTGGCCAAGGAGGATGGCGTCCTCTGTGCCCTCTGCACAGGTGTGGCAGAGGATTTGGAGGGCAGACACTGGGCTGCAGGCCTGTTGCTCACCCAGTCCTGCAGATTCCTGTGTGTGGATTCCTTTATGTAGGGTCCTGAGCTCTGCCTGTGCTCAGATACACACCCACCCACGTGCACTCACAGCGCACACGCGCACACGCGCACGCGCGCGCACACACCCACACGCACGTGCTCCAGCCAAACCCCTGGGTGCTCAGTTGCTTCCTCCTCTCTCCCTTCCATTTCTTCCCTGAGAACATCACTCTCTGACCACCTCCCACTTCAAGCTATATCTGCAGCTTGACAGACACGTCATCTGTCTTAGGAATCGGAGTTCCAGCGAAGAAGCCAGGGCTGAGCCTGACTCCCGCAGGCAGCTATGCTGTGTTTCTGCAAAGCGAGGCCCTGAAAGAGGCTGGGGTCCTTGCAGGGATGGGGTGGAGCTCTCTGTGCCAGCTACCCTTCCTAGCCACATGCCACTGGACATAAGCCCCGTGGGGCCTGGCACTGAGGGGCACACACTGGGCCGCTCACATGAGGGAAGTGCTCTTCCATCCTTCAGGTGGCATCTGAGCTAGGGTCCCCTATGCTTCTCACTGGGCTACGCTGTAGAGGGCCAGCGGAAGGCCAGCTTCTGGCCTCCTGTTCACGGGTCTGTGACCCTGGGCTTTCACTTCTCCACCGGGCAGAGCAGGATCTGTGGCCATAGCTGAGAGGGCCTCCAGTCAGTGGCTAGCCCTCCCTGGGCAGTATTTCCGTCCGTACCTCTAGGCAGTAGGGACCTTGGTCTAGCCTCTGCCTGGAACCAGGTCGTGGAGCTGGGTGCCTCTCTGTCTCTGAAGGGACAGCTTCAGGCAGTAAAGAGCCTGGGGCTGAGGAGACAGAACTCTAGTGATGGTCAGGAACAAAGGTGTTGTCCCTGAGGCCAGGAGTTCTTCAGTGGCCTTCAGAAGGGACCCAAAAAAGTTCAGGCCAGTGCAGCAGAAACCTCTGTGACAAGACTGTGGCGTTGGCCAACCTGGAAGTGGCTCTAGATAGACCTGCAAAAGCCCCAGCGTAGAAGACACAGTGGTGTTGAGCCCAGGAGATGTGCCCAGCAGGACTCCTGCCACCGAAGGACCCAGTGCAGTCCCCTGCCCCGCTGCCACCTCCTGCCCCAAGGTTTCATCTGCTGAAGAGGAGGCAGGTGGGAAATAGAGGAGCCAGAAGTGGCCTGTCTCCCTCCGGACAAGAGGTGGCGAGACTGAGGTTAATATGAGAACCAGCCCCGTACGCAACCCAGGTTTGGGGTGCAACAGCGACAGGGCCCACTTGTCAGCAGCTGCAGGTCTGAGAGCGGAAGGAAGGCCGGGGACCTAGCAACCCACCGCTTAGGAGGGTGTGTCCTGGTGAAGGTTTCAAGTGGAGAAAGTGTTCCTGTCTCAGGGAAAGTGTGAGGTGGATCTCGGCAGAGGTGGAAAGCCCCTGACAGAGCTGCCACACCTTCCTAGACGTTTCCGGCCAGGCAGGCTCCCAACAGACAGGATCCTGGAGAACTGGTTATGTGAAGCCTGATGCTGGGAGGTAGCACTGCGCACGGGCTGCACTTGTAGGCTTCGGAGTAGGTTCTGGCAAACCCCGGTTCTGAGGAAAGAAGTTACAGGCTAGATCACTGATCTGGCTGGGAAACAGATCTAGAGGAAGAGAAAAACCAAGGAGGGGAGACTGTTTGGCCAGGTGCGAAGCCAGATGTCAACGCTGCTTGCTGAAACCGTACAGGTGGGTGCCGACGGGGGGGCCAGGGGCCTGGGCTCGGGGCTCTGCGAGCAGTGGACAGCCCGTCCTGCTTAACCCGCATCTCACTGTCTCGTAACGTGCTGTCCGAGGTGGACTCGAGCGCTCAGCTTCAACGTGACTTCCAGGAAAACCTTGCAAAAGAGTCTCTCTCTCTCTCTCCCTCTCTCTCTCTCTCCCTCTGTCTCCCTCTCTCTCCCTCTCTTTCTCTCCCTGTGTGTGTGTGTGTGTGTGTGTGTGTGTGTGTGTGTGTAAGAGAGAGAGAGAGAGAGAGAGAGAGGGTGCACACTCATGGGGGAATGATATGTACACACTTGTGGAAGGTGTTGCCCCTCAGCGCTGTGAGCTTCGCTTTTCTGAGCCGTGGACTCTCCTTGGCCTGGATCTTACCAAGTAGACTGGGCTGGCCAGCAAGCCCGGGGACCTTCCTGTTTCCAATTCCCCAGTGGCAAGATTATAACTGTGCCACCATGCCTGGCTTGTTTTCTACTAAGAGATTTTACTCTTGTGTATATGGGTGTTCTGTCTGCGTGGATGTCCGAATGCATGTTTTGGACTTGGGTGCCTTGTGCCCTTGGAGGCCAAAGGAGGCCACTGGCTCCCCTGGAACTAAGGTTATGGCATAGTGCAAGTCAGCATGCTGGGACTCAAACCTGGGTCCTCTGGAGACCAGCACGTGTTCTTAACTGCTGAGCCATCACTCCAGGCCCCATCCCTGACATTTTATTTTGTTTTTTGAGACAGGGTTTCTCTGTCCTAGAACTGGCTTTGTAGACCAGGCTGGCCTCAAACTCAGAGATTCACTTGCCTCTGCCTTGAGTGCTGGGACTAAAGGTGTATGCCATCATGCCTGGCTAATAACCGACCTTTGGGTGTGTGTGGGGCAGGAGGTGCCAAGACTGGGTTTCTCTGTGTAACTGCCCTGGCTGTCCTGAAACTCACAATAGACCTGGCTGGCCTTGAACTCACAATACCTCACTTTTTAATGTAAGTCTACGTGTCAAACTCAGGTTCTCTTGATAAGCACTTTACCAGCTGAGCCATCTCTTCAGCCTCTGGTAAACATTTTAAAGCTAAAACTTGAAGCTTTGAAAGAAAGAAAGAAAAGAAACAGACAGGAAGTGTCCATGTGTAGAGTCTTCTGATGTCTGGGAAAAGCGAAGAGAGAGGAATGGGCAAGGAAGGAATTAGAGCACAAACATCTCATAAGCCAGTCAGAAGCCAGATAATCCCGACAAGGCTTAGCAAGGGTGGCGTGCAAAAGAGGAGGCCTCCAGGAGCAAAGAGTCCTGGGAAGTGAGCTCCGCTGTGAGCCCACGATGTGTGGAGGGAGCAGCGGCGAGCACAGCGGACAGATCCAGGAAGGAGAGCACCCAGGACAGGAGAGTCTCAGACTGTCTCCATGTGTCTGGGTGTGTGTGATCACACCAGCCGGGCGAGGCTTCGGGGATTGAGGGCGACGAAGGCAGGACCAAACCCGGGTGCTTACGCTTGCCAGACAGGTTCTCTCCAGTAAACCCCCAGCCTCAGGGTCAGAATCCTGGGTCTTAAGATGACCCCAAAGCACAACTCACAACTGCGGGCATTTATTCTCTCCTAGGCCTGGGTGCCAGGCATGGAGGCCATGATCCTGTACCACAGTGTACGGGGTGGGAGGGTCTGTTTGTCAGGGCACCCGGGACACTGGACTGTGGGCTTGTGGCCACGCCGTCTCATCCCTCGGTGCCAGGCAGCCTTCACCACTGTGCCCGTGCGTCTACATTCCTTCTTCTAAGAACCTGATCCTCCTAGATACGGCTCACCAGATCCAGTACAGCCTCATTCTGACCACTGGCATGGCTTAATTCCAAAGAAGGTCACAGTCTCTCAGTAGACATGCATCTTGGAGGACCAGCGCTGTGACAGGGAGAGGCCAAGGGCAGAGAGAGCGGTTCTAACGCAGCTTCTCGGTTTTACAAGGTCCCGGCTTCTCGCGGCTGCGTCCACCTGGCGGAGTCTATCAGATGCATGTCCTTGCTTCCTTCTTTGGGAAAGGCGTGGAGGGAAGTGTGGTAGTGAGGAGGCAGAGCCTCAGTCTGCAGCTCAGGCTGGCCTCAAGCACGGGAAAGCTTCCTGCCTCAGCCTCCCGGAGTTGGAATAACAGGTGTAGGCCCCGGGACTCATACTCTCTTAAAGGAGCGAGTGGTTTAAGCAGACTACCCTTCTTGCAACGATAACTCAGAAATAAGAAAAGGGACTCGAGTGGCAGCACACACCTGTACCGCAGAGCTCGGGAGGCTGAGGAGGGAGGACCTCAGGTTCAAGGCTGCCTGAGCGACACAGGAAGACCCTGTCTAACAAAGCCAAGCCAAGCCCACTACTGTTGGACCCGAGGCTGGCCCTCGGTGCCGTGCTGTGCAGTGGGGACTGAGGCACCCCAGATCTGCAGGCCTCTGCCTCCGCAGGGCCGAGATTACAGGCACGCAACAGCACGCTTATCTGGCAAAAGTTCTAAAACAAGGCAGAAACAACACCTGCTGTCCTGAACTCTCAGCTATTCCTATGAACGTCCTGGCCCCTCATAAGGACACAGACCCGAGGTCAAGGTGATAGCTGCCGCCCTGGAGCAGCTTGGGACATGGCTGTTGGAGGGAGCCCCTCACCTTGCCCGGCCTGCTCGCAGAGCGCTGGGGGCGTGCTGCCCATGAAGCGGCAGGTGAAGCAGCAGCCGTGCGAGTCAGGGCGGAGGGCGAGGGGCTGAGCACAGCCTAGGGCAGGGATTTGAGGCTTTGGGGTTTCACTCACACACCCCGAGGCGGGGTGCTCATCTCTGGGATGGATTTGTCCAAACGAAGAAGGAACCCTGTGTGGGCACTATAAGTCACTCAGGTGTGGTGGTTCTGGCCCATGATGCCAGCACTTGGGAGGTTGAGGAGAAGAGATAGCGAATCTAAGGTCACTCTGAGCTACATAGTAAGATACTGTCTAAATAACTAAACAAACAAGACAAGTAACTCACAATGTTCCCTGCGTGACCCCGTTCCCTTAAGAAGTGCATCCCAGGTGGTGGCTAGTTCCAGTTCCGGGGAGAACTGCACGGGAAAAGCACACGATACCTTGGCTTGGTCCTGCTCCCTGCTGCTTCCTGGACTGGCCCATTGCTTTACCACAGCCGATGACACACAGGGCAGGGCAGGACAGAGCAGGAGGGGCTGGGCGCTGGTGACTCAGTGTCCCCCAGAAGCTCAGTATCCTGGCAGGGCTGGACACAAGCTCAGAGATCCTGGGCTGTACCCCTCAGCAGGCTAGGACTGCTCCCCGAGGCTCTACGGCCGACTCAGTGGAGACAAGCGCAAAGACACTGGGCTGTCCACCCTCGAGGAGGCTAGGACTGCTCCCTCAGTCTCTGTGGAGGCTTCAATGGGCCTCTGACCTCTGTACTTCCTTCTTCCAGGTTGTTTCCTGACAGCTGGAGAGGCCAGGCGTCTCCCAAGGCCTTCCATTTCACTGACTGGCCATGCTGACCTGCTCCTTGGCGTCCACTGCCCCTATTCCCACGCTGTTTGGCATCCTGCTCCTGGCTGTTTCTCTGAATGCGCAGAATAAAAGTAGGTCTGGGTCTTCTGTCAGAGGGAAGGGTCCAGACAGGGTGGGAAGGACATAGCAAGGCCAGACCCAGGAGGACCGCCACCTAGCAGACGCCGGTGCCCCTTGGCGGCGGAGTGTTGCCTCTGAGCATGGCTGACAACAAGGGGCCGCCGCACCGGAGCTGGTGGTAGAGCAGTGGCAGGGCTGCCCAAAACTCCACCCGGCCAGGAAAAGAGGGGCCCTGGGGAGGCCGCGGGGCCCACAGACTGCCCAACCGCCGCTGCTACCCCCAGCCTGCCCCACAGCCGGGGCACCGCCTGGACCCTTAGGCCAGCACACGCTCAGGAGGCTCAGAGCAGGCACAGAAAAATGGGGTCCTGGGAGCCCCCCAACCTAGCTCTTCAGCTCTGACATCCCCAGTGAAACCCCCGCCATTCCATTCCATCCACACAGCGTGTGCCCGCTTTTGACCCCGTCAGTGGGAAAGGTCTCATTCCGTCCCTGGGAAGTCCTGACTCCTGCCTCTGCCCATGGCCTGCAGGAGCAGCCAGCACCTGTCCTGCGGGGCTCATGCTCGGCCGTCCTCTCCACACAGGCTGGGACAACCCCGTGTGCACCAGCGGCACCCTGTCTGTGCCTAGAGGCAGCCGCGCGGTGATGAGCTGTGGCATCTCTAACCTCTTCAAGGATGTCACTGTCTGGCTGATTGCCCATGGAGAGGAAAGGACCATCTTCAACAAGACGCGCCAAGGATGCTTCTCTCAGAGCGGGTGGGAGCTCCGGGTTCAAGGGGGCCAGGCACAGCTCGTGATCGAAGACACCCAGGACGTCCACGCAGGCCTGTACCTGTGGGGCCTGCATGGGCGCCAGAGATATTACAGCAACGTCACCCTGAGTGTTTCAGGTGAGGCGAGAGTGGTGGCAAGAGGAGGCGAGAGGGGAAGGAGACCAGCCTGTGGATGTGGCGGAGAAGAATGGAGACTGGAGGGACAGGAAAGAGGGCGGGGAGGCAGACTGTGGCCTTTCGGAGGACCTCAGAGTGTCCTGAGGTGTGGAAAGGGCCTCCACTGTCCAGAGCAGAAGCCCGTCTGGGGTGGGCCGGAAGCAGCTGAGGCCCATACACCCCTCTTTCCCTGCCACCCTCCAGCCTGTCACACATCAGCTGTGGGAGTGAAATTGCAGCCCAATTTTGTGTTCTGGGAGTTTCCAGCAAGATCCAGCCACTGTCTAGTCAGGACACTCACACGGTACCTACCACTGAGATCACACAGAGGTCCAGAACCCTGGCCGCCTTAGCTGAGCACAGAGGGAGGTACTTACACGGCCGTGACCCTGCCCCCCCATTCCCACCACGGAAGCTTTGTGCACCTTGTGGAAATCAAGTTCAGCCAAGTGTGACACGATCCCAGCACTTGGGAGGCAGTGGAGCCCGAGAATCATGAGTTCAAGGCCAAACCTTGTCTCAAAATAAGAACCGAAGAACAAAGTCTCCACAGGCTACCGCCTTCCCTCTATCTGATAAGCCTCCTGTCTGTACCTGGACCCTCTCCCCAGGACCCTCCTCAATCCTCCAGCCTCGCTTCCTGCCAGAACTGCTTAAGTTCTGCTGCTATGACAAGCTTCGTGACCAAAGGCAGCTTAGGAGAGGAAAGGGCTGGTTTCCGTTTATGAGCGATGTCGGTCATGGAGGGAAGTCAGGGCAGGGACTCAAGCAAGAACGTGAGTCAGAAACCGAGGAGGAAGCGGGTGTGATGACACACCTTTATTCCCAGCACTCAGGAGGCAAAGGCAAGTGGATCTCTGTGAATCGGAGGCCAGCCAGGTCTCGCTCATCGCTGTTTCGGTCTCTCTCCCCTTTCTCTGTTGGGGCGCCCCCCATCCAATTCTATATATCCTATATATGTATATATATATTATATGAAAGAGTTCTTATATACATATATATGTAAGAAAAACAAGTCCAGGACATCCAGAGAAACCTGTCTCAAAACACCCCCTACCACAAAAAAAGAAAGGAAACCATGGAGGATGCTGTTCACTGGCTTGCTAACCTTCCTTTTCCTTCTCTCTTTCCTTTTTCTCCTTCTATCTTCATTCCCTCCCTTTTTTGTCTCTCTCTCTCCATCTGTCTTTGTGTCTGTTTCTCTCTGTCTCTGTCTCTTTCTCTCTTTCTACACATGGTCTTGCTTCCTGTCCTGGCTTGTCTGGAACTCACAGACATCTGCCTGCTGCCTCTTCCTCCTCAGCGCTGGAATTAAAGGTGTGCACCAGCTTAGCTAGGTCAGGGCGGCCTGCTCGGGGAATGGCGCCCTCCGTGCTGGCTGGATCCTACATCAGTTAACAGTCAGGACAACCGCCACAAACAGGCTCACGGTCAGACTCCCTTCTCGGGTGGCTGGATCATGCTGACCGCTAAGGCTGGGCAGAGCACGACCCTAGCTACTTTCATGATTCATTCAGAAAGCGAAGTAACTGCAGAACGCACCCCTTCTCCCCACACCCCCTGTGCCCCGATATCCCCCCAGAGACCGGCACAGCCCCACGTGCTGTAAGCACCGTTCTTACTGCACCTAGAAACGGATGCTGCCCAGGCTGAAACCGCTGCCTACCCCACCCTGGCTGTGCCTGTAAAGACCCCGTGTCCATCTCCCTCTCCCCCTCCCCACACCAGCTCCATCGGTCACAATCACTGAGCCCCCGAGGGTGAGCCTGACGGTTCCTCCTGGGACCAGCCAGCTCTATGGGACTCCACTAACTGGATTTGGGGGTGCATTCACATATCGCTCAACCTGGTGGTGTGTCTCTGGCAGAGCCTTCACACGAGGACGAGGTGACTGACGTGAGGGTGTCCGAAGCCTCCACAGGTAGGTGTTGGAGCCGTGTCCCCAGGTCCTCAGCACTCCATGCTGACGCCATGGAGCCAAGCATGGCCCCTTCACCCTTAGCCCTCTGTGCTGCCCAGCAGCTGTCACTGGCCGGGAGGGTGCGGGTCAACAGTGGGGAGAGCAGGGCTGTGGGCCAGTGAGGGACGTAAAATAGGACCAGTGGTGAAAAGCCTCACTCCTCACCACTCCTGACCCACTTCAGAAGATCCAGCCATGAGCTCTCAGCTAGAGGCCCGGCCTAAGACCGTTGTGGGAATAGTGATTACCGCCATCTTGATCTTGGGACTCGCAGGGATCAGCGCACTTGTCTGCTACAGGCACCATTGTTCCTGGGAGCCCTCGTGGGTGCGTACCTCAGCCTTGACCCGATGTGTGGGTGGTCTTCCTGGGACCCTTATGGCCTCTACCCTGAGTTCTGCTGAAAAGGGGCTCAGAGGGACTGTGGAGGCCACACAGGACCAAAACAGCAGGTCCCCACTGCATGCACTTTTTTTGGTCTGGTGTGGCCAAGAATGTACTGAACTACCGGGCCTGCAAGAGCCATCTGTGCTCAGGGCTTTCTTTTTGACCCTGGAACACTTTGGAGAGCAGCATGGAGTCTGTTGCCTGCAGGATCCTCGCAGGACTCTCGGGAACTTGTGTTGGGAGGGGACCCGTGGTCTCTGACCCAGAGTGTTTCAGGCCTGGGGCGCCCAGGAAGTAAGCCCATGCCAGGCTTAGAGCTATGCCAGGCTCCTCTGGGATGAGGGTGGCTCATCTGTGCACACCTGTGCCTGTGTGGACACAGGTCTGAGCTCAGGGGTTCAGCCGCCCTCTCTCCTTTCGTCTCTCCCTGTCTAGATGAGGCGGTTCTGACACTGTGGCCAGAGGAAGCTGAGGGGAGCAGCCTGCAGAGCTGATTCCAGAGAGAGGCCGCCGGTGTGGGCTCCTCGTGTTCGTGCCCTCGGAGGCTGCTCCGACCTTCGGGAAGCCAAATGCTGTGGAGTCATTATTATACGCTGGGCAGAGCACAGAAGGCCTTTCCTGAGGGCTGAGGAGGCGACTCACTGAGGAAGGCTATCTGGGCAGGTCTTGGTCACGTGAACAAGAGTACAACCTCCTGACCATGGTCTTCATCAGATCTCCTAGCTCTTTCCGAAATGGGGGTCTCCAAGCTGCACGGTTCTTGACTCTCAGCACCCCCACCTTTGGCTCCTACAAAGCCTGGCCTCCCTCTCTTCTGCTGAGCCTCTGAGGTCTACTACTAAAGATCTCCTGTACAAGGCTCAGGCTGCACCAAGATTTGCTTCAAGTAGAACATGGGCCCACAGCTGCTTTCTCACTCACAGTAGTAAGTTTGGGAAACCCAGATGTTGGGTTCCAGGGGCCAAAATAGGGAGGAGAGGTCTAAGATGGATCACCAGCCCACTCCTTCCACTGGAAGGCAGAGTGCCCTCAGAGACGGGTCTATAAGGGTGTCGGGGTGCCGCTTGGCAGGCATTGTTCTGGGGAACTCCCTGGGCCTCCCTTCAGCAGACCCCAGCCCTAGCTCCTTTGATTCAGATCCACTACCCCTGTTCTTTCTGACCTTTTGTCTTGATTACAATGTTGTTTTTCCTTTTATAGAGATTTAAAAAAGGAATTTTTGTAGAAATCTCATACTTAGTTTACTTTTAATTTATCACATTTGCAAAGGAAGTGCTTTACGGCCATCTCCTCACTGTCCCGTTCTCTTCCTCCCAAGAACCTTGGGTAAGGACCTTGGGTAAGTAACCTTGTTACTGGCAGCTCACCAGACCTTCAGCCCAGTCAGCTGAAAGTCTTTATTTCAGAGGGCTGGGGCCACACCAGGTATTTGGGAACTTAGGTGTGGCCCCGGGTGTCCAGAACACAGGGTTTTTACAGGCAGAGACCACACATTGGCATCTCTTGGCAGCTGCAGAGGCTTCACAGAAGTAAGCAGTTCGAAGCGAGCAGTTTTAACAAGCTAAACAAGCAGTTAAGCGGAGGGAGTCCTTACAAACAGTTGATCTAACAGATGCCAAGGAAAGTAGTTAGCTGGATGGGGTTTCGTACAAGCAACCAGGGTCCCAGCACGTCCTGACCTTGGGTTCAGGCCACCTGCAAAAACAGTTGTTAGTCAAAAGCATAAACATCTACCAGCAACCTCACCCACTGGTCCCTGAGTGAAACCGAGGCCAGGCATGCTGCCTGCTGCCTGTGGCCTCCGGGGCAAGCCCACATGAGACTGCAGCCTGTGCCCAGAAGGCTTCTCAGGTCAAAGGAAGGTGATCCACAGCACTGCAATGCCTGCTGGTAAGGCCCTGTGTTAGTTACTTTCCTTGTTGGAACAATATACCAGAAGCAAGCAACTTAGGGAAGAAAGGGTTATCTTTGTTTCAGTTTTGAGGACACAGTCTGTCACAGCGGGACAGGCATGGCAGGGAGTGGGAAGCAGCTGGAAGTACTGTGTTCACAGCCAGGAAGCAGAGACACCCAATGTGTGTGTTTGCTCTCTGTGTCTCTCTCTGTCTCTGTGTGTGTGTGTGTATCTTTGCCTCTCTGTGTCTCTGTCTCTCTCAGTTTTTTCTTTTTTTTTTTTAAGATTTATTTATTTATTATGTGTACAGTGTTCTGCCTGCATGTACACCTGTACACCAGAAGAGGGCACCAGATCTCACTATAGATGGTTGTGAGCCACCACGTGGTTGCTGGGAGTTGAACTCAGGACCTTTAGAAGAATAGCTGGTGCTCGTAACCTCTGAGCCATCCCTCTAGCCCCACCACGTACTTTCCAAACCAGTCAAGTGTGGTGATGCATAATGCTCCATCAAAGTCAGTTCTGAGCCTCTGCTGAGATGGGAAACCTTCAAAGCTGGTGAAGTCCCTCTGCCCCTGCAGCTACAGCAACCCTAGAAAGAAACTGAGTCAGAGGCTTCAACGCTCTCACTCCCTGTGGCTTGTCTTCTCAGGTTCTCTCTGCTGGGAAGTGAGTGAGTGCCAGCCCTGAAGAGCCTTGGTCCTGCACAGTGACACACACCAACTGTCATTAGCAAGAGAAGCCCACAGGAAACTCCATGACATACATGCTCTTCCTGCTCTCCTGCGGTCAGGGCCAGCAGGGGCTTTGACCCTGGGTCCAGACCCTCATCCTAGGAGAATGGCCTCTCTTGTGGTGTCTCCTGGCTGTCCCTTGTCCAGATGAACTTCCTTCGTGATTCCTAGGGCAGTCACAGCCTGGGGCGTCTTCAGGCCAAAGCCAGGTCTTGTCAATCAAGCCAGTGTTCAGTTCAGGAGACACTGCAGGTGTGAGAATATAACTCAGACCTAGAGGAAAAGACCCTGAAGACAGAGCTCCTGACTGGAGAGTCCTCAGTGCAGTCTGACCCCTACTCTACCCTCTGGAGGTCTTTCCTCCTGCTCTAACCCCGAGGCTCACTAACTCTCCATCAGCAACGGCCCAGGTCAGTCCACACGGGCTGGGAAGTACTCTGTTGGCCGCCTGGATGAGGAGGCACCTGTAGAACTCAGCTTCCCAAGGAGAAAACACACATGCGGCCCAAGGATGAGAGCCAAATCCACCGATGGCCCTGTGTGCAACCATGGAGTCACACATGCAGCCCAACAAGCACGAAAGACAAAGGGATGGTTGGAAAGATGTCTCCGTCAGTAAAGGGACCACTTTGCCAAAATGAGGACCCAAGTGTAAAAGTGGAGCGTGATGTGGGCAGTTATAGTCCCAGCACCAAGAAGGTGGAGGCAGGAGGCTCCCTGGACTCCCTGGCCAGCCAGGCCAGCCCACCTGAATCCAGGCCAGTGAGAGACCCCGCCTCAAAAAGGTGGGTGGTGTGCAAGGTAGGACTCTTGTTGTCTTACACACACACACATACATACACACACACACACACGCATGCACACTTTGCAGCTGAGAGGCCACCTCACTTATATTTCCCCTAGAGCCAAGGATCATCTGAGGCGAGGAGATAAAATAACAGGATAGAGGAGGAATGAACTGAGGAAGAAAAGCAGGGATCAGAAGAGAGGAGGACCCAGGGACCTGATAGAAAGAGCAGCCCAGGGTCCCAGTGAGGGTCCGCTGGCTCCGGGACCTCACCCTCCCAACAGGCGCTTCCTACTCTTGCTTTCAACTTTGATAAATGTTTGCCTTCACCTTTCTCTGAGTCTTTGATTTCTTTGTCCCTGGGTGTTCAATTATTTGGGAAGAACTCAGACACCAAGGCAGCTGGCTCATGTCCTGACACACACACACACACACACACACACACACACACACACACACTGTAAAGCCGCACACTGAAATGAAGGTGTGTGGGGCTGGAGAGCACTTGCTGTGGAGGGAATTTCCTCATCTCACCTGCACCCACACTGTGCTGTCTGTGTCACGGGCGCAGGGAGCAATAATTAAAAATAGGATTAAGCCACAAGAGGCCACAAGAAACAAACACCCAGCACGCCTAAATTCTCAGCGGATCCTGCTGAAGAGGTTGCGGCCTTGGAGCATAGGTCTCTGAAAACTCCACGGTGAGACAGGAGCTGTCACAGCCCCTGGCAGGGCGGCCCTGGTCAGAGGGCTGCAGAGGGTGACGCCTAGTGGACTAGGCAGAACACAGCATCTGTGTCCACCAGGGGCACTGCAGGACCGCTCCCACTGGAGACACAGACTCTCCAGGACCTAAGCGCATTGCACCTCTGAGCGCGGACACTAGAGTTGGGGCCGTCACAGGGGAAGACTTGAGTGTTCTTTTAGATAGATAGATAGATAGATAGATAGATAGATAGATAGATAGATAG
>NW_026596131.1:15852128-15853784 GCF_907164565.1 Psammomys obesus | reverse complement strand
TAGATAGATAGATAGATAGATAGATAGATAGATAGATAGATAGATAGATAGATAGATAGGTAGATAGATAGATAGGCAGACAGACAGATTTTGTTTTGTTTTGTTTTGTTTTGTTTTATTTTGTTTTCCAAGACAGGGTTACTTCGTGTAGCCCTGGCTGTCCTGGACTCGCATTGTGGACCAGGCTGGCCTTGAACTCACAGAGATCCACCTGTCTCTGCCTCTCTGAATGCTGGGATTAAAGGTGTGCACCACCACGCCAGGCTGGACTTCAAATGTTTTTGTCCTGGCCTTGTAGTTTCAAAACAAATAATGTCGTTTCACTTTCACGATAGTTTCCATTCAGTTGTGAAAGGCATTGACAGGTGGCGGAGACCCAGGGAACCCGCAGCTGTCCTTCAAGACTCCTCACCGGACATTCTTGCCCCACATAACAAGGACCCCTACCTCTGGCCTGACGGCCAACACCCTGCCAGGAGGGACACAACCATCATGGGATCCTGGTTATTTGACCCTCTCTCCAACCTGTGTTGGCACTAGTGAGTATGGAACCCATGGACTGTGTCCGGTGTGGGCACTAGGCTCCTGCCTTCCTCAGCTACCCGTGGACTGTGTCCAGTGTGGGCACTAGGCTCCTGCCTTCCTCAGCTACCCGTGGACTGTGTCCGGTGTGGGCACTAGGCTCCTGCCTTCCTCAGCTACCCATGGACTGTGTCAGGTGTGGGCACTAGGCTCCTGCCTTCCTCAGCTCAACCCTGTGTGACTACGTGTACTGTCCCATGTACCCACTTCTTAAGAGCCCCCCTGAGTCCCGAACCAAACATGGACCCCAGCCAGGACCTTTCCTAAAATAGCCTGGACCTTCCTACCGTGTTCCTAGCACAGAGGCTAATTAATGCAGGCCTCCCTGTTAAAATGCATTAACGAGGCCATCGGCTTCTGCCACCTGTGTGGAGGGTCCCTAGCGTCTCTCCCCATCAAATTGCCTTTTGTGACTGAATGAAAATGCGTCACGAAAGTGAAACTACATTCTTTGTTTTGGAACTGCATGGCCGGGGTAATTCCTGCCACTCACACTGCTTCCCAGAGCAGGTTTTTTTCCCAGGTACGAAGGGGCGGTGCTGGCACTGCCTCCTCAGCCTGGATGACCTCAGCGGAGGCACCAGAGTTCACTTCGAGGAGCAGGCGAGAAGCCAGAGCACACACACAGGTGAGGACTGGAGGGCCTTGGGGCTCTGAGGGCCGAGGCTGGTGGGGGTGAGCCGCAGGGCACGGGGCCCTGACTGCAGCCTCTCTGGAACCCTCTTTTCACTGGCTGCCTCTTGCTCCAGGGGTTTGTCCAGAGTGAAGGTGAGGCTGACGTGTTGCCTGGTGCCCTGTCTCTCCCACAGTAAGCTGCAGGAGTGAGGCAGCGTGTTTGTGTGTGTGTGTGTGTGTGTGTGTGTGTGTGTGTGTGTGTGTGTGTGTGTGTGTGTGTGTGCGTGTGTGTGTATGCGTGTGTGTGTGTATGTGTGTGTGTATGCATGTGTGTGTATGCGTGTGTGTGTATGCGTGTGTGTGTGTGCGTGTGTGTGTGTATGCATGTGTGTGTATGTGTGTGTGTATGCATGTGTGTGTATGTGTGTGTGTGTATGCATGTGTGTGTATGTGTGTGTG
>NW_026596131.1:15826812-15852028 GCF_907164565.1 Psammomys obesus | reverse complement strand
GGAGGCTGCCTCTCACTGCCTCGTCCACTGACTCTGTGGGTGGGAAGCCAGGACATGCAGTTGCTCAGGCCTATTGGGGCCTGGCACACACAGGTGAGCTGTGCTTGTCTGTGAACTTCTGAGGCTGGCCACTCAGAGAACTGGGAATCTGTGTGACGCTTGGTCAGGGACCTTGTGGGTTCCTGTTCTCACATTAATGTAAGCAGAAGCCAACATACGGTTGGTTTGGGGTTGAAGGCTTTTCTTGTGGCTTTCTCTCCACTCCCACATCCTTGAGGCTCCGTGCCTGCACCTCCCAGCCCCACACTGGCTGAAGGCCTCTCTGTGCTGCATGGCAGTGCTGCCAGGGGGTGGGATCTGCTTCTAACTCCTTTGTGGCTCAGCAGGACACCGTGAGGCCTTAACTGCAAAGGCCTGGGGAAGGGGATGTTGGAAATGTGACTGCGGTGTTGGCTGTGGAACCTGAGCCCTGAGAGCCCACTCTCTGGGCTGTGCGCTGCCCTTAAGAGAGCAAATAAAAACATGGAAAATGACTTAACCAACTTAAGCTGCCCTCGGGCAAGGGTGCCAGCCAAGTCCGTCAGCCCATCTTTAAGGTACTAGCATGAGCTCTGGCTTGGACAGAGGAAGAGGAAGCGTCTCCGTGATTAAGAAGTCCCCATCACAGCGTGGCCCGGTTGGTTACTGTCTCAGTTCTGATGGGGTAGGGGCTGCCATTGCTGGAGGGATAATGGGGTTCCCAAGAGGTGACAGCTCCTGCTGGGATGGCCATGTTAAGGGACCTGTGAGGCTGCTGTTCTGACCCCCCGGGCCACTGCAAATTACAGACTGGAGGCTTTTCATGCACTTTGTGGGAACTGGACACTCCGAAAGCTGACAAAGGCTTCAGTGACATCTGTGCTTCTTCAGCCACGGGGGTGTAGGGAGGTGTGAGTAGCCGCCATAGCCACCACACCTATGGCAGAGCTGAGCATAAGCTGGAGCATCAGGGACAAAGCTCAAATGAAATGGACAGCAGGCCCATCCTGCCTCTGCTTGTCTTACTGATCTAGGTGAGAAGTCGTGCTCTGGCTGGAAGAAGTCCAGAGGTTCCCAGGGCCCAAGGCCAAGGTGGCTGGGATCTGGGCCACAGTCCACGGAGGCCAGAGAGGGGAGCAAGCGTCGGCTCCCTCTCGAGGTTCTCACCTCACGGGGCGGTGGGGGTGGTGCGCTGAAGAAGCCTGAGAACTCCTGTCTGGAAGTGGCCTGGAGCAGTTAGGGCTTCGGAGAAAAGCCAGAGCCAGTCAGACTCGGTGGCAAGTGCTCTCACGCACTGGGCACGTGGCCCTTTCTTTTTTATTCTTCTGGCGCCTCTGCTTCCAGAGTGCTGGGATTAAAGGCAGGTGCAACCAACCAGGAAAAAAAAAAAAAAAAACGTTAAAAATTATGTATAGGGTGTGGGTGAGGGTGTGAGGGTGTGTGTGTGTGCACAAATGTGGGGGTCAGAGCACAGCTTTGTGGAAGGTGTTTTCTCGTGGCTTTATGGGGTTCCTGACAGATCCCCAGTGCTCATAGTTTTGAGGCAACTGCCTTTACCTGCTGAGCCACTCACCAGCCTGAAAAGACATTTTTAAGACAGATTAATTTAAGAAAGGGTGGCTAGAAGGGAACTCAGGGAGAGAAAGACTCACCACAGTCCTGGGCCACCGGGGAGGGTGAGAGCAGCGAGGAGCAGAAGCAGGGTCCCCCTCTCAAAGCAGGGGCATCCTTCTTTGCACTTAAACTGCAAAGCCACATATCGGATTTTGGTGTGTTTTGAAGTTATCGCCTTCAAAGAGTTAGTAAGACATTTAAATGACGAGGCTGGAGCAATAGCCCAGAGGATGGGAGCACTCCCTGCTCTTGCGGGGACCCAGGTTCAGTTCCCAGGGCACACGTGGCTGCTCACAAGTGTTCATGACTGCAGTGCCAGGGGAGCTGATGCCCTTTTCACCTGGAGGCACCAGGCATGCGTGTGGCGCACATACATGCAG
This sequence comes from Psammomys obesus, assembly GCF_907164565.1. NCBI lineage: Eukaryota > Metazoa > Chordata > Mammalia > Rodentia > Muridae > Psammomys > Psammomys obesus. The sequence continues at coordinate 15,850,016 of NW_026596131.1, read as the reverse complement.
GCAAACAGGCATACACCTAAAATTAATAAATAAACTTTTTTTAATTAAATCATGCTGGGCAGTAATGGCCCACGCCTTTAATCCCAGCACTCGAGAGGCAGAGGCAGGCAGATCTCTGTGAGCTCAAGGACAGCCTGGTCTACAGAGTGAATTCTAGGATAGCCAGGGCTTTGCAGAGAAACCCTGTCTTTAACATGTATATATATGAATAAATAAATAAACGGGATTGCAAAGCTGTTTCTGAGGGAGCTAGGGAGGACTGCAGTTGATGGGGTAAATCCCAGATCAGGAAGGTGGGCACTGTCACGTAAAAGTAAGCAATAGTCTTGTTGGTCTGAGTCCTGGGAAATATCAGGGCGACAGAGTAAGGACTTTAGCTCAAATATCATCAGGACCTAAGCAGTGTTCATTGCTATTTTAACTTTTTTGTTTGCGGGGAGCGGGTTGGGGACGTAGGGTCTCCCTGTGTAGTCCTGGCTGGCTTAGGCCTCATTATGTAAACCAAACTGGCTTTGAACTCACAGAGAGCTGCCTGCTTCTGTGTCCCGACTGTTGGAATTAAAACTGTGTACCACTTTTAATTTTAACATTTCTATCTGAAAATACTTTTATATAAAGGAATATTGCCTCTGTGTAAGTAATCTTTCAAAAAATGTTAACTGTTTTGGAATTCTTGATTCTCTAACAAGCGGCTTCTTCCAGGCTCCTTTTCTTTCCCGTGTCCCCACTATTTCTCGGCCTTTCTACTTTTTCTCAGAAGAGATACAGGGTGCTGAGAAGCACATAGCCGCAGGAGATCCTTGGCCCGGTTTGCTGTGTGCTGGCTCTCCGAATCCAGGGCCTAATCTCTGGCATCTGGATTCCGTGATCCGGGGTGTCACGCTCTGACAAGTATGCAGAGCCGGAGGGTGAAGGGTCCTAGGACTCAGAGCCTGGAGGACTGGTTTGGCTGGACAAACATCTACCTGTGAGTGAGCAGGGAAGAGCGGAGGTCCAGGGCCCCCAGAGAATGAGGGCACAGGCTGTAATGCTGTCCAGTGCTCGGGCGAAGAACCTCAGCATCAAGGAGCCCAGGGCTCCGAGAGGGAAAGAGATGGCTGGACTGACATGGTCCCCCGCCCCCTTGACTGGGTTACTCCTGGGTCCATTTCTAACTGGGCCCCTAGGAGAGACAAAGTTAGGCTGCCAGAAAGATAGGACGGACTTCTGGTTCCAGGAACAGGTTTGGGGTCTAGGAGGGGTCCTGAGGGGCAGCTCTGTGCTCGCCTTTTCTCTGATGCCAACCTCAGTCCACATGACACCGTGTCCACCGTGCAGGTCAAAGGCCACCTTAAAGTCGGGGCAACTGCCCGGCCTTGCCCAGGCGGGGAAGGAGTGAGCAGGGAAGAGAGAGAGGAGCGAGCAGGGAAGAGAGAGAGGCGTGAGCAGGGAAGAGAGTGAGAGAGAGGAGGCGTGAGCAGGGAAGAGAGTGAGAGAGAGGAGGCGTGAGCAGGGAGGCGTGTGAGTCAGGTGAACTGACTGTGGGGTAGTTAGGACTTGGGGCTGTGCAGTGTAGCAGAGTCTCGCAGAGGGAGGCTCCTGTAGAGAACAAAAGTGCCTGTCACACTTGGTGCCAGCTGGTTGCTTCCTGCTTCCCTGAGAGAGCTGATTCCCCGAGGCTGAAGATCCCCAGCCCCTGCTGGACCTAGCCCCCACGCCTCAAGGTGTCTTTCGCTTTCCTGAGTTCAAGGGTGAATTGCAGTGGGCATCACGCCAACCCTCTTTCCATGAGGCTGCAGCCCTTCCGTGGCACCCGAGTCCAGAGGAGAACCAAGCTTGACCTTCCCGACCAGCGAAGGCCCAGCACAGCACTCCTCCTGTGGGGCACTGCCCACACCTTCCTGAGGCGCTGCTGGCAGAGCTGTGCCCACGTCCAGGCCGAGAAAGGCTTCAGGAGAGGCTGTGCAGGAACCCTGCCTGCAGCTCAGAGGTCCAGGCACACCTTTTCTGAGTAGCTACACAGCATGTACCAGGCCTGTGGGAAACATGGAGCTGGTGACATCCTCGGGGTTGCTCAACTCTGCTCTCTCATCCTCCTCCAACATCGTATTTGTGTGCATGCGTACGCACGCCTGTGTGTGTGAGTGTATGTGCGTGCTCCTGTGTGTGTTTATGGTGGTGGGAGGCAGGAGGAGGCAGAAAACAGGTTATTACATATTTGCGGAAGAGGCAGGAAACTTAACCAGGAGCAGGGTGTGCTGTCTCTGGGGAGCTCTCTGGAGGACAGGATCCCTGACAGGAAGTGGGGAGCTCTCTGGAGGACAGGCTCCCCAACAGGAAGTGCCCATGTTTTGCAGAGCCTTCTCTTCTTTTCTTTTATTGCCAGTCAACATGTCAGGGACCCCCTGAACACAGCCTGCTCACACCACGGAGGCTGCTTTGGTCCAGAGGGCATGTAGGAGGGGTCTCAGCCCTGTGCTGGGAAGGGCGGTGCTGCAAGCCGCATGCAGGTCGGGGATCTGGAGCTGCTCTACCATACGGAGCAGCTGGGTTGGCTTGAGGGTAGGAGGCATTGGTCGGTCAGCTCCTAAAGACAGCAAGCGGCCTGTCATTGGTAAGCAGCAGCAACAGAAAGCCTACCTGTGCTTCAGAAGTGGATAGCAAACAGCTGTGCGGTCAGGGCAAGACGCACGGGGCAGGCTGCTCAGCTGGAAGCAGGGTGCACACTTGGCCAGTGTCTCCCCTTTTCCGGCATGAGTTTTTGCAGTGGCAGATCTTGGTTGTCAACTTGACTACAGCTGGAGTGAACTAAAACACAAGCTGCTGGCCACGTCTGTGTGGGGTTTTTGTTTGTTTGTTTTTCAAGACAAGGTTTCTCTGTGTAGCCTTGACTGTCCTGGACTCGCTCTGTAGACCAGACTGGCCTGGAACTCACAGAGATCCGCCTGTCTCTGCCTCCCTGAGTGCTGGGATGATGGGCATGCGCCACCAGGCTTGTGTAGGATTTCCTTGATCAGAGTATTTGAAGCAAGAAGAGCCACCGTAAACATCCGCGCCACCTTCTGGTGGGCAGACGGAGGGAATGGAGGAAGGAGGCTTTCCTGTTTGCCTGCCCTCACGCTCACTGCCACCCGGCTGCAGCAGTCCTTCACCAACTTTAGAGCCTGCTCGCTCAGGATTTCAGCTCGGACTGAAGACAAGCAGCAACCCTCCCGGCCTTCGGCACCTGTGGGGACTGCTGAGACATTCAGCCCCTCGGACTGAACGACTTCCAGATTCTTGGCCTCTGTGGTCTGAGACAGCATTGTCACAGCCACGGGGCTCAGCGTGAGGCGGGACGGGGGTGAGGACTGCAGGCACCGCCAGTGAGAACAGGCAGCTCTGAGGCTCCAGGCCGAGTGCGCTGAGCAGAGGCCACAGTGGAGAGAGCGTGCTCGGGGCAGGCCAGTGGCAGAACCGGCACAGCACCTCGTCTGTACAAAGTGCAGCTCAGGCAGACGGCCTGGCTTAGAGCTCCAAGTGAGAGCAAGTCAGCCAGCTCAGTGTGCCTCCGCTCAGCCTCACTCCTTACCAAGTGTGAGGACGGGAGGAGGGTGGCGCGCTGGTGGCCGCGTGCAGGAGTCTGGGAAGGGCGGGCAGGAGGAACCCAACCCCGCTGGGTTGCAAAGCTCTTTTCAGGCTGGCGCTGTTCTTCTGGGCCTCTGCAGCAGCTTTGGGGACTTCTCCCCTTCTTTCTCTCTTCTCTAGATAGCATCCAAAAAAAACCCTGACCAGAACAATTGTCTCCTGAGGCCCATCCTCTGAATGAGACATGCTGGCTGACTCCCTAACATCCGCTGGCCCATTTCCCAGAATGTTCTGGGCCCTCCTCCTGCTGGCTGCCTCCCTGGATGCCTATCAAAGTAAGTCTGGGTTTTCCTTCTCCCAAGTGGAGGGTCTCAGGGCCAGTCATGGTGGGAGGGTCAGGTGTCAGTCTTGACTTCACAGACCCAGTATGGTGGGAACTGTTGAAGGCCGGTCCACGTGCCTCTGAGAATGGCTGACAGTGCCTGCGGTCACTGTCTGGGCACCAGAGACCACGGTGGGCTGCAGAGCGAAGACTGTGCTCCATACGCAGGCTGGGACAACCCCGAGTGCACAGAGCCCGAGGTGACCGCACCCAGAGGCAACCGCGTGGAGATGGCCTGTAACGTCTCCAACCCCCTGAGAGATGTCACCATTGAACTGACTGCCTTCGGGAAAACCAGGGCCATCTTCAGCCAGGCGCCTCCAGGAAACAACACCAACGATTTATGGCAGCTTCGCATTCAAGGAGGCCAGGCCCAGCTGGTGATCACAGGTGCCGGGGACATCCACGCAGGGCAGTACTTGTGGAAGCTGCACGGACTCCAGAAGAGCAGCCAAAAGTTTATCCTGAATGTTCCTGGTGAGCAAGGTGAGGAGGAACCCCTCACAACTGAGCTCGGGGTTCCGTCTGCTTCCACACCAGCAAGGACCCTGAGTGTCCTCACCTACTGCCCTGCCCGCCCTCTTCTTCCCCGGAGCCCTCCAGGCTCCACTCCCTCTGCAGTTCAATCCAACACAGCCTCAGGAGCCTCTAGGAGACAGGGGTGACGTCAGAGCTTCTTCTGCTCCAACCGGGGGGTATACCACAGCTGCTGTCCTCAAACCTGATGATTTGTCTCTGGCAGAGCCCTGAGACCAGGAAGAAGCTGATGGCTGGAAACCGTTATGTTCTCAAGTCCCCAAGGTGTAGGCCCGTCACGGCTTCCCCCTCAGGCCACATAGCCACTATTTCTAGAGTCTCCCTAGGCCCCCACAACCTCCTCCACAGCCTTTCCTACTGCTATAGAGGTCCATGATGGGAGCACTGAGGGGCGGGAGGGTGATAAGGGTGAAGCGAATGTTGCCGGAGTGAATTAATTATGCAGGGAAATTCTCGTTCACATCTCTGCTCTAGATTTCACCACCACCAACCAGAAAACAATGAGCTCGCAGGTCACTGCTAGGCACCCACCTTCAGTGAAGCCAGAGGTGAAGGTCTTCATCGTCGTCGCCATCATCATCATCGTCATGGGATTTGGTTTATTTGCCTGGTACGAGCACCGCCATTCCCTGAAGCGCCACGAAGTCCCAGGGTTTTGTACAAGTCATGGCTCTCCTGGCAGCCCCTACGTGACTCTGCCCTAAGGTCTCCAAGTCCTGCCGCAGAAGTTCTCCAGGGGCCTTGTTAGCGCCAGACAGCAGGCCGTGGAGGACCTCACCTGGCTATGGCTGATTGTTATATTGTACACTGTGTGTACCCTTGCATTAGTCAAATGCTCATTTCTCTGTCCCCATTCTGGCTGCAATCAGACATGGCATGCTAATGGGTATTCTAAGAGTCTCCTGTCTCAAGTCTGTGTAAACACTGCTCCCCGTGTATTCTCTGATTTGTCAACGAAGCTGATCAGCTAATAGCTGAACAGAAGAGAGAATAGGGCTGAACTTCTGTTTCTAGGAAAGCAGGGGAAAGAATGATTCTGGTAGGAGAGGTCCCAGGGAGGGAATGAGAAAACTGCGGGAGCACAGAACGCCTTAGCAGGTCTCAGGGATTTTGACTGGGAGGTAGTTAGATTAGCTTAGAGGATTAATTCAGACCAATACTGCTCAGTTATTGTGCATAAAAAAATGTTAAAACTACGGGTTGGAGGAATAGCTCATCGGTTAAGAGCACTGGCTGCTCTTCCAGAGGACCCTGGTTCAATTCCCAGCACCCACATGGCAGCTTACAACTGTCTGATCTGTAACTCAAATTCCAGTGCATCTGATTCCCGCACATAGATATATATGTATGTCAAATATACATAAAATAAATTTAAAAAGTTAGAACTAAGGTATATGGTTCGGCAGCATATACTAAAACTGAAAGGATACAGAGAAAATTCGCAAGACCCCTGTGCAAGGGTGACACACAAGTTCATGAAGCACTCCATATTTTCACACACACTCACCCATAAAAACCTCCAGCCTCTGTCTCCATCATTTGGGGCTAGCTGGGCTAGATAAACACTAACAACCCATCCGTTCTACAGTCAACCGTCCGAGCCCTGACTCGGGACAGGCTCTCCGGGACCCTCTGCTCCCCACCCTCACTTCCAGCCTGGGACACCCAGAGAGCAGAAAGGGGTCTGTACTCCTCAGCTTCCTCCCAGGACCCCAGGGCAATTTGCACTGAGGACAGAGCTGTGGTTTTTGATTCAGTTGACTGGGCCCTCCTGTGCTCAAACGGTCAACCCTAGAGGACTTGGAGGGCATCAAAGTGTTTCAGTATCCCAAGTGTGGGGGGGGGGATCTGCTGACTAGTGCAGGACGTCTGTGCCGGGGCATCCGCACCTCACAGCCCAAGCCAGGATCTCAGGCAACTTCTCTCCCTGTCTCCTTCCCTCCCTCCCTTACTCCTTTCCTTATTCCTCCCTATCTTCCTTTCTCCAGATGAGGAGGCTCTGAGCTTTATGTGTGATCGGAGCCTGAGGGGAGCCACCTGCAAAATGGATTATTATGTTTGGAAGGTCCAGAGTCAGGCCAGCGCCAGGGGCTGACCATGTTCCCAGGGTTTGGGGCCCTTGGAGCCCCGAACACCCTGCAAACATTCACCACCATTCACTAGGAGCAACAAGGAAAAACCTCGTTTGTGTTTTCTAGAAAACACAGTAGTCCATGTTCTGGGTCTGGGGAGAGGCTCAGGATCCCATCCACGCCCTGTGCGGAGACAGACAGCGGCTCACCGGGGAAGGCCTGCAGATCAGTCATCCGGGCCTCTCTCTGGCTCCCACAGTAACACTCTTCCCCTGCCACCATTAGTTGCTTACTCTGCTCAACTTTTTCCAGAACTAGGGAAATTCCAAGCTGCACAGCCCCTGGCCCTCAGGATTCCGCCCTTTCCCCCCCTCTGCCTTTTCAAAGGAGGCCTGAGCGCCTTTCCTCCTGCTGAGCTCACTCCACTTCCCCAAGGCCTCCAGCCACTGGGTGGGTGTGGGTGTGGTGTTTGCTGCACCAGCTTTGCTCCAGGCACACAGATCTGTCTTCTAACTCACAGCAGCAGCAAGTTTCCCAGATCCTGCTGTTCCAGGGTCTTCGGAGAGAATTAGATGCAAAAATGATGTGTCACCAGAAGGGGGTGACGTGGGCCCGCCTGTGGCAGACACGGAGCTCACTGAGGGGCACTGCTCTCCAGCAAGGGAGAGCTGGGAGAACCTTGCCTCGCAGGCGCCTGAGTCCCTGTTTATCCCCACCCTTACCTGCTCATCCTCTCGGGCCCGTTATCTTCTTTATTGTGTTGCCAACTTGAGTAATTTCATCCTGTATACATTATAACTCATTCTTCAGGGGAAAAATAAAACCTTCATGACTCAAATTGCTAAGTAAATATAGCAAATATATATACATATACATATACATATATATATATATATGTATGTATATATATATATATAAAGCCATAGGAAATTCACTTGCTAGTGAGAAGCAAACAAACCCACAAAACGGGCTGGAAAGATGGGTCAGGGTTTAAGAGCACTTGCTGCTCCGCAGAGGACCCCAGTGTGGTTCCCAGCACCCACATGAGGCACATAACCATTTATAGCTCCGGTTCCAGGGGATTCGATGGCCTCCACAGGCTCCTGTATGCGTGTGGTGCAAATGTACAAATCAGGCATGCACACATACACATAAAATAAATATATTTTAAACCACAAAACACTTGCTTAGCATTACACACTGAGTCCTAAAGGTGAAGGCTGAGGACACTTCCCAGTGTCCCTGACCTGGTGTAGGTCAGGCCCACAGCGCTGTGAGGTGGAGGCCCTTCCTGACCCGGTGCACAGGGACCTGTGCCTATTAGTCTAAAGTAAGGCCTGTGTTGTCATGGTGCTGGGTTTGGGGCAATTCAAGCCAAGCCGTCCCACCAGCTCTTCAGGTGCCCTGGGACACCTTAGGCATGGTTCATGAGATCCATGCATCTGAAACCGGTTACACACTGCCTAAAACCAGCAAGAGAACTGATACTCATAAGTCAGAGCAGATGGTCTGCTCTGAACCCTTGCTGCAGTGAGAGGGACTGGGAAACCCAGATGCCCCATTCAGCAGCTGTGAGAATCCTACAAGAGAAAGTGGGTAGGATTCCTTGGCTCCCTGCCCCCCAGCTCTGTGCTTCCAGGTTTTCTATGCTTGAGACTGAATAGCTGTCCCGCCCAGCCACCTGACTCCAGCCATAGGACTCTGTCCTTACTGTCCCTATACTATGCCCATGTGATCTGCCCCTCCCTTGTCCTTTGATCCCTGCCTCTTGGTGGTGGCTTTTTAACTTCCTCAACAGGCCCTTTCCCCAGGTGCCCTATGTCCACGCTATCTTGTCTTTTTACCAAGAAAGAAGAGTAACATGTTAGGATAAAGGTGTGTATCAAACCAGAATGGATATAAAAGCTTTTAAATTAAGTTATTATTCTCTGTTTGGGGGTGTATGTGCCACAGAATTCAGAGGACAAACAAAACAAAACAAAGCGAGCCATCAGCAATTAGAGGAAGCCCATGGGCCCTGTGATGGCTGACATCAGAGTTACTATCTAGGAAAAGCCTGGGAATGCTAAGTCAAAACAAGACAAAACCTGGCATAGGAGACAAAATGGTTACCTACCATGCCAACTGGCATGCCAGGAAAGTGGGCTCAGATTCGTGAACAGGTAGATTAACTGAAATAGCTCTACAATATGGCCTTCTTTGTACCAAATCAAGAGATACTATATGGCTTTAAGAGAAGATTATTATTTCAGCACAAACCATTTAGGATTACAATCTGGGTATACGGAAAGATATATTACAAACGGGATCTGAGATAAAGATAAACGACCTAATAGTCATCCCAGGCTCCTGTGGCCTCCATGGCGCTGGGGGCAGAGGGACCAGGGCAGCATCAGCCTCAGGCCCAGGCCCAGAAGATGGCAGGCGTTCCTGTGGAGAAGGAACTCAGGTGCTGACCTTACTTTGTCTAGGCAAAGTGGACAACCAGCTCTCCAGTGTCATGCTTGTCCACAGTTCGGACTGGTTCCTGGCAGTGGGTGAGGCATTGGGGCAGTCTGGTCCAGTGGCTAGTGCTCCCACGGTCCAGGTGGGATTGTCATCATTGTGTCCCACTATCTTCTTGGAGACTTTGGGGTCACTGTCACAGTAAGGTTTTTCCATTAAATATCTTAAATGCTGTGTTCAGCAGATCTCTCACAAGTTGCAGGACCGTTGTCTATTAAGTAAGAAACTTTTTAGTTACTTACTTTAGGCTAGACCTTGAAAACATATATAGGAGGTTAAATAAATTTTCTATAATTAATTACATCAGTATTTGAAAGGACTATAAGTATATTTCTGAAAATATTAAGACTTAATCATCCTTAACAGTTTAATAAAAACAACAATTTCTATGTTGAAACTTTTTTCATGTAAACAAGCCATACGGAGAGTAGTAAGTTCATTTTCCTGGTTCTTCCAGAGTACACCACTTCAGAATTAAGTTCCTTGTATGACTCAGCTTACCAAAACGGCTATAGCTTAAAACATTAGCAAAAACAAGGTTAGATATTTGTTCTTTTTTATTTGTTCGGGTTTTTTTTTGTTTGTTTGTTTGTTTGTTTGAGACAGGGTTTCTCTGTGTAAGCTCTTCTGGACTCACTTTTGTAGACTAGGCTGGCCTGGAACTCACAGAGATCCACTTGCCTCTGTCTCCTCTGTGCCAGGACTATAGGTGTGCACTACCCTGCCCGGCTTAGGCATACATTCTTTTTGTTTTTAAGATTTATTTATTTATTATGTATACACTGTTTTGTCTGCATGTACACTTGCAGGCCAGAAGAGGGCACCAGATCTCACTATAGATGGTTGTGAGCCACCATGTGGGTGCTGGGAATTGAACTCAGGACCTCTGGAAGAGCAGCCAGTGCTCTTAACCTCTGAACTGTACCTCCAGCCCTAGGCATACATTCTTAAATGAGGCCCTTTGCCAGATGCTCAGCTCCTTGTCTTACTGTGCTGTAAGGCAGGAAGGCCTCAGTCTCTGGTGTCTATTGTTCGGTGCCCGTATCTATAGCCCTAATTTTAGCCTTTTGTTCATCTATTTATCAAGATCACATATTAATAAAGACATTATAATAAAGTATATTATAAATTTAAAATGTCCTATAGCATTATAAACTTAAATATTTTTAAAGCTGTTCCTTAAAAATATCCAGTTTTTTTTTTAATTTAAAATTTTTTGGTAAAACTCCAAAATTTCCTCTTAAAGAAGTTTAAACTCTGAACCAGGTGGTGGTGGTACACACCTTTAATCCTAGAACTTGGGCAGCAGAGGCAGGTGGATCTCTGAGTTCAAGGCCAGTCTGGTCTACACAGCAAGTTACAGGACAGCTAAGGATATACTGCGACCTCATCTCAAAAACCAAAACAACAACAACCAAAACTTTAAAATCTCTCAACTCTGTGTTCTGCAATATGAAAATAAAGTATCTTTTTATTTCAAAAGTAAAGACACAGGAGACAACCATAATCTGATGAGGCAAAACCAAGCTCCCACAGTGCAAACAATTCAATATCCCTAAAACCAATATCACCTGGGAGATTCTCATGTGACAAAGCCTGGTTTGCCAGCAAGGAACCTCCTCTCTTGTAGGTGGAGCGGCAGCTTTAATGCCTCGTTAAACAAGCATTGTTTTAAAAGTCCTATCTTCTGTAAACCTGGTTTTTAAACAGGACCGGGATTATCGCACAAAAGCCACCCCAATTCAAAAGCATCTTTGGAGACCCGTTGTCTTCCCGTTGGCCCACCACTTGGCTGCCCTTAGCAGAGACGGCAGTGAAGCTTCCTCTGCAGCCTAGCAACGATGGCCGCTAGCCACATGGCTGCCTAAGGAGGCAGGCCACATGTTGTTAATATCCCCAATGGACTCAAGTCACACTGTGGGCATTCCTGGCAAAGAACCCTAAAGGTCCATTAGGGTTCAAGGCCTGGGTGGAAGCCCTTGGCGGAAAGTACGTGACCTGACGATGGAGCGTCCGCCCAGATGAACACTCAATGGCTAGCTCTGGTCGGTGTGGAGGAACCTGATTGGTGGCCCAAAGCCTTGTACTCATTCTCTCTTCCAGGATCACTGAGTCTGCAGCCGCTCGCCCTCAGGTTGCTCCCCCCCACCTCCCCCACCCACCCCCGACTCCCAGCACCCCGCTCACCCCTGGGCCTGAACCCGCTGCCCTCACCCACAGGCTGGACCCTTAGGAGGAGCAACAACACTGCAGGGTCCCTTTAAGGTTACCGATGCACAGATTTCAGCTACTGGCTTCGTGTTATGAACTTGAACTTTTCGTTACAAATATTACAGGTAGTTTTTAGCCACTGGGAATTTATGTGATGGATTTCATAGGCAATTCCATGAAACCGATAGTCCCGTTAGCTGTTTTGCTGTTCTTCTTCCTTCCTGTCATATCTCGTGACTCCAGACCTAGACTTCACAAGCATGTCTGGGTCTGGGAAGGGCAGAGTCAGTTTTTTAATAAAGTGGAAGGGCATAAAACAGCCTTACTACTACCCACACCCAGGTGATGTCTGAGTCCCGGTCACCTTAGACCCAGTGGCCAGGAAGCCTGGACACAAAGTCTGAGTTCCTGGGCTGCTGGCTGCACCAGCCACAACGGCTAAACCAAGAAACACAGAGCACAGTCAACGCCCACATTCAGGGAGACCAGTCAGAAACAAACACGCGGTGGCCGTGTTCGTACATGCAAACCAGAGCCTCCCTCACGCCGCCACTGCTGTGACTGGGGGAGGGGCACTTTGGAATCCTCTGCTGCTGAATTCATCTGTGCAGGCTTTGACTTTTTCACCCTGCTCTATTTGGTGTTCCTTACGTCCCCTTCTCCCTCTCCACTCCAGTCTCTTCCAACACCCCAACACCAGGTAGGAGAGAGAGTGGGTTACTAGGGACGGGGGATGTGGACCTTCTTAGAAGTACTTCCTTGGAGCGATTCCACTTACAACCAGGTGTGGGGGATACAGAATCAGCTTTGAATTACACGGCAACCTTGTGTCTACACGAAGGGCCCTGGTGTCTGCCTGCATGGCAGGATCATCACGGTAAGCCACTCTGTCGGCTGCTGTGCGCTCCCTGCCCTACCCCTGTCCCCGCGCACCACAGTTCCAGGAGCAGCCTTTGGAGCAGCGATCAGCTCTGTCTATCCAGTCACCCCAAGTCAGAGCACATAGCAACAGAGACAGCAACAAAGACGACACAGAGGCAAAGAGAACAGAAAACACAAAGCAATGACGGTTAAGAGCTGGAGTGCTCAGCCGGGTGTGGTGGCATGGGCCTGTAAGTCCAGCACTCTGGGGGCAGAGGCAGGCCGATTGCTGTGAGTTTCAGGCCAGCCTGGTCTACAAAGTGAGTTCAGGACAGCCAGGGCTACACAGAGAAACCCTGCCTCAAAAAATCAGAAAAACAAAACAAACAAACAATTGCGTGCTCTGCTGCAGGGAGGGACCCACTAGCTTGATGAAGAGCGATTCTCCTTGCACAACCCCTGGTTGGTCCGATGTCCCACACTGGGCCTCACCAAACTCCAGGGTTGACCCCCAGTGCCTTGGACATTCTGGTTTTGTTGTGCAGTCTGGACGTTGGAACCCTGCTGAGGATCACCCGTGTGCCAGGCCTCTCCACTCTGCCCAATTGTATTGGCTTCGCTGTCACTAGCGGGTGGAGGGGTGGGTCAGAAGACAGAGCAGTGACTCTAGCTGAACTCCCCTAACCAAAATTAACCGTGGGCTGTGGGGCGCCTCCCTTTGCCCTGAACACTTGTCAGGTCTTCCCCACCCCCAGATAGGGCACCCCATACCGGAATCCAGAAACATGCAGGAAAATGTCACACCAAGCTTGTTTTAGGGGGAAAAAGGATTGGGCGTGGTGGTGCACCCTATAATCCCAGCACTCTGGGGGCAGAGGCAGGCAGAATGCTGTGATTTTCAGGCCAGCCTGGTCTACAAAGTGAGTTCAGGACAGCCAGGGCTACACAGAGAAACCCTGTCTCCAAAAACAAAACAAAACACAAAAGGCTACTATGACTGGCCAAAGGAAAGCCTCTATAAAAAAAAAAAAAAATTTAAGAAGAAAGAAAGAAAGAAAGAAAGAAAGAAAGAAAGAAAGAAAGAAAGAAAGAAAGAAAGGGAAGAGCATAGTTCCACAATTTGGGGTAGAATGGTCTTTCTTAGCTCACTGGAGCCTCCAAATGCTATTCCTGAGACTGGCAAGAGAAAAATCAGTTCTACAGTTTTGAGCCAAATTTGAAGCAAGCTTTAACTAAGTACTGACCAGAAAAATGGACTCCAGTCAGATCCACCCCTGGCTTCCCAGAGAGTGGCTATGAGACACATGTTGTAGGGGCTTCTTAAGGACAAACCACATGGCCATCATATTTCCTGTATGGCTTTGTTATTTTCTGAGAACTACAACTCCCAGAAGTCCAGAAAGTTGCCTGGTCCTTGGGCATGGTTCTTACACAACAAGTGATCTGAGCCACCAAGCCATTCTTTCCAGCCTCTAAATATTCTCATTTTATTTTAGATAAAGTCAGACTAGGTAGCCCTGGCTAGCCTGCACTTCACTGAATACAACAGGCTAAACTCAAACTCACGGAAGTCCACCTGCCTCTGCCTCATGTACTGGTATTAAAAGTGTGTGCTACCATGCCTGGCTAAAGATTTTATTTTTAATTGTGTGTTATGTGTGTGTATGGGTTTTGCCACAATGTCCACTAACTAAACTCAGTTCTCTGCAAAAGCAGCAAAGCACTCTCAACTGCTGGACCTGCTCTCCAGTCCCTCGCTGTGCCCTTCAGCAGGAACTGTGGTGAGTACCGAGGTCACTAGCCTGAAGTGTCATGGGTCGTTAGCAGCTAGGCTCTGACTGTTCGCATGAGGCATCACGCCAGTCACTGACAGACCAGGCCTTTTGCTCTTATTTTTGGGCCTCGTGGTTTCCAGGCACCGCCACCCCATCCCACCATCCACCCACTGAACTGATCCCTCGGCAAAGTCAGTCCCCTGACAGAGAGGAAGCTCTCCTGCTCTGGAGAGAAGCTTTGGAGTTGGTTTTGGTTAGGGTTGTAGAACCATAAGAGGCTTGAGCTGAGCTTGGAGGGAGAAGATGTAGTTCTTGAGGGAGGCTGATGTTGGACAGGAAGACTGAGAAGTGCCTGCTGGGAGCAGGAGGCTCAGCCGTTGGTGGAGCTTTGTCGTCTGCATTCGGTGTGAGGGACCACCTGGGAATGAGAAACAACTGTGCTTCTTTGAATTGAAGCCAGGTGCAGAGAGCTCTTGAAGGGCGGGGTGAACTGTTCTGAGAAACAACCAGCTGTAAACTATAGAGCAAAGTGACCTGATTTTCAGGTTTAAAAACCCTGTTCGGGGTCGTCTTCTGTCTTTGGAGGGGTGACCCTATCATGATAGCAATAAACCTCTTGCTTTTGCATCGAGTGATGGTCTGTGAGAGTTCCTGTGAAGGGCGCGATCCTGAGCAGTGAGACTCCAGGTCTTACAGGTACAATAATGATTGTACAGGAGGGTTAAGAAGTCAAAATGGAGGACGCTACAGGCGATTGCACCCAGGAGAATTAGTGACCAGGAAAGCAATCCAGGGCACCGTCTTCAGACGCTCTCTGCCCTGAATCTGAGGTCTGCTCCCCTAGTCTTCCAGCTGCCGCTGTAACTGTCCCTGATGGATTGGCGTAGACTCAGCCAATTCTTAGCCAATTCCTCGGGGTCAGCAAGAGGCAGGCTTGGCAGTGATGGAAGGGAGAGGATTGACTGGTCCTGAAGGGCCGCAGAAGCTGTGGAGGTGTGGCTGATCCCATAGCCCAGTTCACTGACAAGAACGGTAATCGTCAGAAGTGATCTGATTATACATTTCTGGTGCCCATCCCTGCAGTCATGCTGAGTCGTACTCGAGGAGAATATGCTGGCTAGTTTTATGTCAGCTTGACACAAACTGCATTTTAGCAGAAGAAATTTCAATTCAGGAAACGAACCCACGAGATCGGCCCGTGGGAAAGCCTCTGGTACATTTTCCTTATTAACAATTCATGGTGGAGAAGCCAGCTCACTGTGGGTGCTGCCGCGTCTGGGATGGAGGTTGTATGAAAAGCAAACAGGTGCTGGGATCCAAAACCAAGTTCTCGGCAAGAGCAGGAAACACTCTTACCACTGAGCCAGCCCACGGTTAGTTACCTTTAACAAGAGTTAAAGCTGGAGCATGAAAGAAATATCCACAAGTCAAGACCACTCCAAGGAGAGGTTGGATCTGAGGGATTTGGTATATGGTGCCGAGGATGGTGTGTTTTTCCAGGAAAGGCACTCAGTGAAAATGAAGGCATGACTGCTTCTAGCTGTGTGCCTGCTCCTAGGTGTGGCTAAGAAGGTTTTGCTGGAGATATGAGGGAGCGCACAGCCAGAGGAAGGGTCCAGACTGAACCAGGCTGCAAGAGGAGATGGGGGGCAGAGAGGAAGAGAAGAGAAAGGGAAGAGGGGAGAGGGCAAAAGATAAAGAGAAGTCTGGGAGAGGAGCCAAGGTAAGACCAAGAGAAAGTGTGTAGTCAAGTGGCAGGTTTTGTTGAAGAGAAGCTGAGGGAAGGGAACGGAAGCTCAGGGGCTGGAGGGATTTGGGGGTGGGGGCACGGTGAGAAGTGCCGAGGAGCCAGGAGTAGCCGATGCCTGGCCAGCCGGTGTCTGCAGCAGCAGCTCAGAGCCCTGGCTTACAAGCAACCTTGTGAATGGCTCTACTCTTTGGAACCTCAAAGCCCGGCTCTAGTGACACCTCCCCCAACAAGGTCACACCTCCTAATGTCACCAAACACCCTGCCAAGTAAGTGTTCAGACCTGAGCAAGATGAAATCACTGATAGAGATGAGACTCTCTTCTGAGCCAGCCACAGGCCCTGTGGGGGCCCTTCTCCCACAAACCAACGGTTGATGTGAGAGGGCCCATCCCGGTGTGGGCCGCGCCGCCCTGGACAGGCGGTCCTGGGTCATATGAAAACGCAAGCGGGTGAGCACAAGGAGTAGGCCAGAAGCCACCTTCCTCTGTGGTCCCTGCTCCGGTTCCTGTCCTGACTTCCTGCCTCAGTTTTCCTCAGCGGTGGACTGTGATCAGGATCAAGCCAACTAAATCCCTTCCTCCCTAGGTTGCTTTAGGTCATGATCGTTAGAGCAGCATTAGAAAGCAAACTACAGCAACCAAGGACAGGCTTGGCTGGGTGTTGTTGAGTGTTTTCGAGCCTGTCAGACCCATGGATGCTTGTATGCTGCCCTGGAATTAGGGGCGTTTGAGAGAGAGAGATAGAGAGAATCTTTCTGTTCTAGGCAGTAGACTGATGTCTTGTTATGATAAAGAGCGTCCATGGGAGCAGGCTTTTCTCTGTGCTGGGTGTCCTTCACACAGGCAGAGCCTGGCTTAAAGGGCCAGTATCTGACAAGACTTGCAAGAAAAAAAAATGAGAAAATTAAATTTGTACTTATGTTTTGCTATGAAAACTCTGGAAAACCTCTAGTGGGGTAGGAGTTCCTTTGAGCGTGCATGTGGAGGAAGATTGTTGGGTTTCTGTTCTGGCAGAGGAGGGAACCTCAACTGAGAAAAATGCTTCCACACTATCAAGCCGTAGGCAGGCCTGTAGGGCATTTTCTCTTAATTAGCCATTGATCAGACAGGGCCCAGCACACTGGGGGTGGAGCCACGCCTGGGCTGGTTTTCCTCGGCAAGATAGGAGAGCAAGCCAGTGAGCAGTGCCCTCCCTGGCCTCTGCGCCAGCTCCTGCCTCCAGGTTCCTGTCCTGCTTGAGTTCCCGCCCCGACTTCCCTCAGTGATGGAGTATGATGTGGAAGTGTGAGCTGAGTAAAGCCTTTCCTCCCCTACTTGCTTTTGGTCATGGTGTGCCCTCACAGAAACAGGAACTCTGCCTAGGACAGTCTGTTTGAATGGGTAACCAGGGGAACTCCGACAGCACAATTGGGAGCGGAGTCTTCAGCAGAGGAGGAGTTGGATTATGCCCTTCGAGGACAGCATGAGCCTTCTGGGGGAAGGTAAAGGCGGCTGTAGGGTCTGGGGACAGGTGTAGGAGGACAAGAGTCACACTGCTGTAAGGACGATACTGTCAGGTGAGGCAGGCAGCATGGGAACTCCTGGGACTCCACGTGGTTGGGGCTACGCACACACCGCGTTTCTGACCGTGCGCGTGCCAGCCTGGAACCCTTCGCCTTGCGCACAGGGCACACCGTCCCTCTGTGAACAACGAATCTGTTAGTGAACTAGCACGCCCATCTGCTCTCACGCTCCACTCCGAGCAAGCTTCAGATTAGATTCTCCTCAGCTGTGCACGCTTACATCTAGGCATGGAAAGGAAGCCCAATCCTGCCAGGAACCATGCGTGCAGAGGGGGCCTGTGGCAAGCAAGTGAGCTTCCTGGAAGCGGCTCGCCCTCTTTGCACAGCTGACGACGACGAGGTCTGCCCTGTGAGGCATGGCCACAGGAACTTTATCTCTGCTTCGAGTCTGGCTGCTGATATGCCTCTCTGTGCTTGTCATTGCTGGGTCTCACATAGCTGGCATGGCATAGAGAAATGATGGCTGCCTATGCCCTGGTGTGCCTGCTTCACTCTGTCAGGCAGAGTTCCTGCAGATCAACATGAAGATGGGCTTTCATGAAATAATGTTATTTAGATGATGGTTTCTCTAATTCCTGATATTGATTTTATAGAATTCCTGATTCTGATCTTAAAATGAGTTATAGTAAGCCAATGAACAAAAGAAACCACCACCTTCTGGGAAATATGATTGTTAGAAACCACACATACACACACAGAAACACACACACAATACTTTCCAAACTGGGCATGGTGGCTCATGCCCTTAATCCCAGCACTCAGCCAGAGGTAGGTGGATCTCTGAGTGTGAGGCCAACCTGGTCTACAAAGAGAGTCTCTGGATAGCCTGGGCTACATAGAGAAACCCTGTCTGGAAAAACAAAAAAACAAAACAAAAAAAAAAACCAAAACCACAGAGCAAAAACCACTTGCTGAGACAGGAAACCCTGCGCTAACACTGCCTGGTACCGTGGCCTCCAGAGCCACACAGGGCCCCTGAAGCTGCCACCCTACACACGGAGCACGGAGGTCTGTCCTTTTACTCAAAATGACGTCCACTGGGTTTGGGCCATCACCTCCCCCGTGGCCCTGGGCTACGGCACAGCCACAGGGTCTATCAGTTCTGAAGCGTTTGACATGCTGCCTAAAACAGTCAAAGTGAAGGACACGCCATGGTCATACCTGGGGGGGTGGCCATAGTCCAGTCGTGTGCCCCTCGAGTGGCCGCAGGAATTACAGGAGGAGACGACGTCTTATGTCCCTGTACCCTCTGTCTTTTCACGGTCTTCTCTGCTGGGGGAGGGTGATGGCTCCCCGACTGCCCTCCTGACCAAACCCCCTATGTTTCTCTCTTCTTCTCCCAAATTACAGGGTTCCACACCTGTTGTCCCTCTGTTGTATGCATGTGACCTGTCCCTCCCCATCCTTCCTTCCTAACAGCTTCCCAGACCGACCTTCCTTTACCTGAGCCCCTCCCCGTGTGCTCTGGTGTACCCACACAGTACCCAGTCTGTACCACGGCACCCCACGTCCATCTACATGGCGAACCCCTTCTGGTCACTCGGTGGAACCCCACTGAGGAGCCGGCATTAGGCCCCGATGGGACGGTGCACACACTCAGAAGCTCATCCTCACCGTGACACAGTGGCCCTGCCGCCACCACTCGGAGCTCCACGGCTGGCAGCCGTCCCAGATCTCGCTTGACCTGGGAGCAGGACACAGGGTCCTCACGCTCAGCCCAGGAAGCTTGCTCTTGAGCGGGCTCCTAGCTGCCCTTTGACCCAGTGGGTCCTGACTCCATCCTGCTTCTACAGAAGGTGCAGCCAGGTCTCCAAGACAACCAGGTATGGTCTGACAGTGGGCACAGACCACAGGCGACCCCGTAGACCTGAGCCTGTTCCCACAGAAAATGGCACCAAAGCCAGAGGCGACCTCGGCTGCCTCCTGATCGCTGTCCCTTTAAGCCCCCCTGGTCTTCTCCCACAGTCCCAGGCCTTGTCTCTGATGTCTCCCGCAGACACCCTAGGTTAGGGATGGTGAAGAGGTGGACCAGACAACCAGCCAAGAGGGGCAGTGGGGGTGTTGGGGTACTAGAGTGCTTCCCCCCATCTGGCTTGCTGGCTTCCCCCTCCTTCAAGGCTCCACCTCCACCTCCAGGAAGCCCTCCCTCTGCACCTCACCCCCAACCGTGTTGAGCCGCCACGCCCCGTTTCTTCCTCCTGTGGGCTTTTGGGGTGCATCTGTTACAGTGCTCAGTGATGTGCTCCAGCTGGCGTGGCTGACTGGGCTCTGGTCGGCTGGATCTGGGCACCATGACTCAGCAGGCACTGCCGGCCTTGATACTTACGCTGGCTACCGTCCTGCCTGGCACTCTGGATGCCCAAGGTAAGCATTGCTCTCCATGCCCACGCTCCATGGGCAGATCCCACACCTCCCTAGGGACCGTTGGTCCTGAGCTTGATGCTCCTGAGGCCTCATCCTTCTTTCAGGGTCCTGGGGTGAGGATCTTGTCCTTTTGTCCCCTTTCAGAGCAGCCATCTGTGGGAAGTCTTGTGGGGAGGTGCAAAAGATCCCCAGAAAGACTACGGGAGGCTCGGGCTCCCAGGCATGATTCTTGGGCAAAAGCCAGCATAGCGTTCAGTCTGTGAGCTGCTGGGGTTCACACCCAGTCTGTGCACACAGGAAAATGGGTGGTGTGGGCCCCAAGCAGGCCCAAGCGGCTGGAAGCTGAAAGAGTAGGGATCTCCGCACAAGCCAGCGTGGGCCCTTCCGCAGGGCCACAGGCTCCGGAAGCCTGGAAATGACGGTGTGTGGGGAGGGGTGAGAGCAGCAGCGCTGGAAAGAGAAGAGCTGGGCAGTGGCTGCCTGGGAGGTGACTCCCTTGAGAGAAAGACAGAGACACAGAGGCAAAGAGGGTAGAGCCGGGTGGGAGTCCTCAAAAGGGAAAGGCCTAGTGTCGGGGTGCAACACACTCACAGACACCCCACCCCAGGCCACTCAGGACGTGAACAGTCATGGCAGCGGCAGCGTCTAGAGCTGCTCCAGCACCCGCACAGCACCTTCTTCAAAGCACCGTGTTAGCACAGGGTTGACCACAGGGCTGGCTCCGAGTCCCCACACCGTTCCTGCAGAGACGAGTATGAGCAAGGAGGCATCTCTCGGGATCCAGCACAGGAGAGTGAAGCCTCAGGGTGTGGAGGGAGGGGCTTCTGACACACCCCTGTGCACAGCAGAGTGAGATGGCCTGTGTGTACGCATGTGAGTGTGTGTGAGTGTGTGTGTGTGTGTGTGTGTGTGTGTGTGTGTGTGTGTGTGTGTGTGTGTGTGTGTGTGTGTGTGTGTGTGTGTGTGTGTGTGTGTGTGTGTGTGTGTGTGTGTGTGTGTGTGTGTGTGTGTGTGTGTGTGAGCATGCATGTGCGTGCGCTGTGTGAGATGCTTGAGTGTGCTTGGACTTATGTGAATGTGGGGTATGTGAGTCTCTGGGGTATGTGTTAACCTGTTCCAGTCACCAGTGCTGAGAGGGAAGGGGAAAGGCCTCTGCCAGCGCAGTGGCAACAGTTGCTGGTCCTTTACAGAGATGCAACAGTCTCCCCGTGGCCTGATGGCCTCTGAGGGCGACTCCGTCAGCATCACCTGCTCCACCAGCGGGAGCCTGGAAGGGATCTACCTGAAGAAGACCTGGCCACAGGCTCACAAGGTGGCCTACTTTGAAGATGGGGAGGAGCCCACGGTGGACCCGCTCTTCTCAGACCGGATTCACTTCTCCGGCTTCCAGAGGAACCTGACCATCACTGTGAGCCACCTCCGGCAGGAAGACACCGGAGTCTACCAGTGCGCGCCTGCCACAAGAGACAGTGTCTGTGGCTCACCCACTGTGCTTGTGGTGAGAGGTAGGGATGTGCCCATCTTGCTGCTGGCTGCTAGGGAGCCTCTGTCCGCCGGCTGGCACCTCTGCTCGGCGCCCACTTCTTCCTGGAGGTCCCCTGGCTGCTGCCCCTGTGCGGGCGCCATCTCTCCTCCCTGCCTTGACCCTAAGGCCTCGTGTGGTTCCCCTCCACACTCTCCCACCAACAGCTCTTTTTGTTCATCTTCCCAGAAATACTGTCCCAGGAAAACTGTCCCAATGGATCCAAGGAAGCTGTGATGAGCTCAGCTTCCTTCCCGGCTGTCCTTGCTGCAGGCTTCTTCCTCGCTGGGCTGACCCTGGCTGGGCTGGTCCTCGGGGTGCTGTGCATGCTCAGGAAGCCACAGGTCAGTGTGAGCCTACAGCCCTTCCCACGGGCCTATGGTCTGGGCAGGATGCCCAGACAAAGCCCTGAGGCCGCAGAGAGCGGTGTGCGTGAGCACCATTCAGGCACACTGGAGCAGGACGGTGAAGCCTAGAGACAGAGTGAGAGATGGCACTCGCCTCACGCGTGAACCCGTGTCTCTTTTCAGATCAAGAAACTGAGCATCTCCCGGGAGAAGGCCTCACAGTTCGTAGTATATGAGGACATGACCTGCGGCAACCCCAAGATTGCACGCATCCCCAACGTGTACCAGTGAGCTTTCTGCCCACACTCCCCCACAGCGTGTTTCCACAGAGCCCGCCACCCAGCGCAGCTGCCGGGCACCCAGCACCCTTCCCGTGCCCTCAGAGCCTGCCCTCTCGGTGCCTCTGGGTGGGTGGGGCTCCTCTGCACTCTGTCCCCAGCCCTAACCAGGTAACATGCATCAGGAGCAAAGCTTGTGGAGAAACGCTTGTACCTGCCTAAGAGCAGCCTGGCCAGAAAAAGAAAAGAATAAAGAAACAAATGCAAAAACAAAGCACTTGTATTTTGTTTTTCCTTCTCTCAACTCGGCTTTTATTTCCCAGCGTGCTCCTAGCTGAAGAGCTCCTAGCTGAAGAGGGCAGGAATTAAGATCAGACATCTGTGAGAGCAGAGAGGGTAAAAGTGGGGGAAGGGAAGCTCTCCTGGCCAGGCCCCCAGGAGCCTCAGCACTCACACCCCAAAAGGGAGCTCACCTAGATGGGTGAAGAACCAGGAGCAACGCCCTCATGTATTCTAGGCCATGTTTTTGAGGGCCCAGCCCTGCGGGGTCTCTGTTGGCACAGGCCCAAGGCCCTCAGTGAGAACAGCATGAGATATGGCCTTCCCAGACTCCCCGTTTGTCTCAGGGGCCCCTCCTGGGGACCGACACATAAAGCCACATCAATGCCAGCCCAGCGCCTGGGGCCAGCCCGGCTCCCAGGGTGCACCTGGGCTAGGACCCTCACTTCCCGTTCATGAGTAGGGAAGCTGAGGCCCGGGTGCTCGGCTGATCCACAGTGCGCTGCTCTGTCCCCATCTACCTCACGTTGCTGACCCCTGGGATAGCTGAAGACCTGCTCCACACCTTCACCGGCCACCACTGGCCTCCTGCCCTTCTGTCCCACCCCTGTTGCCCACACTATAAGGTGGGCATACAGGTCACACGGGTAATGGCGGCAGTGCAGTGGGCTGCTTAAGGCTCAGCCCCGCTCTTGCACCTGCGAAACAGGGCGGCAGAGACCGCAGCTCCACCTCCCTCATGGAGCCCCCTGTCCTGCCAGCCAGCCCCAGCTCAGCCTCCTCTCCCCAGGCTCACCTCTGCTCCCCAAGCTACCACCACGGCCTCAGACGCTGACGTGTGGTCACTGAGGCGACAGCGACAACAAGCCTGAAGTAGTCCCGAGCGTGGCGCCTGAGTCAGCCATGGAAGTCACTGTGGCTGTTGGTGCCCAGCCTGCTGGGCCTCCTGGATCCCCCAGGGGGCAGCTGAGGCCATTGACAATCCCAGCAAGCCTTGGTCTTTGTCCCTGTGCCCTCTCACTTGCTGCCCCAGGTCCCACCGGTCTGGGCCATGGTCCTGTGTCTAGGTAGCCTAGACCGAGCATGACCAGCCTCACTGAGAAAACATGACACCTTTCCAACCTTGAATGAGGCCTGAGAGACCGCCCTCCAAACCTAACAGCAGGCCCTCTGTTCTCCACCCACGGCTTGCTGGGCTGACCCAGCTCCCAGGCC
>NW_026596131.1:15809865-15826712 GCF_907164565.1 Psammomys obesus | reverse complement strand
CCCCCCCCCCCCCCCCCCCCCGCAGGCCTGCATGCCGGGGCTTTGCTCAGCTGGGGGCCGCCCACAGAGTCCAGCAAACCTGGCTAAGATGGCTGCCAACGCCGAGGCCATTAGCAAGCCCCAAGCTTAGTCTATTCCTCACAACCAGTGTAGGTCACAGAGACAAGGTCAATGCTGTCGGCCTCATGCTAAAAAAAGCCCAACTAAGGACAAATGACAGAGAGCTACGCGCTGCAGGGAAGGGCTTGCCAAGCAAACCTCCGGTCAGCGGCCAACACATTCAATTCACAGGGTGACTCGACCCTGAACGGGAAGTCAGCCTTTGGGTTAAAGGGTATGCCAAAGCTGGGCAGGCGGCCAGCGACGCGCAGCTCTCTTCCTTTACGCTGGCGCTGCAGCGTCTGCCGTCACTCTGAGCGCTCTCTCAGCCAGCCCCTCTCCTCAGCATCTGGAGGCCGCCAGCCCTCTGCAGACCCGGGAGACACTGTCCACATGTAGAAACCCTTGAGCCCAGCCACCAACTATGAGCTTGGGTGGCTCTAGCTGAGTCCTTTACTCTAGCACCACCAGCTAGACCCAAACAGTGCCCAGGAAGGGCAAAACACCACGGTGTGGGGTCCTTGGAACTAGGCTGAGCACAGCTGACGTTCTGAGGCCCTCAAGCATGGTCGCTGTGCAGGCTGGGGCTGGTGGACACCCATCACCCTCAAGACATAACAGGTACAGAATCTCCTCCCATCCTGCAGGGCAGCCATGTTGGCAGCTGTGCCCTGTGAAGCCTTGTTCCAGTACAGCCTCCACAAGGCAAAGGACAGGAACGGGACAACGCTCAGGAGGCCGGTTTCTGTCCTCTCCGTCTTCCTGAAGGGAGTGGAGGCATCTATGTCTGGGAACTCAGCCAAGGGCAGCCCCAGGGCTACAGCAGGTGCCACTAGGGCGCTTGCCGACTCCACAAAGAAGCCTCATGATGGGCCCTTGGCCCACTCCCCACCTGTGAATGAGGGGCTAGGCCTCCTTCTCTTCCGGTGCTGGTCTGGCCGCCAGGCTCAGCTGGCGCCAGCTAAGCGCTCCCAGGGCCTCAGCGATGCTCTGCTCTGGCTTCCCCCCTTGTTTTGGAAACAGCTCCTGGAAGACAAGCAGACAGCGACAAGCCCTTGCCACCCAAACATTGCTTGCTAGACCCCACCTAGCAAGCCGTGGGCCGTGTGTCCACAGGCCTGACTCCCCAGGGCCCTCCCTCCCCCTCACGTCTCTTGCTCAAGGCCCTGAGTCCATAGTTGTCCTTCTGTCTGCTCTGTATTGAAGACTGTGTTCCCATGGTCCTTCCCATGATCCTTCCATGACAAGGCTGAGCTCCCCACGGCCCTCCTCTTTGTTCACACTCAGGCCCTGACAGTGGTTCACAGGACTGAGTCCTCCCACTCTGTCCCCTCCCCACCCGGCTCAGAAGTACCCAGCCTCTTGCTGAGCACCACATGGGCTCTGGGTGTTAGGTCATGTTCTGGTTCATTCCTTGGGTGGCCATAGCACGCGCTGGGTCTGCAGCCCGGTCCCCCACTGTGCTAATTTCTATGCCTCCCACCTCCCTGCAGGATGCGGAGACATTCAGGGTTGGGGACTCGGCCAAGGACCGAGCCAGTGTACAGCGGTGCCACCAGGAGCATGCTGGCTTCTGGCTCCAGATCATGACTGCTCAACAAATAAGCCTTATTTTTGGCCCGTGGGCCATTGCGGCGGCATCTGGGATAAAGGCAGTAGTTGGATGCCAGGAAGGTTAACCAGGATGCTGCAAAGAACATCCTCGTAGAGCAAATACTCTCTCAAAGCCATTCAGGTTTGGCCAGGCAAGGGAGTTAGAGCACAGGGACAAATCCTTAGGAGAAGCCCCGCCTGCAGGGGAAGGCTCCCCCCAACACGCCCCCAAACACACACACAGCTGAAGCTTGGAGAATTTCACCAGGTCAGCCTCCACTAAGGGCTTCCAGCACAGAGGGAGCCAAGAAATCACACCCTGGTCCCTCTTCCTCCCTTACTCCAAGCCTTTGTTGTGGTTAATAGGACACTGTTGCAAGCGCCTGGCTAAGGGGTGGCAGCGATGTGAACAAGGGAAAGGAAAGGTTCACAGCAGGCAGAGGGCTCCGCCAGGCAGGACCTCTGTCTGCAGGCAGCTTGGGTGGCAGCTGAGAGGGAGGGGAGCATTGCCTGTTTACAGCCCATGAGGGTGGCAGGGCAGTGAGGAGCGTCCAGACCAGATGCCAGGCCCTCAAACATGAGGACGGCAGAGTAATTGAATACGGGGGTCAAGAACTTGGTTCCTGGACGGTCACTCAACAAAGTTATACACCGTAAGGACAAAATAGATACTCTTTAAATACGCCGTGGAAAGTCGGCCTTGCAATCAGTCTTGGAGGCAATGTTCAAGTCAGGAGTCGTTACATAAGAAACTTGGGAAACCAGAGCCTGGGTCTGTAGGGGTTAGAGCTCTAGCTGCTCTTCCAAGGACCAGGGTTCAATTCCTACCATGTTCATGGAGGCTCACCAGCAGACAGGGATCCACTGTCTTCTGGCCTCTGAAGGTGTTTCACTCACATGGTACACAGACACACAGGCAAATACTCATATACATAAAATAAAAGCGAATCAATCTCAAAAGAGAAAAAAGAAGGAATAGCTTAGTAGGGAGAGTGCTTGCCTGACGTGACGTGACGCAGCCTGGAGTTTGAGCCCCAGAACAACAAACCAGAGCACAGGAGCACGCCTGTAACCCCTGCACTCGGGAAGCAGGGCGGGTGGTTCAGGAGCTCCAGGTCAGCATTTCAGGGCCAGCCTGGGCTACACGAAACCTTGTCTCAAAACACAATAAGATAGAAATAAGAGACCAGCTAGCGTTTGCTTTTGCTTCAAAAGAATAAGAGACTAAAGATTTAATAAATCTTTAGTAAAGATTTATTAAATCTTAAAAGATAAAGATCTACTAAATAAAATGTAGATCTGAAATTCTGCCTTATAGCAGCACAACAGGGCAGGACAGGCAGACCGAGGGAAGTGAGAACACGACCAGACATTTCTTCTGTCAGAAAGTCCCGAAATCACTCTGGGAAGACGTGAGGATTGCAGGTGGCTGCCGTAAAACAAAGCGTACCTGTGTCTTTCTTAAAACCAGCAAAAATACCTCAAAAATTCAAACAATACATTCTCTATAAAACAAAACACACTAGAACAAGATATAAGCAGCATGAGATCCGCAGAATCAACATTGTGAAGATGGTCATACTTTCAAAACTTTAGTGAGTTCACACTTTAGTGAGGACACACATGGATATGCACATATATTTAAATTTCAATCCATCAAAACCACAAAGGTATTCCTTACAGAATTAGAAAAAATACCAAAGTTTGTATGAAAACACAAAATACCAAATAAGCAATATACATAAAGAGCATGGCCTGAAGTATTCATTACCTCAAATTATACTACAAAGCCACGCTGACAAAAATGGCATAGCACTAACACAAAAAAACAGGCATGTACAACAGAAAACCCAGAGACAAATCTACTCAACTGTGGGCAGCTAAGGTTTAACCAAAGTGTCAAAAACATACACTGGAACCATAATTCAATACACAGTGTTAGCAAAACAGGATCTTTACCTGCAGAAGAATGAAATTAGACCCATATTTTAAAAAATCAACTCAAAGTGGATCAAAGACGTAACTTAAAACCTTAAGCATTTAAATCACAAGAAAATCCAGGGGAAGTGCATCAGGGCTGATATGGGAAAGGTTGTTTGTTTGTTTGTTTGTTTGTTTGTTTTATTTTGAGGACAAGGTCTCACTGTGTAGACCAGGCTGGCCTGGAACTTGCTGTATAGACTAGGCTGGCCTCAAACTCACAGATCCCTATGTGCCTCAGCCTTCCAAGTGCTGGGGTGACAATGTGCCTGGGTTAGGCAAGAATTTCTGAACAGAACCCCAGTAGCACAGGAACTAGCCTCCGTGGGGTTACAGGAAACCCGGAAGCTTCTGTGAAAGAAAATACCAACAGCATCAACAGTCTGCACAATGGTAGATTTATGCCAGCTGTATTTCACACAAGGGGCTAAGATCTAGACTATAACAAGAAATGCAAAAGTTAAACACCAAAACCCCCTGCCAATCAATAAATGGGTTGATGAGCTGAACAGGAAGTTCTCAGAAGAAAATACAAATGACAAATAGGTATATAGACAAGGGTTCCACATCCTTGGCCCTCAGAGGAGCAAGTACTGAAACTGCTTTGAGATCCCATCCACCACAGTCTCAATGGCTCTCGTTGAGAAAACAAAAGTAGCTCCGTGGTAGAGCATGGACATGTGTCAATCCCAGCGTTCAACTCCAGTGAGTCAGTAATAATATCACAAATAACAACAGAGAAAGGAAGGACAACAAATACTGGTAAGCACACAGGGAAAGGAGCTTGTAGCTGGGAGTATAAACTAGCGCGGCCACCGAGAGGATTCTCAGAAGAGAGCCGACAGCCGAAAGCTGCGGGCTGGAGAGACAGCGCAGTGGCCAAGAGCACCTGAGTCTTGCAAAGGACCCAGACTTGGTTCCCAGAGGCCGTGCAGTAGCTCACAGCTGTCTGTAACTCCCATTCCAGGGGCTCAGACGCCCTCTCCTGACCTCTGAGAGCACTAGGCACTCACGTGGTTCACATAACACCTCCGGGCAAAACTCTCATACACATAAAATGAGTCTAAAATACTTTTTAATTCTAAAACTAGAAGTACCATATGACCTGACAGCGTCACACCTGGACATGTGACCTGACAGCGTCACACCTGGGCATGTACCAAAGGGTCTTATATTCTGCCACAAAGACACTGCCACAAAGCACCGTGTTTGGTGCTGTGCTCCCCACAAGAGCAAAGAAATGGAGCCGACCTGCATGGCCACCCACAAATGAACAGATGACAGCATGTAGCGGAATTTTGTTCTGCCATAAAGAAAAGGAAAATGATTAAAGCAGCTGGAAAGCACTGTAAGGGATGCAACAGGCTCAGAAAGACAAGAGCACATATTCTTTCTCACATGAAGATCCTAGCGCCTAACCGCTACATTTGGATATTTGTGTGGATAGGGTCCATGACAGGTGATGGGGTCCATTGGAGGAAAACGGAGGCTTGGCAGGAGAGGGCAGAGCTAATAAAATATGAGCGTGGAGGGGTGAATGCTGGGGTGGAAGAGCGCAGTGTGGTGGGGCCAGGAGACGGTAGACACCATGGAAGGCTCAACCTAGACTCAGGTGTGTGTGGAAAGGCCACATGGGAACACGTTACTTTGCATGTGGCCAAGAAATAAAAGATGCACCGCCAGAGCCACATGCAAACACGTGGTCTGAGAATGCCACTGCGGAGGCGTGACCGCAGAAAGAAATAGATAAACCGGGAGTTTTCGGCAGAGATTTCACGGGGTGAGGAGGAGAGTGAGACAGTCAGAGTCAGGAGGTATGTGACCAAGGATGACCTTGACCTCTGACTCAGCCAAGCGCTAGGATTGCAAGTGTGAGCCACCACGTCTGGCCTTCGGGAGATTTTAAGCTCTCTGCAGATCCAATTCACGGAGCCAGTCAACACGGGAGCCCGAATTTACACAGCTACCAGGGTATGTGAAACTGCGTTTTAATGATAAGGTGTGTCATCAGGCCCCGGTCAGTGAGAAACAGGATGAGGGCTGTGAGCTCAGTGTCCTTCAGTCTACTTGCAGGAAGTGTCAGGGCTCTTCGCTGTGGGCAGACGCAAAGGAAAGTGCACTCCGGTCATGTGAGTCAGGTGCGACTACCTTGGTTTCCTCACAAGGGAAAAAACAAGAAGCCACAAGGCGGGAGAGTGGCCGTGACGAGGCCGGTGACAGCTGCCTCCTGAGATCTGGGGCCTGTACACTATCTGTGACACTCAGCCTGGCCCTGTCGGGACCCAGCCTGAAGGCCATGCGTCAAAGACCTGCTGCCCCAGAAAGACTCGAGCCTCCCCCAGCTCACAAGAGAGGACCCTAGAGTGTGCCTGGGAGGGAAGCGGCTCCCAGCCAGCCTAGGCGCTTCCTTCTGGCGCTCATAAGCCCCTCCCGATGTGAGCCGGCTTCTTGCTCTCTTCACAGCCTTCCCAGCAGTCTGAGGACTTGAAAGGCTGCTGCTCTGGGCAGCCCGGAGATCTTGCTGAAACCCCAGAAAGTCAGAGAGTATGAGGGATTTCTCTGATGAGGAGGATGAGCTGGGGGCTGCAGGAGTGGCTCAGAGGTTAAGAGAACTGGTTATTCTTCAAAAGGTCCTGAGTTCAATTCCCAGCAACCACATGGTGGCTCACAACCATATATAATGCCATCTGGTGCTCTCTTCCAGCGTGCAGACGGGCATACAGGAAGAATACTGTATAAATAGTAAATATTTGAGAAAAAGAAAAAAGGAGAATGAGCCTTGTGACACAGACCTGTCATCCCAGATATTCAGAAGGCCGAGGCAGGAAGATCAGAAGTTCAAGGCTAACTTCGTTCAAGGCTAGCCTGGCAGCTTAGTGAGACGGAGGGTGGAGAACACAGCTTAGTGGCAGAGCTTGCCTAGAATGTGCAGGTGAGGCCCATGGTTCAACCCCCAGTACGATGAATGAATGAGTGAGGGAGTAAATGAGGGAGTGAGATTCAGTGGACGTTGCAGGGCTAGTGAGCTGGCTCAGTGGGTTCAAGCACTTTCCACCAAGCTTGATAACCCAAATTCAATCCCCAGGTCCCACGTGGTGGAAGGAAAGAACAGACTCTGTAAGTTCTCCTCTGACCTCCACACGTACACACACCCACACACACTCACACACCCACACACACTCACACACACACAGTGCTCAGAAAGCGGGAGGTTGGAGAGCTGGCTCAGAGTGCTTCCTGCTCTTCTTCAGGCTCTCTAACCTGAGTTTGGATCCCAGAACTCACATGCGGTGGCTCACAACTGCCTGCAGCTCCAGCTCCAGGCGGTCCGAGGCCTCTTCTGGGCTGGGAGTGTGGGTGATACGTGGACAGTAAAGCAAATCTTTGAACTATATAAAATATAAAACATTCTAAAAGAGGGGTTTTATATTTCTGAGAGTGACATTAGCTGCACATTCACTGGGAAGAATGCTGTGCAGAAATCTTTTTTCCTCGTAAGTATTCTGAGCCAGGATCTCATGAGTGTGGGCCAGGCTGCCTCTGAGCTCATATTAATACTTTTGCTTCTGTCTCCCAAGTGCTGAGAGTACAAGCACGCACCGCTAAAACCTGAGGGAAACTATTCTTTAGTTTTTCTTAAACTTATTTAATTTTATTCTATGTGCATTAGTGTGAAGGTGTCAGATCCCTTGGAACTGGCGTTACAGACAGTTGTGAGCTGCCATGTGGGTGCTGGGAATTAAACCCAGGTCCTTTGGAAGAGCAGACAGCACTCTAAACCACTGAGCCATCTCTCCAGCCCTGAAAACTATTCTTAACTACACCACCAAACACAGCCCCATCACGCCATGCTTGTATTTGTTCACCCACTCAGCGAAAGCCCAAGGCCTAGATGCTGCCCCAGCCTGGAGAGGCTCACCTTCCAGCTAAGGGGAGAGGGGAGAACACAAAGGGTGTCCTGGTGCCCGCAGTGTCCTGTCCTGGTGCCTGGGGTGTCCTGTCCTGGTGCCCGCGGTGTCCTGGTACCCGGGGTGCCCTGGTGCCTGGGGTGTCCTGGTGCCCGGGGTGTCCTGGTGCCCGTGGTGTCCTGGTGCCTGGGGTGTCCTGGTGCGCGGGGTGTCCTGGTGCCCGCGGTGTCCTGGTGCCTGGGGTGTCCTGGTGCCTGGGTTGCAATGATCCAGCTGAAGGAGTTTGGGCGTGTACAGACTGAGAAGGGGCACCAAGAAAAGAAATACAAAGTCACAGGAGCAAACTGTGCCACCTGGTGCCGCAGAGCACACCTTCAGGCCAGCACCCAGGAGGTAGGGGCAGAAGGGTTCAAGGTCATCTGCAGCCACAAAGTGAGTTCAAGACTAGGCTGGGCTACTAACTTAGAATAAAAGAAAGTTATACGGTGGATGTTTGTGTGCGTCCAGATTCCTGTGTGTGCAGGACGTGTGGAGTCAGTATGTGCGCCTCAACTCTCTCTCCTCAGGCACTATCTCTTGCCTTTTAACAGGATTTATTTATTATTTGTGCAGCATTCTGCAGGTGCATGTGTACACGAGATCTCATGTGGTTGCTGGGAATTGAACTCAGAACCTTTAGGAAGAACAGCCAGTTCTCTTAACCTCCACGCCACCTCTCCAGGCCCTACCTTTTGCTTTTGAAGCAGGTTCTGAGTATCCTGAGGCTTGCTGGTGAGGCTGGGCTGGCTGCCCATCATGCTCTAGATAACTACTCTTTCTACCTTTCAGGGAGGGGTTGAGACATCACCTCTGTGCAGCCTTGGCTGTCTTGGACTCACCCTGTAGACCAGGCTGGCCTTGAACTCACAGAGATCCGCCTGCCTCTGCCTCCTGAGTGCTGGGATTAAAGGCTTGTGCATGCCAGGCCCCTGGCCCCATTTTTAAAGGTTTATTTTATCGGTTTTTAGGATTACACATGCCTGTTGGTAAACGCAGGTGAGCGTCCGTGCCGGAGGCATCAGCTCTGGAGTTACGGACTGTTGTGAGCTAGCGAACCTGGGTCCTTTGCAAGAACAGGATGTTAACCACTGGGCCATCTTCCCAGTCCAATTTTTGTAAATATTTAAAAAATCTCCGAAAGTTAACGCTTTAAAGAATAAGCAGCATACACAACTCAGGAGCCTGTTTCTCATAATTCAAACATTTTAAGTTGTAAAATTTCAGGAAAAAGAACAAGGAAGAATTTTAAATTTGTGTGAATAATTTTGAATTTATGAACTTTAAAAAGTAAACCCTAGACTACAAAAAATGAAAATAACATTGTTATTTCTGAATGTCCCCATCTTCTTGGGAAACTGACTGCAAAAAGAGAGCAGCTGTCAGTAATGGTGCATCAAACACTAGGTAAGACAACAGCAGGTTCTTTTTTAATAACGTCTTAGTGTGAAATTTAAGCTTTTAGATTGTATCAAATTAATTGTAAAGCAATGCATTTTTAACCTTAGCTAACTTTAAAAATAACCATTCTGAACTGTGGTATTTTTACACAATGGAATACTACTCAGCAATCAAAAAGGAGGAAATCATGAAATTTGCAGGCAAATGGTGGGATCTAGAAAAGATCATCCTGAGTGAAATATCCCAGAAGGAGAAAGACAAACACGGTATATACTCACTTATATAGACCTGTAAGATGTGATAAACATAATGAAATCTGTACACCTAAAAAAGATAATCAAGAGAGCAGACATGGGGTAAGATGATCAATCCTCGTTTAGAAAGACAGATGGGATGTGCATTGAACGTATGACAGGAGTCTACTGAGCGCATTTGAAAGACTCTAACTAGCAGTGTTTTCAAAACAAAGACTCATGACCAAACCTTTGGCAGAGTACAGGGAATCATAAGAAAGAAGGGGAGTTAGTCTGATGAGGAAAGGATAGGAGCTCCACAAGGACCAAACATATCTGGGCACAGGGTCTTTTCTGAGACTGACATGCAACCAAGGACCATGTATGAATGTAACCTAGAACCTCTGCTCAGATGTAGCCTGTGGTAGCTCAGTAACCAATTGGCTTCCCATAGTGAGGGGAACAAGGACTATTTCTAACAGGAACTCAATGACTGGCTCTTTGGCCTCCCCACCCCCCAAGGGAGGAGCAGTCCCATTAGGCCACAGAGGGGAGCTTTGCAGCCAGTCCTGAAGATACCTGATAAAACAGGATCAGATGAATGGGGAGGAGGTCCTCCCTATCAGTGGACTTGACAAGGGGCACGGTGGAGATGACGGAGGGAGGGAGGGACTGGGAGGGAATGAGGGATCGGACACAGCTGGGATACAGAGTTAATAAAATGTAACTGATAAGAAAAAAAATAAAATTAAAAAAAAAATAACCGTTCTGAAAAAATAAAAATAAAAGTGTTTGGGAGAAAATATCCAGGAACTAACAGTACCCTAAAACAAAGTGTCTGCCTATAACTTTTTTGTTTTGTTTTGTTTTGAGACAAGGTCTTTCTAAGGCCTAACTCTCCTGGAACTCTCTCTGTAGACCAGGCTGGCCACAAACTCACACCATTTTTTGCTGGGTGACTTCACATTTCTTTCAGCCTCTTTGGGTGACCACAGTTCCGTGGAATCCTTCTCTCGAGTAGAGATGCGCAGTCTCTGCTGACTCAGCAGAGACATGTCCAGGAGAACCAGATAAGTGCAACCTACTGGGGATTTCCAGATGCGGGCCTTGCTCACATCAGATGCAGGAGATCTGGAAGATGTTTGTTGAGATTTTCAAAACAGAAAGAGAGCAGTGTGGGTACAGATGTGACAGGCGGCTGCATCATGGGAAGTGAAAAGCGTGTGTGTGTGTGTGTGTGTGTGTGTGTGTGTGTGTGTGTGTGTGTGCACGCACCAAGCCTTTCCCAAGGATGCCAAAACGCTGACTCATTGCACTCTGAGCCATCATCATTTACTTCCCAAGAGTAGTGGTGATCCTCACCTCATCTGGATCCACTCAGAGCCCCGAGCCAGCCCAGTGAAGTCTGAGTGACAAAAAGTTCACAGGACGAGAGGAAAGAAGAGAGAGAAAACGGAAGTGAGAGAAAAAGGAAGGTTCCTGACCTTGGGACCAGGTTTAGGTTCCTCAGCAGCTAAGTGTCAAGAACCTTAACACAACCTTAACACAACTAACAAACCCCACAGTGATGACTGCCGCAGGGACCGTAGTCTTTCCCTGAGAGACGTTTCAGACGTTAAAGATAAGGGAGAGGCGGCTCCGTGGCCAAGTTTTGCTCTTATGGACCAGGATCCATCCATCTGTGAGTTCAGGGCCCCTATGCCCTTCTCCCACCTCCCAGGCACCAGGCGCACGGGTGGCTCATGAACACAGACAGGCAAACCATTCAAAACACGTAAAATAAACAAACCTTTTCAATGTTGCAGTGGCGGTGAACTGAACGGTCAAGGTGTCTGAGATCAGTTTAAGAAAGTCCTTTCTCATCTCTCGGCTGACACCTCTCTGAGGACCTCACACGAAGCTTCTGGACTGTTTACTGTCCAAAGCAGTCTTGAGGCTTGTCCTTCACGCCTTCCTGGTCTGGGAATCGAACCTGGGTCCTCTGGTGCCCCTCAAATGTTTCCCTCTCCCTCCCCTTTCCCCTCCCTCACCCTTTCTCTCAGACAGGGTCTCACTTTGTACCCCTGGTGGGCCTGAAACTCGCTATGTAGACCAGACGTCTGTGGGCTCTGCCTCTTGAGTGCCACCATGCCTGGCTCAAATGCTATCCACTCTTCTTCACTGAGAATCTTATGCCCACACTGGAGTGCGCCCCCCCCCATGCTGAGCAACCATCCTAAATGATGGCCGCCCTGTGGGCGCCTGTCTGCTGGAGCTGCAGCGGCACAATCCACCCACACCTCTCTTTCCATGTCTGTGCTTAAATCTGTATTAAAATTTGTTTTTAAAAAAAAGGTTGTGGAGGGCTGGAGAGATGGCTCAGAGGTTAAGAGCACTGCCTGCTCTTCCAGAGGTCCTGAGTTCAATTCCCAGCACCCACATGGTGGCTCACAACCATCTATAATAAGATCTAGTGTCTCCTTCTGGAGTGCAAGTGTATATGCAGATAAAACATTGTATACATAATAAATAAATAAAATATATATTTTTTAAAAAGCATAAAAAAAAAGGTTGTGGCTGTAGCTCAATGGTATCAGTGGCTGTGTGCTTGCTTTGCATGCATGAAACCCCGGGTTCAATCCCTAGGACTGGAAGAAAGAAGGGAGAGAAGAAAGGAAGGAAAGAGGAAGGAAGGAAGTTTTTCTTGATAGAGTTGGGCACAGCAGCACACACCTGTAATCTCAGCACTTAAGAGGTAGACACAGGAAGATCGGGAGTTCAAGGCTAGCCTCAGCACGTGCTAAGTTTGAGATCAGCCTTGGCTCATGACTGACACCATATGGGATCTGGTGAATGATCTCAGTCCAAAACCATGGCCTCACAAAACTGATTTTTGTTTATTTTTCTCTTTTTCTGTTTGAACATATCAATGTACACGCGTGTGTGTGTGTGTGCAGGTCAGAAGTCAATATTGGGTACTTCCTCTGTGACTTCCCAGTTTATTTTTTGAGGCAGGCTCTCTCATTAAACCTGAAACTCACAGATTCAGCTGGACCGACTCAGCAGCAAGGCCTAGGGCTCCTCCTGTCCCCGCCTCTTTAGCACTGAGATACTCAGTCTTCGTGTTCATGCTGCAGCGAGTGCTTGCTGCCTGAGCCGTCTCCCAGCTACTTTTCTTTTTGTTTTTGAGGCTGGTGTAGCTCAGGCAACGCTGGCCTTGAGCGCCTGGCCCTCCTGCTTCCACATCACAAATCCTGAGACTATAATCATGTCACCACACTGGCCTTAATTTTGTTTTGTTTTTATTGTTATGCATGTGGATATTTTGCCTTCAGGTGCCTATGCACCGTCTGTGTGCCGGTGCTCGTGAAGGCCAGAAGAGGTGTCAGATCCTGGGACTGGAGTTATGAAAGGGGTGAGCTGCCACTTGGATGCTGAGAATCAAACCTGGGTCCTTCGGAAGACCGGCTAGGGCTCTTAACAGCTGAGCCAGCTCTCCAGCCCCAAGGTTTTAGTTTAGACAAAAGAGTCTTGCTCTGTAGCCTCAGCTGGCCTAGAAGTCACAATGATGCCTACACTTGCCCAGAACTCATATCCTCCCACTTCAGCCTGCCAAGTGCTAAGATTTGTGAGAAATGCCCCAGATACTAAGCTCCCATATTTTTTTTCCTAGCAATTGGTCATGCTGCTACCTGGTTCTCAGCTCCACATGGCCCCATCAGCTGGCCAAGGGGTTAAGGCTGTAAGGAAGTCCATCTACCACTCATTACCCCAATAAGGCTTAGCAGCTGCCCCCCCCCCCGGATGCTCAGCAACCATCCTAAATGATGGCCTCCCTGTGGGCGCCTGTCTGCTGGAGCTGCGGCGGTGACTGTGACCGTGGTTTTGGTTGATGGTGGTTAATGCAGGAAGAACCTGCTGGGCCTGCAGAGGCCCCCCATGTTCTCAGGGCCCCCACTGTTTAACACCACCCCTGCTACACCTCAACAGCAGCCAGGGTCCTAGATTCCCCTCCTCTCTCACTCCTGTTCAAGGCTGGCCACCCTCAGTGCTGCCTCTGGCATGGGGTACATAGCATATCCAGAGAGAGGGACCCCAGGGAACACAAAGCTATGCCAGGGTACAGACCACTGGGAAACCCAAATTCTCACACAAGTGAGGGAAACCATGAGAAGGTCAGGGCCGCAGCTAGCATGCCCTGAAATGACTTTTCCTCCAGAACCCTCTACTCCCCTCTTTCCCCACCTCTGGCTCCACCTTCTCTCTGCAGACACCACGGACCTCATGACAGACCAGGCCAAGTCTGGGTAGGACCTCAGTCATCTTCCCACTCGCTGCCAAAAGCCAATCTGCCATTCACAGGGCGCTGGCAGGGTCAGTGGCCAGCTAGTGGCTGGTGTTTCTCTCTATTCCTTAACTTCCAGCCTGGTAACCTTGCTATTTGGGGTTCTCTCTATAGACACACTTTAACTCTATATATACAGCTTAACTCCCAGGGAGCCTCCAAAGGAGGAGAGAAACTTTCAGATTCAGGGTCTGAAGCTTTAGCAATTGAGCTACTCAGGCTTTCTGCTTTCTCTGCCACCAAAACAGCTCTCTAGCTAAAAGCTTGTATTGTTTAAGAGCAGAGCATCATAATCAGTGAAGCCGAGGGACTCTTAACTCAGAGTGTGCACTACCGAAGCCCTGACAGTTTCTTGCTCTAAATACAAGTGGGTGTAAAAGGAAAACCCTAAGTTCCTTTTAACTTAATGGCTCGGCCATGAATCGAGGCTCACTGGAGGCTAGAGTGCTAAGAACACTCCTGTCTGCTTATCACTTACTAAACACACACACATTTGGCAGACAAAGCAAGCAGATCTCTGCGAACCTCACACACATGCACACACACAAACAATAGACAAAACAAGGGAGCTCCCAAAGTCACCATTCATCCACATACATGTAAACACACAGATTTAAATATATACACATACAGGCAAGATATACAGACAATTAGACACATTTTTTGATGAAGCAGGTGGCCTCAACAACTGTTTAATTCTGTCTTGGGCTTTCTATGTATAGAAAAAATTACCTCATTCAAAAATAGATACAGCTGTTACATAAAAGAGGAGTTACAGCTGGACTATTGCTCCTAATATCTAACTAGATACTTTGTTTATCATAAGTTTAAAGCAGTGGTTTTATCTCTATGCTCATTATGCGCTCCAAGCAGAAGTCTTATCTTCTTATTTCAAATGTACAATGTGTTCAAACAAGTATTTTATGTCAAGGTTTTTCTAAGAAACAGGTGTCTGTCTTGTAGAGTTAACCGTTTCTTTGTTTCTATATTCGTAACATCTTTCTTATCATGGTGTACACCTGGGCCTTAGCCTTTGGCCTAAACCCAGAATGAACGTATCTCCTTGATTCTTAATTTGTTTCACTCTTGTTTTCCCTCTTGGTGTAAATCAAGTGCTTGACATATGGAGGTCCATCGAGCTTCTGCAAGTTTTTGTTACACTGCGAGGGTTTTTAAGTTACTTGAATCAAGTCAGAAATTCTGTAAAATCATCATCAGGGGTTATGAGATCATCAGTTCCTTTGAACAGCACTATGTTACCTGTGTTACCTCATCTGCCACCACTGGCCACGGAACCCCAGGGGCACACTGACAATCCTCCTGTGGTCCTGGTCTCTGAGACTGGATGGGCAGCCCTATGGATGGTGCCAGTCATCCCCAAGACCCCAGAAAAAGACAGGCACTCAGAGGTGCAGTGGTCCCCCTCATCTTGGGGCAGCTCATGAATGTCGACACCTTCCTGGCAGCTTCTCAGTGCTCATTCCGCTTCCAGGGGTCTCCTCTGGACTTGTCCATTTCAGCTGTCCCTGATTCCTAAGCTGGAAAGCCTTCTTCCTGTCCTAGGGAGCCGTGGTTTGTTGTTTGTTTTTGTTTTCACGCTATCTTTCACGCTAAGCATCTGTGGGTTTCCTCATGACCCTCTCCTGTCTCCAGCCCCTGCTCAGTACCCTGGTGCCCCCCATCTGAGCCTGAGGTTGAGCATATCCCTAGGAGGCAGGAACAGTAGCTCCCAGGGTGGCCTGGTCCGCCACTCCCTGTAGACCCGCCTACAATGTCCAGGCTCTAGCACACCCACAGCGCCTCTGTCTCTCTCTGTCTCTGTCTCCCCCTCCTCCCTCCCTCCTTTCCTTGCTCCCTCCCCAAGCTGAAATCCTCCAGATCAAGGCCAATCCTGCCTACGTGGCCCCTGCTGCCCTTGGACAAGTTCCTGGATGTTTTCCCAACGTGGTCACCGAATGGTCCCACCACCCTGGGGACACTGGGGCCATCCTGTCTCGATGCTGGGATAGCACTCTCCAGGAACCATCTAGAAACTTAGCCCTGAAGGCAGGGAAGGTCCTGGGCAGGGCTGGCACCCAGGTTTGGGCAAGGGCAGGCCAGAGGCACAGTGAAGCAGAGACTCTGAGGCCAGGCGCAGCTCTAAGAAGGGCTGCCTGCCCTCTGGTGGCAGGAGTGGGGACAGCACAGTCGGACAGGGCTGCCCCTCTGTGGAGGGCCTGGCTGGGTCTGAGAGCACACCTGTTAATGGAAAAGGGAGAGGACCCTGCCCATGTCCACCCACACAGTCCCCTTGCTCCTCCCCTGAACACCTGATTTTCCCCATCAGGGAAAAAGAGGGGGAAAGAAAAGGACAAGGCAGAGCTGGCTGGATAAGCATCAAGACGAGTGAGCGGCCATCCCCTGGGCCCATTCGGGCAAATAGATGAAGATGCCTGTGAAGGAAGGGCACCGTCTGTGCTTGTCTCAGGTAGCATGTCTCCAAGTGACCCAGAGAAGTGGTTGTTTTGGAAGGGAAAGTGACAGGCTAAAACTCAGCCGGCAAGGACTGGAGCACCTTTGGCGGCCTGTGCTGAGGTGTGCCCCTGAGAAATTACGCCACACAACAGTCTAGGTTTGCTGGGGGAAGAGAGATCAAATGGCTGTCCCAGAATGGGGACTTCAGGGAAAGGGAGAGGCAGACAGACAGAGACACGAGAGAGAGAGAGAAAGAGAGAGAGAGAGAGAAGGCAGAGGAGCATGAGCAAGGATCAGGAGAGGGAGAGCTGGGGTGACTGGGGGTGATGTGGGCTGCTGTCAGGTGTCGAAATGTGGCTGGGAGGGCCAAGGGGACTTCCCTTGTCCTAACTGTCCCTGTCTGCTGCCTGAGGGTGTCTGCAGTAAGCCTATGGGACCTCATCCCCACGCCCGGGTGTGTGTGTGTGTGTGTGTGTGTGTGTGTGTGTGTGTCTCTGCTTTTGTCTGTCTCTGTCTCTCTGTGTGTGTGAATGTGTGTCTGTTTGTCTCTCTCTGCCTTTGTCTCTCTGTCTCTGTGTGTCTCTCTGTCTCTGTCTCTCTCTGTATGAGTGTATGTGTGTGTGTGTGTCTGACTCTCTCTCTGTCTCTCTGTCTCTGTGTGTGCCTCTCTGTCTCTGTCTCTCTCCTCTCTATATGAGTATATGTGTGTCTGTCTGTCTGTCTCTGTCTCTCTCTTCTCTCTGTGTGTGAGTGTGCATCTGTGTCTCTCTGTCTCTATCTCTGTCTCTGTGTGCAGGGTGTGCAAAGGTCTGTCTGTCT
>NW_026596131.1:15800459-15809855 GCF_907164565.1 Psammomys obesus | reverse complement strand
CTCTATCTCTGTCTCTGTGTGCAGGGTGTGCAAAGGTCTGTCTGTCTATGTCTATGTCTCTCTCCTCTCTCTCTCTTCCCTGTCTCTCCCTCTTTGTGTGAGAGTGTGTGTGTGTGTGTGTTTCAGTCTGTGTGTGTGTGTGTGTGTGTGTGTGTGTGTTTTCATTGCCTACTCTAAAAGGCTGGGTGAAGTTTGGAGATTCTCTCCATGTCTTCACAGAGATCTCTGCAGCAGTTTGAGCCCAGCCTGGACGAGACTGTGGAGATGGGAAGCTGTCAGCCATCGGCAGAAGTACGCTCTGCCACGGCAAAGACTAGTTTTAATTTTCAACAGTTTCGCTTCTGCTCCGAGGAGAGATGGGGCTTTCCAACCTGCTCTGAGATGACTGCCTGAGGCACCCCACCTACTTTGAAGCATCATGATGGTCTTCCTCAGTGCTGACGCCATGGACACAAGGCCTCAGACAAGAGAAGTCCTTCATCTCCAAGCTAAGTTCCATCCTGGTACCCTGTGTCTTCTCTTCATTATAATTGGGCCAGGGTTTCCAAGTTCACATTCCCGAGCTTTTCCCATTACTCCCTGCCTGTGACTTCCTGGCAGAGCTTTAAGGAAGGAACTCTTGAGACAAGATAGGAAAAGGAAATTTAGGGATCAGGGTGTTAAATGCAAAAAGAAGAAGGTCATGGTTGCTGCTTTATAAATGGAGGTGACACATAATTACTCCTCACGAATGAGGTTTCTTAGGAACCCGAGGCAGGGCCTTACGGTGCTGCGGGAATACTAGAAGAAACAATAACATCTTCAAACAGAGTAACAAAGGCCTAAAGGAAAGAAGAGACATTCCTTTAAAGGAACCCGAGGAGGAGGTTCAACCAAGAGTGGAAATAAGGGACTTGGCTAATTGGCTAAGAGCACTGGCTGCTCTTCCAGAGGACCCAAGTTCAATTCCCAGCACCCACATAGCAGTTCACAACTCTCTGTAACTCCAGTGTCAGGGGTTCCCCCTTCTGGCCTCCAGGGGCACTGTGTTCACGTGGTGCACAGACATACATACAGGCAAAGCACCTGTATGTATGAATGAAAATATTTGAGAGAGAGATGGAGGGAAGGCTTTTATAAGTTTTGGGGGCTGGCTGGACATTTTATTCCACGTGATTTGGTCTTTGCTAATACACATAATGAAGAGGACAGGGGAGCCAGATACCGTAAGTTAAGACCTGGTAACCACAGCACAGACCAGCTTAACTGTGTCCCAGACAAAAGCCAGGTGGTGGGTGGAGAGGTGCCCCAGCCACTAGGATGGCTTGCGTTGGGTGGCTCCCGCGGCTCCAGCTCTCGGGATCTGGTGCGCCCTCGTCCGGCTTCTGAGGACACCTGCCCTCCAACATGATATACTGCACACAAACGCACATCACTTAAAGGTGAGTGTTTAGAGAGAGTGATGGGCGGGGTGTGTAGGCGGCGCAGCTTGGAGAAGGCACTGGCGGCCCCAGAGCTGTTAAACACTCAGGCCCGTGTTCTTCAAGGAAAAACAAGCGACAACTTTTCGTCCAGAAAGTAGGCCCTTTCCCTGAGCTCTGCAGAGGTCACGGGCGCTCTGCCGCAGAGGTGTATTTTGCAAGGGAGTTTCCATG
This sequence comes from Psammomys obesus, assembly GCF_907164565.1. NCBI lineage: Eukaryota > Metazoa > Chordata > Mammalia > Rodentia > Muridae > Psammomys > Psammomys obesus. The sequence goes on along the minus strand of NW_026596131.1, from coordinate 15,808,221 downwards.
TCATTATCCCTGAAGCTTTGTTGTGCTCATTGTCACATGGAGACTTCTCCCCAAGGTTTTTACTGTGTTGAAATGAGTAAGAACTTGGTCAGACCCGGGAAGCTTTCGGCCCAGCACCTGCTGAAGTGGTGCTGACCTGAGTTTCATCTTTATCTTGTGAGGATTGTTTCCCTGACGGCTTGATTTCTTCATGCTGTGGGAAGTGTCCTCTCAGAGTGACCAATGTCTTAAAGAGATAGATGTGTTCTAACAATTGGAAGGAGAAGACGCCTCTCATCCCAGAGCCTGGCCAGGAATCCGAAACCTGAACACACCTTATAAAGCCAAGATGTCTACAGAAACAGCATCTGCCCTCCCAAACAAAGATGGGAAAAACTGCTATTGAACCAAGTGTATTCAGGGCCAAAATGTCTGGCCTTCAGTTTCACTGTGTGAACTCTCCTCTCTCATCCCTAAATATAAACAATGCACCTCAGAAAAATCACTTTACAGTTTCATCTACAAAATAATACAAAAAACAACCTCAGGTTTCCCTAAACTTAATTTTCAATTTTACTTCGTTAAAGCTTGTTCTAAATTATATCCTTGAGCAATGTAATGTAGAAAGCCACAGAATCAATCAGATGTGGTAGAGCACAATTGTAAATACAGCACTTGGGAGGCAGAAGCAGGAAGATCACCATAAGTCTGAGGCCATCCTGGTCGCTACAGAATGAGTTCCAACACAGCCTGGGGCACACAGTGAGACCCTGTCTCAGAAAAACAACAAAAACAAGCCACAAGCTTGTATTTGGACATTGTAAAGACACCTGAAGATAGCTCTCTCTCTCTAAGGCCCGTGTCTTGGGAGGGGCAGCATGCTGCCCTTTTAAGCATCTCTCCCACCAGTGTCCGTCCATAAATATAAGTATTTACGACCCGTTAGCTTTAGGGAATAACTCACCAACTTTGCTTCACAACGGCTTGTCCCAGCGTCCCTCCTGGGATGTGGTCACGGATCTGGCTTTATCCAAGTGGCTCTCCTTATTTGGGATCTCCTTGGCTGCCCTCAGCAGCACGGGGCAGGGTCCCTGCTGCCTCTGACAATCAGAGAGAATTAGAAGAGTTTAGTGGAAGCTGTATGTGGTGGTTTTGCCTGTAATCCCAGCACTTGGGAGGTAGAAGCAGAAAGATGAGAAATTCAAGGTCATCCTCAGCTACTTAGTAAGTTTATCTGTGTTATCTGAGACCTCCTAAAACAAGAATGAAAAAGAAGACAAAGAAGAGGAGGAGGGGGAGTAGGAGGAAGAGGAAAGGGAGGAGGAGAGGGAGGAGAACCCAGCACAGTAAGGAACAGCATTTACACTATGGAACTTCCTTCGTAGGCAGATGTCCTTGTCCAGGAAACACTAATTTTTCCTGCTGCCCTGTCCCTGCAGGGCCTCAGCTATTTTCTAAACTGTTTCCACCTTCCACAGGCACCTCTCCCCTGGCTCAGCAGTACCAGAGCTTCCGGCCAGGTCCTCAGTGGAGGAAGCTGGAGGGACCTAGACATGCCTCCCCAGGCTTGACCCTGTTTCTGAGAGCTGTCCTCATTCAGTGTGCCAGGAAACGGGTAACTGTGCCCTGTTCTGTAGTGTTTGGGTTTTGTTTTGTTCTAAGAGAGTGAAAACAGATGGATAGTGAAAAGTTTTATTAGGGATTTGGATGAGAGTTCACACACGGAACGTTTGTACCTAGTAAGTTCGGAAGCACAGAAAGATGAAAGATTGGTTAGGTCTCGTTGGTTAGCAGAGATGGTCCGGGTGCTGTTGGCAAGCACGGCCTGCTGACGTCCTGCCTCCGGGGATGACAAGCAGATTGCTCACTCTCAGTCCTGAGGCTGGTGATCTCCCCCGGGACCTCATCATCCGAGGCGGCTCTTCCTGGCAGTGGGAGCCTCACCTCTGCCTGCAGGGCTCAGCTCCCTGTAACCCATCTGCTTCGCCACTAGAGGCGGCAAACGTGCTCTGGGCTCTACAAATAGCCGGCAGAGAGGTGGCTAGACTGTGGCATCAGGGTTTGGGCGCAGGGTGCACCTCCTCAGGTTCACGCCATCACTAAAGTCGTGAAGCAGATGGGAACAAGCGAAAGCGATGCTGCAATGATACTCCGGGGAAGACAGAACAGCAAAGTTCCCGGGCAGCTTGGGCTGCTTAGACCATCTGTACCTGTCACGCTACAGAGTGTTTGCTTCCCCTCAAGAGTGGCCAAGCTTCTCTTTGTGTCTTTGTGCTCAGGAAGACCTGTAAGGGTTAAAATCCTGAGAGGCCAACCCCCACTGCAAAACTGCTCCAAGAGGACTCTGAGGAAGAAGGAGGAGGCTGAGAGGGTAGGGAGAGTGTGGGAAGGATATGGCCATGTTGGCTAGGAGGAGGGAATTCAGAGACTCAAGGATGAATTAGGGAAACAATAGCCTCTCCATGCTACTGTTTGCATATCCAGACAGAAAGCAGAATATAAAATTTTCATATAACATCTCATTTGTTTTGTGTTGCTGGGTATGGAACTCAGGCCTCCAGTATCCTGGGGATTCCGAAGTTCCTTCCCACTGAGCTCATCGCCAGAGGTGACATTTTCACTGTCCTTCCTGAAATAAGGATATTCGATATACACAAAACTGCATTTCTCCTCAAGCTTCAGAGACATCCCTGCAACTTGGCTTAAACTATCTGGGTGAAAGGTGGACACAGAGTTACCAGCGCCAAATGCTATCTTTTTGGGTTTTTTGGTTTGGTTTGGTTTTTCCAGACAAGGTTTCTCTGTGTGTCCTTGGCTGTCTTGGACTCCCTTTATAAACCAGGCTGGCTACAAACTCACAGAGATCCACCTGCCTGTGCCTTCCCAAATGCTGGGATCACAAGCGAGTGCCACTGCACCCGGCTCAAATGCTAGCTTTTGTTTTGTGGCTTGTGTTTATTTGTTGGTAGCCCAGGCTGGCTTTTATTTTCACTATGTAGCAGGGGTGGCTTTGAACTTGCGATCCTGCCTGCACCCCACAGGCACAAGGATTATGCTGTGTCACCACAGCAGCCTTTGTTGAGTTTTACTTGGCATCATCCCAGGCCCGCAGGCTGGCCTTTAACTTGGTACATATCTGGCTGGCTTTGAACTGCTGATCCTCAGGCCTTGGCCTCCCATGGCCTGGTGCTGTAGGCATGTGCCCCATGTTCAGCTCCCAAGTGCTTCCCTAGTACAGAGACAGAGGAGATGCCAAGGGCCAAGGTGTGGCTGAGCAAGAATTTGAAGGCAGAAACGGGCTGACGCGCCCGGCGGGACAGCAGTGGGCGGCAGCCCTCGGACATACCTGGTCTTCCTCACTGCTGACAATGTTCCCGTCACTTAAGAAACAGCCCAGTGCCGGTGGCTGGCACACCACACTTGACCGGATAAAAGACTTCATTTGTCTGGTAGGCTCTGGGACGTGTGCCAGGGATGCCTGGAGCACAAGACTGCAATTGTGCCCAAGATGGCTGTAATCGTGCCAAGTGAGTCCCTACAGCAATTCTATTTGCAATACAAAATTATGGGAGATTTCACCACACTAACTAGACTTCTGCTGTTTTACTCAGAGGCTTGACATATAGTACTGTGTGTTTGTAAAGTCTTTCCCCGTGTCATAACCCATTTCAAGGACATGCTTTCTAAGAAGTTGCTTGTGACGGCTGTAGAACCCTTTCTTCTATGCCTCATAGACATCAATTTCTCCTCCCTCTCTGTCTGCCGCTGTCTGCCTCTGTCTCTTTCTCTCTGTCTCGTGTGTGTGCGTGCATGTGTGTACGTGCGTGCGTGCGTGCGTTCGTGTGTGTGTGTGTGCGCGTGTGTTGCTCATGGTCCTATAGGGTCCTTCCCTGGCATTGAACTTCCAGAGAAAACAGAAGACCGAGTTGTCAAGGAAAGAGAAGCAACAGCTTTAAACCTTCAGGGTGGGAGGGTCCCTAAGGCTGGCCCTACATCACCCTGGCTTAGGCATTCTGTCCTGCCCCTGGGTACTCCCCTTCCCACTGGTCCTTTTTAGAAACCTGCCTCTGTTCCCACCTCCTCTTTGCTTAATGTCTTTCAGGAAATAAGCTGCCTGCTCAGGGAACCTGCTTTCAGTTTCCTTATCTACGCAGATCCCTCTAACTCTCCTTTTCATTCCACCTTATTTTTTTTTAGTTCTTTTATTACATGTGTTTGTGGGACAGGAGGGGCCCATCGCTACTGGAACTGGGGTGCTGGGGTTGGAACTCAGGTCATCGGGGTCAACACCCTCGCCCACGGAGCCATCTTGTTGACCCTCTCACCACCGTTTGGCTTTTTAACAGTCTCTCGCAATACCTGGAGGTCATCAGCTCAGCTCCACTGAATGGCCAACAAACAGCAGGGTCCCGTTTTTTCTGTCTTCCTGATGTGGGGTTGCAGAACGTGAACACCTGGGTTTTATGTGGATGCTGAGGATCTGAGCTGAGGACCTCAGGCTTTCGGGCAAGTACTTTATGAGTGAGCAATTTCTTAAGATCACCATTGCCATCTTAATCACAGAGGCTGTGCACAAGGGAGTCTCACAAGATGTGGCCCTATTGATGTTCCCTTGAAGGAGGGATTGGTGCAGCCACTCAGTCCCTGCTATGTCCCCCACCCTGGCTGCATGTCATCTTGGTAGTGTATCTAGGGGTAGAAGTTACACGTGATAGTTGTGGAACACTGTCTGCTAGGCATTATAGCCGTTCTCTCTGTGTGTCTCTGCCTCTCTGTCTCTGTCTCTGTTTCTCTCCTCTCTCTCTCCGTGTGTGTGTGTGTGTGTGTGTGTGTGTGTGTGTGTGTGTAGGCTAGAGGAACAGGGAGATTGTGTGGTGTGGCTTCAGAAAGCTTTTCAGAGAGATGCACTTGTTTTGGGGTTACCCATAGTCCTGGAAGCCCTCACCATGCCCCTGTAGTAAATGAGCCTGATAAACTCGCTGGTTCATCATTCTGGACTTGAGTAGAACCATTTGTTTGATCTGTTGTTGGCATCCATCTAGGGTAGATGTTTGTACATATCACCCGGAAAAGTTACAGTAACTTCCCCCCCCCCCCCCCCGCTTCATATCATCCTCTTTAAAGGCGTTTTGTGTGGCTGCCCTGATAAGTTCTCTCTATGTGATGCACATCAGACTCCCCCGGGGAGGGGAGCCTCCATCATTTGGCCTGTAAGCGTGTCTGGGGCAGATTTTGGTTAGTGATTAATGAGGATGGCCCAATTTACTCTGGACAATGCCGCTCCTGACCAGGTGATCCCGGATTGTATAAGAAAGCAAGCTGAGAGCCTCTAATCCCAGCACTCAGAGGAAGGCTCACCTCTGAGTTCAAGGCCAGCCCCTGATCGACAGAGGGAGCTCCAGGCCAGCCATGGCTACATAACAAAGCCCTGTCTCGGAAAAATCCACAGCAACTCTGCTCTTGATAGCCTGTCAGCAAAGGGTATGAACAGGTTGTGGGCATGCTTACCACAGTGTTAGTCAGCATGCACAGGGACAGACTGCTGAGGCCAGGGTGACGGCTCGGGGCACTCACTGCTCTTGCGGAGGACCTGGGTTCGGTTCCCAGTGCTTCATCATGGATCCAGAACATCCAGTCCTTTTTCTGCCCTACTCTGGTATCAGGCACACACTGAGTCCACATTCATACATACAGGCAAAAAGCTACACACGTAAAATGAAGAGAAGTAAATCTTCCAGGCGGCAACAGCATACCTTTAATCCCAGCATTCTGGAGGGAGGCAGAGGCAGGCGGATCTCTGAGTTCAAAGCCAGCCTGGTCTACGCATCGTCCAGGACAGCCGGGGTTACACAGAGAAACCTTGTCTCAAAGGTAAATAAATAATAAATCTTCAAAACAAAAGAACAGACTGCTGAAGCGTGAAGCTACCTGGGTGGATTGTGAACATACAGAAGGAGCGGTTCCCACCGTGCATGCTGGTGATCTTCTTACGTCCACTCTGAAGACCACACTAGTGGGAGAAACCAGAGCAGCAGATGCTTCCATGGACACGGTGACTGAATGGCATGAGTGCTCTGGGCTGCTAGAATGTTCTTTGCCTCTGCAAAGCATCTTGGGTAATACAGTTATGGGTATTTGCAAGAACTCAACGTATGTGCAGCCATGATTAGTGCCTGAACATCAATTTATTATTTAAAAAAACAAACCTACAGGCAAACTTTTCTTTTTTGGAGACAGGGTCTCAGTATGTTGCCCTGGCTGGGCTGAGACTCACATGTCGATCAGATTGCTCTCAAATGACAGAGCTCCGCCTGCCTGTGCCTCCTGCATGCTGGGACTACGTGTGTGACCGTACAGCAAGTTCTCTAAAATGGTGTGTATGCTGGCCTGTCCAGGGTGAAGCTGTCATTCTCATCATCTGGGCCTGACGCTGTGAGAGTTACCCTAAAAGCGCCACGGGCAGCAGATGGTGTCCAGTCCTCCACTGCCTGGGCAGGCAGCAGTGGGCAGGCGAGGGTCTCTGTGGGCCCGGCCCATCCTCTCCTTTCCAGTAGCAGCCTTGGTCTGCAAGCCTGCAAAGATGCAAGGCCCTTAGGCTTTCTCTGCAGCTTTCAGCAAAGCCTGCACGGTGCCTAGCCTTTTCTCCAAGAACACCAAGTGTTTGTGAGTGTGCCGAGGAAGCACTAGGAGGCCTGGAGACTTCCCTCTAGTCAAAGGTTCCTGTCAACAGTTGAGTATGATATCAGAGCAAATATCAGCCCTGACTCCTGGTTACCAAAACTCTTCCATGTTTGTGGGCCTGGATCCTAACTTGGAGGAGCCCAAGGAACAGGTGATTTCTCATTGCCAGTCACTGAAAGCTGAATTGTGTGGCCCTCACAGCCAGCTGAGGATACTAACCACTGGACCCCAAAGACACAGGAACTCAGCCCACAGGCAAGCCCAGTGGACTACTGGAACCTTTACACACACAGAGATGAGAAGGCAGGTAGTGTGGCCCGGGAGAACACAGGTTGCTTAGGGCACATTAGATCTGTTATGCAGCAATGTGAAACTACAAAGCATGCATGTTTAGCATGAGGCTCAGGACCCTGCAGCTGATCCTCCTAAATTGGGTTTTTGTGCCTCAGGAAAAAACAAACAAACAAACAAAAAAACCTATATCCCTTTCCTGGTCCCAGGAATCTGCCGAGGTCCTCCTATACCACAGACACTGTTCCACACAGGGATGGCTTATCTGGAGCACAAAGCACATCTGGACATTTCATATTTATTACTCCATATTTATTAAATATGGCCACCTGGTGGTCTCCCGGGGCCTCATTTGAGAAGGTGATCTGAGTCTGGGCCTATCTACCCATGAGATAGCCTCTCTTCTATTCTCACCCTCTCTCCTCTAATTTTCCAAGAAAACAGCCTCAAGAAAGCAGGGACCATCTGAGTCCATCCCAGGCTGGTTCCTGTGAATGTCCTAGGTATAGTTCTGCACGGAAGTCCAGGCTTCAGTGTATCAGTGTCCCATCTGAGTGCTGGGAATTGAACTCAGGACCTCTGGAAGAGCAGCCAGCACTCTTAACCCCTGAGCCATCTCTCTAGCTCTGGTGGCACATGTCTGAATCGCAACACTCTAGAAGAGAAGGCAAAAAGAACCAAGAGTTGCATGTCATCTTCAGCTATTTAGTGAGCTTAAAGCCAGCCTGGGCTATACAAGATTCTGTCCCCTGCCCTGCTCCCCAACACACACACACACACACACACACACACACACACACACACACACACA
>NW_026596131.1:15755691-15800449 GCF_907164565.1 Psammomys obesus | reverse complement strand
ACACACACACACACACACACACACACACACACACACACACACACACACACGGTGCTGCAGTGCGCCAACCAGCCTCCTGGTGGCGCAGCACCTCTTCAGCTAGGCCTGCTCCAAGCAATTCCCGGCTCTTGTAATATAATCTGGTTCCTGTGCACAGAACTCAAGTTTCCTGTCACACCCCACACGTCACTCCTTGCCTTCATCCTCTGACCTTCAGGTAGTTTCTTTCCTTGTGTGTTGTAGCTGTTTGTGTTCTTATCATCTCAGGAGACGACAAATATAAATATTTATTCTTACTCAAACCATTTGAGCCAGGCTCAGATTAGTGACCCTGTAGTCCCCGCATTCTGAGGCTCAGGTGGGAAGAGCACAGGAATCCAGGATTTTGAGGCTAGCCTCGGCAGCACATCAGACCCTCACCTCAAAATACAAGTATTAGCAAACTAGAAACAACAGAAAAGATTCATGACCTGGGACTGTTCTGAAACCTAAGATAACTTTAAATTTCTTCTGTATCCGTATTTTAGAATAGCTAAAATTCCTACATGGTCCATGGCCCTTGTTTCCGGTTGCTGACATCCTGACTAACACGGTGCTTTTCATGGTTCTGCTTCATCGGTGTACCTTAATTATGCAAAGTGTTTGGTCTCATGATGCCGTTTTCACAGTGTGGCGCATCTGTGATCATTACTGGTACATGAAAGTCATACTTGAGGGGCCGGTGCAGCTCGTTTTCAGAGTACTGTCCTGACATGTCCAAAACCCTGAGTTCAATTCCTAGCTCTGAACAGAACCCAGGGTGGAGTCACCCTGGCAATTCTAGCACTTCAGAGGTGGAGGCCGGAGGATCAAAATCTTAAGGCCATCCTTGGCTACATAGCAGGTTGGAGGCCATCCTGGGCTACATAAAGCTGTCTCTAAATGTAAAAGTCATAGCTCAGTCTTTTCTTAGTTCCTCGGTTACTCCGTGTGTCCCTTCTGCCCACAGGGCATCATATTCTATCCCCTGAGGCTTCTCCTGGCTGAGTTTCTCAGAGTCTTTTTCTTAGTATGTATACCCAAGCTGGACAGGAGCTTATTATGTAGCCTAGGTTGGCCAAAGAAAGACCTATAGCTACCCACCTGCCTCAGCCCCCCGAATCCTGAGAAGCCAGGCCACCATTGCTGGCTGGAGACCCCTTTTCCCTCTGCCTTCGGGGCTGTTAGGAGCATGGGACAGGTGGTTCTACTGGGATGTCAGGTTTTTTTCTTGTAATGACAAGACTGGGGCTTGGGGTTTGAGAACAGAAACTCAACCAGATAAAGGGCCCATGGTGGTTTAAAGAAGAGCTGCACCCCACAGTCTTGGGGTTTGGGTACTCGGTCCCCACTGGTAGCAGTTTGAGCAGGTTAGGAGCTGTCAGAAATTTCCTCCCAGTTCTCTCTAGCCCGTGTCAAGCAGACAAGGCTAAGGAGGGCAGGGAGTAAGGAGAGAATCTCCCTAAGCGGAGTTTTCTACTTGGGACACTCACTTCTCTCCCCCACTGACGTGTTCAGTCGTTTTCTTATTTACATATGTGTAACCCACATGGACTTGTTTCTGTTTGGCTTGTAGCCCAGCACACTTTACCTATTTTACTGTTTGGAATCACTCCAGCTTCAGCCTTCAGGGACACCTTCTACTGGTGTGTCTGCTCTAATCCCGTCATCGTGGGTTCGTTGTTTTGTTGAAGCTTTCTTCATTTCCTGGGTGTATCAATCTGTCTAAGCTGCCATAACTAAGTACTACAAAGTGGTCCAAAGAACAGATATTTCTTTGTTTCTGACCTCAAGCTGCACACCTGCAGTCCCACCCGCAGAGGATGCCAGCTGCCTTCACCTGGCTTCTCTCTTCCACAGATGTCCCTTCTCCCCACGTGCTTGCCTGACTTTCTCTATGTGCCCCAGGAGTCCTGTCCTCTTAGAAGGGAACCATCAGGAGACCACCCTGATGATCTCATTTAGCTGCAATTACATCATTAAGTAATTTGGCTCCAAACACAATCACATTGGGGTGTCAGAATATGATTTGAGGGGAACAGTTTGGTCCAGAGCAGTAGCACTAGAAGACACTCCAGGAACATGGATGTTTGCTGAGCTAGTCCAGTGTCCTCCATCTCTCTGAGTGCTATGGGTCCTTTATTACAGAATGATGTTAGAGACATGATGGGTGGTCTCTGCGTTCACTGAAGTGACACTGCTTGTTGCACAATATTCGATCCCATTGTGAACTGTAAAATTGTAAACTGTAAAACCCTGTTTCTGGTTTGGTATGGTTGAGCCCTATCACACACCAAGAAATTTCTGTACACAGGATTTAATAAAGTTAACCCTAGGGCAAGAGGCGGGACAAGAAACCAGGTGTCAGGGATTAAAGAGTAGGAGGGACTTTGAGGTGAGGGGTATTTAAGACATTGTATAGAAGTAGAAGGAGCTTTAGCTCTTGGGCTCTTCAGCTCCTTGCCCCTGAGCTTTGGCTTTCTCCTCCTGGTCCATCAGCTAAGCTAATGAGCCTTTTGGTTTTTTTTTTTCCATCCGGACCTGAGCTGAGAAGGAAGGTCAGCTGGTTCCTTTCTCAGCCTCTCTGAGCTCGCAGGTTTTCACCTGGCGTCTGGCTCTTGAGTCTGTATTGGTAAATAGAAGGGTTGGGATTTTCACTCATTTACGGCAATTGCTTCTTACCTGACCAAAGGTCGGCACATGTGTGCTGCCCCTGCACATTCATATGTGTGATGCATGTGTCCATGTGCACGAGTCTTAGACAGGCGCTCAACTGATGTCTCCAGGCTTAACCTACCACCACCTGGATCACTGGAGCCAAGCCTCTGACGTTCAGTGACAGAGCTTCCGCTCCGCAGTGAGAAACCGTCCATTTCATTCCTTGACTTCAGGTGCTTGGAAAGAATCTTCAGAACCCTTTGCCAATCAACATTACCAAATGCAGATAAGTGTCTGTGTGCAGTTCCTTCTGCCTTTGGTCTTTCAGGATTCACTCACTTCCAGAACTGCCTGGGTGAGCACCAAGCCCCTTATGCAATGGTGCCTGATGTGTTGGCCATACAGTTGTATTCCCTCCTCACACCTGATTCCATCATGGGACTTCCCACCTGTCAAATGACTAAATTTCCATGCATCAAGGTAGGGTTTCAGGTGTCTAAAACTACGGAGTGGTTCTGCCTTGAAAACTCCCATGCTTCACCTATCCTGGCCCATGCTGCCCCGGGGACCCCTGCTTTTCCCAGGGCATCTGCATAGCAAGCAGCCTCTCCGATTAGCTTCTTCCTCTCAGCCACGGTGACTCGTGCGTGTTTCCCCGTGCCTGGGCAGCAGAGTCCTTCCTTCTGAGGTTAAGTGTGTATAAGGGGTTATTTATTGTTATCATCTGAATGTGATTCCTGTTCCACAGGCATGGACTGGGGCGTGTGGCCGCCAGCTGAGGACTTTGGAACTGTCCCTGGATCCTGAGAGCTCTGATCTCTCGATGAATTAAGGCCTTGGTGGAGTCATAATATGATGACATTGAGAGGTGATAAGGAGATGGCCAGGCCTTGTTGGAGGAAATCGCTCATCCTGAGAAGACAGTCCTGTGCCTTGCTCCTTCTCCTCCTGTACCTGCTTCAGCCCACCACGAGGTAAGCTACTCTGTCCTACCAAGCCCTCGCTCTCATGATCTGCCTCGACTCAGGCCCAAACATCAGGTTAAGGGACTATCTATCTGCAAAGCCCTCTGACCCTGTGCGGCAACGTGAAACATCCCTTAATTTGTTTTTTTTTTTTTCCCTTGGGTATTTTGTTACAGCAATTTTAAAAAGCTAACACACTTATCTGCTGACCTACGGAAGGGCATCCTTCTTTCTTCAGTTGGGGATTCTTCTTACGAGAGAAGATCTTTCTCGTAAAGATCTTGCTGCAGATCTTTCCCGTGCTCTCAGCAGGGTGCACAGACGAGGCAGCTTGTGCACACTCCCGATTCAGCTTCCCTGATAACCCACAGCACAGCCTGGACAGAGGAAGCATCGCACGTGAAACAGACACCTGCACTGCTTTACAAAGGTGCTGAAGGCGACTCTCGTTCGTGATGGCCTAGTCTGTGGAATCTGAGAACCTGCCAAGCCCTGAGGTGGGAGCCAAGCCTCTCTTTGTACATTGGTATCCAATTATGATGAATCTCTGTACATCATGTCAGTGGAGGTCCTTTGAACCCAGCACCAAAGCAACCTGAATACTTCAAAATGCAAGAGATAAAGAGATTTTTTTTTAAAGTAAATCATTAAACAACAACAAAAAGATGCTACAAGCCGAGCAAGTAGGGCATGCCTATAATCCCAGCATGCACAGAGGCAGAGGCAGGTGGATCTTCATGAGTTCGAGGCCAGCCTGGTCCAGGACAGCTAAGACTACACAGAGATCCCATCTCAAAAAAGAGTGAAAGCCACACCTATAATTCTACTGCTTCAGAGAATGAGGCACAGAAATTGTAAATTCAAAGCCAGCCTGGGCCTCACAGTGAGTTCAAGGTTTAGGCCATACAGTAAAACCTTGTCTCAATACACACCTAAATAAACAAACAAACAAATAATGAGCAGATGCATATAAAGAAGAAAAGGTTTGTGTTGAGACGTTTTCTTTTTTTAAGCAGATTCTATTTATTACATCACATGTAGCGTGCACGGCGTTTGTTGGTGGTGTGGCCCGTGTGTAAGGTCGGAGGACAGCCCTGGGAGCTGCTTCTCTCTAGCTGCCATCACATGGGTGCCAGGTTGCCAGGCTTGCACAGCAAGCACCTTTGCTGGCTGAGCCATCTCTCTAGAACACAGGTTTTCCATTCAGCTGGACAGCCAAAACTTTGACCACTGGATTGTTTTAGTCTCAAAGACTGTGGGAAGCCAGGCCCCCGTTGGGCTTCTCAGTCTGGCCACCATCTTGACCACTGACTTTTTTCTGTTGCATACACTTTGCTGTACCACGCAACATTACGTATATTTATTATTATATGTTATATATACATATTGCTTGCAGTAGACACGGGATGCTCTCGTTTCTGTTGCCCCGGAGCTCCTTAGTCATAGCAAAGGAGACAGGCTACCTATCCCACCAAATAATTTCTGTGTCCATTGAGTCGATGACAAAATTGTCTCTTTCATCTCCTCTGGGAAGACTGTGTTGACATTAACATTGAACCAGAGAAACCCAGGCCACTCCACACCTGATGTCCAGCTGAATCCAGTTCCTGACACTGTCTTTTGTTTTAGATTTGTATGTTACATTTGCTTATGTCTGTATTTGGGGGATGCCTGCAGCATGTGGAGGCCTCTCCTTTTACCATGTGGGTCCTAGGGATCGAACTCAGGTTGTTATTCTGGTTACCCCTGAGCCATCTTGGCAGAAACCTATCCATCCATCCATCCATCCACCTACCTACCTACTTGCTTACCTATTTTATCTACCTACCTATCTACTTACTTACCTATTATCTATCTATCTATTCTACCTACCTATTATCTATCTACCTACCTATTATCTATCTATCCATCCATCCACTTATCTTTCTTCACTTAAGCTCCTAGTGGAACAGGCTTTCATCCCATCCTTTGTCCTTTTTGGTTTGTCTTCATACAGTCCTGACCTTGTAAAATGAGCCTTTCTCTTTTTCACCTTTGGAACATCTCATCCGAGGCAAGAATTGGCTGGTCCTGGAAGCTGGACGGAGCAGCCCCCTCTGAGCAGAAAGGGAGGCTCCCATGATCACTTTCTAGTCTTTTCTGATTTTGTTTTCCTGTTTGGTTTGTTGTTATTGTTGTTGGTTTGCTTTGTTTTTGGGGGGAGGGGGTAATGTGTAGATTTCACAGTTCTCCAGAACTTTTTCTTCTTTATTTAGGCTTTCATCTCGCAGGGCTCTGTGTTCCTAACGCTGTTGGTCAAGCCCCACCCCTGAGCTCGCTGACTGGCTTGCTTTCCTGGTGTCACTGCTGTGTGGAGCTGCCGCTGGCGTTCTTCCAGGAACTGGCTTTCAGTTCTGTCACTCCTCGCTCTGCGCTTCCTGCTGACCTCTTTCTTTTCCCTAATTTCCTCAGTTTGCTCTCAGCTGATTGATTAGTCAGGCACTGAAGCTCAGGAGAGGAGCTGGTCCGGGTCCACGCTCTTTGGTACCCACCTCTTGCCCAGCAATTCTTCATTCACTTGTGCATGTGTGTCGGTGTGCCTGTGTGGTGGTGTGCATTCGTATGTATGCGTGTGTGTGGAGGCCGGAGGTCAGCCTGGGGCTCCTCACACGCCGTTTACCTTGTTTTCAGTTAGTTTTCAGGCTTATTTTTATTTCATGACTATTTTGCCTTACAAGTGCACCACGGGTGTGTCTGGTGTCCAAGAGAACCAGAAAAGGGCGTCAGGTCCCCTGGAACTGAAGTTATAGATAGCTGTAAGCCACCATGTGGGTGCTGGGAATGGAGCCTGGGTCCTTGGCAAGAGCAGGGAGTGCTCTTAACAGCTGAGCTGTCCCTCCAGCTCTAGCGCCTTGTTTCTTGAGAACAGGCCTCTCATTGCCCTAAGCTCACTGAGCGGGCTGATGTTGCTAAATTTCCTTCCCAGAGGCATACATATCGAAATCTACCCCCTCTCTTAAATCCTAAAGACAAAGCCGGCATGATTTTCGCCAAAGCTCACTCTGGAATGCTGGTGAGTGTATTGGACTTCCTTACAGACCATTGGTGAAGGGTTATTACAGGGTTAGGGTGCTATTCTCCACAACAGGTCATACCTGGAAAACTTTTACCCAGCAGGGATGAGGGCTTTCCCACATCTCCACAGGAGTCTCCTCCTCTAGTCCCCACCCCTGAATTCTCTAGCCCAGCTGTTCTCAACCTGTGTGTTGCAATCCCTTTGGGGGTTGAACTACAGGTTCACCAAAGACCATGAGGAGACAGATATTTACATTCCAATTTGTAACAGTAGCAAAAATATAATTCACAAAGTAGCAACAAAAATAATTTTATGGGCCTGCCACAGTGTCACATGCCTGTAATCCCAGCACTTGGGAGGCAGAGGCTGGTGGATCTCTGTGAGTTCGAGGCCAGCCTGGTCTACCAAGTGAGTCCAGGGCAGCCAAGGCTACACAGAGAAACTCTGTCTCAAAATAATAATAATAATTTTATGGTTGGTGTCAGCGCAACATGAGGAACTGTATTAAAGGGTTCCAGCATCAGGAAGGTTGAGAACCCTGCTCTACCCCTCTTCTCGGCCACATGCCATTAAGGCAGAGGTCTATGCATATGGCAGGTGGTAGAAAGCCGTGACTTGACCTGTGTGAAAGTCTCATGCCCTACCTCACACTCCGTGAGAGGGTGTGAACAGCCAGCAATCCGTTTTGCAAGGGGGTTAGCTGAACTCAAGAAGGCAGTTGCTTAATTCGGAGGACAGTCACAGGACAGTCACAGCAGCTACATACTCACTGAGCCCCAGAAGCCTGCTTGATTCTGTCTTCTTAGAACTAGGATTGTGTGCAGGCTACTAGAGCCGCTTGCTGCTGCTCACTGGCTGGCCTTTGACAGTATCCCTTGCTGCTGCTCGCTGACTTGCTGGCCTTTGACAGTATCCCTTGGTGGCCTTGGTTATCTGGGACTGTCTGCAGACACTAGGATGACCTCTACCTACTGAGCGCTGCCATAGGCGTGTGCCACTACGCCTGTCATGCCTACTTTTGGTTTTGTTTTGTTTTAAACACAGACGGGGTACACCTGTGAGGGATTTTTTTTCTTTTTTAAAGATTTTATATATGTATAGATTCCTACAGACTGTAGGAATCAAACTCAGGTCCTTGTACAGGGAGCACATTACCAATTAAACCATCTCCCCAGTGTTTGTTTGTTTGTTCTTGTTTTGAGACAGTCTGAGGTACTCTACTGTTTCCTCAAAGAATTTACTGTGGTGTCAAGGATGACGTTGGACACCTGGTCCTCTTCCCTCCACCTTCTGAGTACTGTGCCACCATGTCTAGCCTCAGCAATCATTCTAACAATCATGACAGCTGGTCCTCCAGCACCTCAGGATGGCCATCTCTCCAGCCAGGTCTTGTGAGCCCCCAGTGAGAGTTCACAAATCTTACCCTGACTTAACCCAGAACCCCCTTAGCACCACGGCACCCTTTCTTTGACGGCCGGCGAGCACGCTCAGGCTTGGACAGAGCTAGGCTTGCTTATCTGCCAGCTGAGTTGTGTGTGTCCTGCCTTTCGGGGAGCACTGACGTCACAGGCTGAAGCACCCATCCCTTCATGGATTGCTCCACTGGGACCCAAGCCTGTTGGGGTGGTGGGCCTCGTGCTACCCACTGAGTTCTGAGGGTGTTCCTATGGCTGCCAGCTCACTGGGTGCTCACCTCAGGAACCAAGGGAAACTGGGCCGGTGACTCAGTGCCCAGCCAGTGCCCCGCAGCAGCGAGATGCAGATAAGCAGGGATAGCGGGCGGGCAGGCATGTCTGAGCTCACTTGACAAGGTGCCTTGGCTCTCACGCTGGTCTGCCTGGTGCCTAGACACAGCGGCGTACCAGCTGCCTTCCTGCCCACAGAAAAGAGCCAGACCTCAGGCCAAAGACAGGCATGACCCTCATAGCCTTGCAGATAGCACAGTAACAGGGACTGGGGCACTGCCTGAGTAGGGAGGGAGTCCCTGGAGATACTGTGATTTCCTTCAGGCTCGGCAGGCATCCTCCATTGCCTGCTCCTCCACCGGCAGCTGCAATGGTGTCGGGGCCATGAGAGGGGCTTACAAGGGACAGCACTTGTAGGAAGGCCTAGGAATCAGGATAGGAAAGGATTCGGAGGAAGGGTGCTAGGCAAGAGAAACCCACAGCTACACAGCCAGCTCCAGAGAGGCTTCCCTGGGTCAGAGCTGCTGCAAGGCACCCCCCCCCCCCGTGTATCTGAGTGATGGTCAACAGGAACTGTGTCAGGTCAGGGATCAGGAGCAGGAGGCTCCGCTTGAGTCGTGGCTTGGTTAGAGCTGTCTCTCAACACTGAGCTTTCACTTCTGTGTGTGGAGCTCAGGGTTTCCATTCCTAAGCTGCTGAGAGGATTCAGGGCAGTGCACGCCCAGCCAGGGGATGCACCGAGGGTCCAGCTCATCTCCCAGGTCCCAGGTGGGTGGCCGTGAGCAAGCTTCCTCGAATCACGCACAAACAGCTGTCTTCCCACTTTTATTCACTCTAGCTTAGTGAGCCACTTGTTTGGTGCTTTCCGCAAGGCAGCCCTGAGCATTTCATTGTCCTGGCCTCGGTCAGGCCTTGCCCCCATAGGGCTGTTAAGGGAGGTGGGGGCACAAACCTACTTTCTTTCTCTCTAGTGTGGGAAAAGGGTTCCCACTTCTGGTTGATCAGTCCTCTGGACTGGCACAGACCTGAGAACCCAAAGCACTGCTCTTCTCAGCTTTTACAGGTCTCTCTCACCTGAGTATGACAAGCCCAGAACTTCCTGGAGTTATCTTCAGCACTGTGTGCATGTGCCCACCGGAAACTCACGCAGTAACGCCCGGTTTCCACTGGATCCCTCACAGGGCTGTTCTCCTCCAGGCCAACCTTCTCCTCATTCTTCAGACCTAAGGACCACCAAAGTCATTGTGAGCCTATTCTTGGCTCTCCACTCGATCACATCTGAAATGAACTAAAACCCAAGTGCCTGGGTACACCTGTGAGGGATTTTTTTTTTCTTTTTTAAAGATTTTATATATGTATATGAGCACTCTACCAGCATGTACACCTGCATGCCAGAAGAGGGCATCTGATCCCAGTATGGATGTGGTTGCTGGGACTTGAACTCAGGTTCTCTGGAGGAGCAGAACTCTGGACTCTTAACCACTGAGCCATCTCTCCAGCCTCAGGAGTTTTTCCTCTTAATTAAATCATTTGAAGTGGAAGGATCCACTTTTAAGCCAGGTCTTTACGTGGAAGATCCACCTTGGGTCTGGGTCACCCTCCTGGCAGCCTAGATAAAGGACAGGAAAGAAGGAAGTTTCTGCTCTTTGCCTGCTCTCATTCTGGCTGGCAAGTCCATCCCTTCAGTGGTGTTGCAGCCTATTCTTTGGGATTCCAACGTAAACTGAAGACCAGCTGAGACATCCAGCCTCATGGACTGACAGCAGGACCTTCTGTTGGTAGACAGCCACTGTTGGCCTAGCTGAACCACAGCCTGTAAACCATTCTAATAAATCCCATATATATTATTATATGTATTATATATACTGAATTCCATGTCTACTAATTATTCTATCACTCCTGTTCCCCTAGAGAACTCTAACAAAACCATGCACCCTGGACACTACCAGAAGATGAGGCCTGCAGCCAGCGCTTGCCCTGTGTTGCAGGATGCTGTCATGAGGTCCCAGATCTTTAGTCAAGCTGGCAGTTTCTGTTCTTGTGTGAGCTGGTTTATCCATCTTCCCCCACCCCACCAGCAATGACAAATGAGTGGCACCTTGGGCAAAGTGCATCAGCTCTCTTGTGTACAGTACATCTGCAAGAGGGCATCCTTGACCTTTGACCTTTGGTGCTCATCAGGGAAGCCAGCCGGTACAAGCTGAACTGATGTCCTTCTCCCCAAATACAAAACCCTGTCAGTGACCCCAAGAGCCCCACGAGCTAGCCCAGGGGAAGCCAGAAGTGGACACAATTTGTGTGAGTGGCCCAATTCCCTCCTAACTGCCTCCAAAGTGACAGTTTGGGGCTATCCAGTGATCTATGACCTATGCTCTGATGTAAAAAAAAAAAAAAAAAAAAAAAAAGAGCTGGCTAACTGCCAGCTATGATCTATGATCTCTTAGCAAACTATATTGGCTATAAGGAGGCCAGGAAAGCTGACATGAGCAGAAACTTCTAGAAGCCAGAGCAGCCTGTTGAATAGAATAGTCAAGTGGTCAGGAAGAGTGGGACGACATGAGAAATAGCTGTGAAGGAACTCCCAGAGCATCTCGCACTTTGTGTCCAACCCAAGTCAGGCCTTCACACGTCTTTCCTAGAACACGCACACACACACACACACACACACACACACACACACACACACACACACATGGCTCTACAGCACCCCCTTGATTCTGGAGATGGGGTATGTAGCTACCACTCGTCGAGAAGGGCCAGCATAGGAGACTGGGTGGACAAGAGACTCTACTCTTCGGGTCATCACCATGAGTTCTGATGGCC
The DNA here is from genome assembly GCF_907164565.1 of Psammomys obesus. Lineage (NCBI taxonomy): Eukaryota > Metazoa > Chordata > Mammalia > Rodentia > Muridae > Psammomys > Psammomys obesus. The sequence continues at coordinate 15,789,245 of NW_026596131.1, read as the reverse complement.
ACAAAGGAAATGTAAATTCTGAGCCCCCAGAGCCAAGCCTTGCCTCTCTGTTTACTCCTGAGTGAGTGACCTTTGGGCTTCTTCATGGGGACCTTAAAGAGGTGAAATCTGAGGAGACACAATGGCTCAGGGGCTAAGAGCACTTGTTGCTCTTGCCAGAGCTGCATTTTATTTCCACCACCCACAGGATACACATACCCCTGTAGTCAAAACACTCACACGTAGAGTGAAGACATCTAAGAGAAATTTAAATAAAAAGCTCCGAAGCCTGGCGGTGCACCTCTGAGGAAACAGGTGAGGCTGACCTGCAAACTTTAAGTGAGTGAGCTGCGCGGAAGGTGACACTGTTAAACCAGGGTTTGCACACACAGGCGGCTCAGCAGGAAGGGTGTGTGCTCACTGTTCTCTCGCTTCTTTTTCTGAGGGTTCAGGGTGAGGGACAGGCTGGACTGCCTCTCCCCTCACAAGGCCCCCACTCTGTACCTGGGAGGCTAGGGAGATCTGGGCTGAAGCCGAGCGGTCTTGAATGTGCCTGGAAGGGGATGGCGCTGCAAGCATCGGGGGTGGGGAAGCTGTAGACACCTACGACCCTCGACCCTCGAAATGAGCCCAGTGGTTGGGGTATGGCTGTGCTCAGCAAGGCCATGGTGGAATCTGTGCCCCAAGTTCTGCTGAGGCAGCTGGGAAATGTCTAGCTCCTCAACCCCAACAAGGGCCACTCAAACCTTCCTGAGGAGACTGTGCTTCTCTTCTCTTTGCGGTTAAATGGACGTTGGCTGGGCAGTTTGCCAATCTACAACACACCTAGGGAGCCCATGTATGTTTTGAGGGGAGAGCCCATTTCAGCAGCCTTGTTGGGAAGTGAGGCTAAGAGGGGGTAGCTAGGACCCCACAGCAGACACCCCAGGCCCTGGAGACAGTATTTGTACCTTGCTGTCTTGCCTTGGGATGGCCTAACCTTATGCTCCACACTGGGCTGGGCATCTGGTCACAGGGCTCATCGTGAGGCTGATGTTTATTGAACACCTAGTGTGGGTATCACTTAGGATCACCACGATCTGGGAAGTAACAGAGATTCCCAACAGAACACAGCATGTTCGTAGGCACCTGCGCAGGCCTTTGCATAGGCGTTGTCACTGTAGAAGGATATATAGGCCTGACTCTTGGCCCCTCTCAACAGTGTTCAAATTAGTAGCAGAACATTGAGAAGGTGGGGTGTGAGCACAGAAAGAACCTGAGCTTCAGAGGCGCAGGTGGCGAACAGCTGGCAGGAGCTCAGCCTCTGCAACGCCTGGCATGCCCAGGGGGTGGCTATGGCTTTGGCAGACATTTCCTGTAGCATGGTACTTTGATAAGAAGCCAAGAACCCCAACACAGGCCACTTGCAAATGACCTTCAAAAACAAGAGTGTGTTTGAAGATCCTGCTTGGGGCCTCGTCCATGAGTTGCCTCCTTTTGACCACCAAGTAAGTAAAACACAGCAAGAACTGGTTACTTTATCATTTCACTGTCCTGATTAAAACAACAGGTAGGAAAGGCATGCAGAACCCTAGGCACACAGCTGCTCACACCCTCAGATCCTATTCCAGACAGAGCAGATGCCTCCATAGGGAGGACCACCCAGCCAAGATCAGGACCAAGGTTGTTGAGAGGCTGGGCCAGCAACTAGGCCTGTCCTGTTCACATTTCAGCATCTGGGCTTCTCTGATGGGGAAGTTGGGTGTTGTTCATCAACAGAAAGATTATAAATAAGCCAGGCATGGTGGCACACCCCTGTGACCTCAGCACTCAGGGAGGCAGAGACAGGTGGATCTCTGTGAGGCCAGCTTGGTCTACCAAGCAAGTCTAGGACAGCCAAGGCTACACAGAGAAACCCTGTATTGAAAAGAAGAAAGATTCTAAGTGGGTTGTCAGTAAGATTATTGTTATTCATTTGGTCAAGTCTGGCTCTGACTCTGGGCTGAGAAGCTCTGCCTCTCAGTGGCTTCTGGGTTCAGTTTGCCTTCTGCTGTCTTATCTCCAGCCACATGCAGCACCACCAAAACGTACTGGAGTCAGGAGAGACTAGAAGAGAGGGAGCTCATGTGCTCCTGCAGGGCTTGCTGGACTGCTCTCCTGGCCACGAGGCAGGGGGTGCTGGGGTGAGGTGCAGCTCTACAGCCGTGCACAGCGCTAAGGGTGCCAGCTGCGCAGGCACAAGCTCTAAACTGATCAGTGGCTCTGTTTCTAGCTGAGTGGGGTTGGGCCTAGAGAAACATCTACCTGGAAGGCTGCCCCTCCTGGTTAGGTGCGCCTCCTGAGTGCTGGCTCCTCCAAAGACCCCCCAGTGGTCAGAACGGACAGCCAGTCTTGGAGGCTGGCTGTCAGCCTGGACTTCAGAATTCATGTTTGTACTTGACAGGAAGAACACCGAGATCCAATACTGACCCGATAAAAATGTTGACTTGGTCTCCAGGAAGACGGCACTGGAGAGCCCAGGGCCTGGGACCTACCTTCTACACCCTCAGTGAATTCATCAGTATGTACCTTCCTGCCCACCGTGGGTATCAGGAAGACCACGTTTTTTCCCACCTTTGATGTGCCTGGATCCCACTCTGCCCTGTTCCCGTCTGTAAAGGGCAGCACTTTAGGGCATTTCCCGGGATTTACAAAAGGAACTGCTGTTTGGCTTCCAAGTTATCTTGGTAAATGTGGTGTGTCTGGAGGAAGGATCTCCGTAGCCCAGGCTGGTCCTGAACTCATGATCTTCCTGACTCGCCCTCCCAAGGGCTGGGACTACAGGCATCCCGTACCACGCACGGCTTAGCTTCCTCAAATTTCTGTCGGGGACAAACGGAAAGCTCAAACAGACCAGGTGTAGCCGTCCTGCCGGAGCGGTGGCTACTGGGACAGAGAAACAGGCCTGGGTGCGACTGCGCAATCTATCAAGTAGACAAACCCCGCCCCAAGCGCTGTGGCCCCGCCCCTGTGGGTTGCTAGGGGAAGTGACGTCACAGCGCGATGGCGGCGGCTCCTTTAGGCAGCTGAAGGGGGATTTAGGCCCGGAAGATCCGAGTCCATCCGCGGCGGGGAGAGGGCGAGCGGGGCCGGCAGGGGCCGGAGCAGCGGCGGCGGCGCTCGGACTGTCCCATCCGCCCCGTATTGAGGCGCTGAGAGCGACGGGGCGACCGGAAAGCGATGGTGAAAGCGGGGCCGTGAGGGGGGCGGAGTCGGACCGGACCCGCAATAGCGGCAGCAGCGGCGCCGCCTCCCGGAGCGCAGACCCAGGAAGCGGCCGGGCGGACAGTAGCGAGCCGCACCGCTGCCATGGAGCTGAGGGTCGGGAACAGGTACCGGCTGGGCCGCAAGATCGGCAGCGGCTCCTTCGGAGACATCTATCTCGGTGAGGCCCGGCGCCCTGGAGCACCCGGGAGCCTTGCGGGGCGGCGGGCGGGGTCCCCGGCAGGCCCAGGCCTGCGCGGGGCCGTGGTGGACGCTCGGCTGCTCCGCATCCCCGCCGTCCGAGGGCCCGGGCCCGCCGGCAGGCCAGACAGCACCAACGGCCGCCGAGTGAGCGCGGCCGGGGGGCTGGGCGCGGCGGGGTGGGGTGCGGGGAAGGGTTGGGGACCGAGGGAGGAGGACAGCTGGCCTTGGGGACCGCAGGACCGTGGGGCAGAGCGCGGGTCGTGTTGGGAGCGGTCGGGGGACCCGGGAGATGAGGAACGGGGCCTGGGGGCGGAGGGTGGGTGACGGCCAGCGGGCCTCGGGGAGAGGTGAGGTGTCAGAGGGCGTGGGAAAAGGACAGCGTCCTGGGCGGGGGGTTTCGCGGCCGCCCGTCCCGGGGTCGGCGGGGCGGGGGAGGGGAAAGCGGGGCGGGCGAGGGCGGCGGGCCGGGGGTGGGGCTCGGAGGGGGCAGGGCCTGGGCGGCGGGGCCCGGCGTCAGCATCCTTCCCCACCTAAGGTCAGCACAGTAAACAAAGGCCACGCTCCGCTCCGCGGAGGGTTGGTCCTGGTCGTTTCCATGTGTGGAAGAAACGTCCGAACAGTCCGAATGTAGTGTGGAGGTGGGGAGTGTCCCAGCCAGAAATGGGGACGTGACGGGCTCTTCTCTGAGGGTTCCTGGGGCCCGCCCCTTGTCACAATGGCATCTCCAGGTAGCTGACCCTCTGAAGGGATCGTCTGTACCCTCCCGGCTGCCACCTGGCTCCAAAACAGGACTGAAAATGTTCCCGTGGAGCCAGAGCAGTTTACTGGCCCCTTGGGCCTTGGCTGGGTTGGCTCTTCAGTGTCTGTGGAGTGTCCGAGTTAACTGCGGGACACCTGGAAAGTCTGGATTAGTGTAGGCACAATCAGTGTTGAGGTGTTGGCGGAAGAGGGGGGAGAGAGTAGTGTGAAAGTTCTCTGACTTGAGTCTCAGAACTCTCTCGGGGTAGACCTGAGAATCCTAGGCTTGGGATTGGACCATCCTGGGTTATGTCAGACTTAACAGTGAAAGGCTATGCATGTATACATACGTGTAATTAAAGGTTTGCTTAAACCCGCAAGTTGAGAATTTTAAAATAAAAATTTCCCCCTGCATTTCTTAGTGGAATTATAAGTTACTCCGACACCCCTGTACTTGAGCCCTGAGCGTCTGCTGTGAGCATCCTTTTAGTGGTAAACATGCTCTGGTGAGCAGTAGCCCGACTTGGACTCATCTTCGGCTGTGGTACCTGTGATGGAGAGTCAGTAGGAAGCAGTGCTTTGGGCCTTGCCTTTCAGGCTTCCCAAGTTCAAGAACTTCCCGCTCCAACTCCCAGGGCCCGAGAGCTGCCAGTGCGGGGTAAAAAACTGGCCTGTTTGGGTAGTTATAAGTATTTACAGTGCCTGGCTAACATGAGGGATAAGTCTGCTAAATGCCACAGCGATGCCTTTGAACCTGTACTTATTGCCAGGGTGGTCTGATGAGTAATACGCTTTAGAGATATTAGGGTTTTCTTATTTAAGTATTTATAACCACATATTCAGCCAGATGCCTTCTCGGCAGAGTTTGGGAGTCAAAAGTGCTGGAAAAATTGGAGCTGTTTGGCTTATTTATAGAACAATAGATTTTGGCAGAAGTTTAACCTCAGGATATAGGAGCTATACTGAAAACCAATCCATTAGCCACCCTTTCGTGGGCATCAGAAAATAGGTATTTTGAAACTTTCCATTCCCTGAGATTTTGCCAAAAGGTTTTGTACTTTGTGAAGATTGACTCTGACAAGCAGATTGCGATGTGGTGGTCACATGTGATGCGGAGATGGGAACCTTCCTCCAGGAGAGAGCAGGGTCTGCCTGGTGCTCCACTCCTAGTCACACCCTTCTGCCCCGCCTGCTTCCTGCAGCCTCAGAAAAACAGAACAAGAAAGGAAAACCATCAGCTCCTTAGAGCAGTGGTGCATCAGGGAAAGGACAGAGGGCTGAAAGACAGTCTTGAACCAGCACACACATCCTGCCCAGGGTCTTCTACAGGTATGTGGGTGCTGGCACTTTCACATCTGGCTGGCTTGGACTGAGGACTGGGCACAGCATTTGATCACATGAGCTAACCTTTTCAGAAAGTTCTGTTTTGATGACTCTTCTGTTGTGTTCCAAGTGGACACAGGGATCCTAGGGTTAGAGGCCCCAGCTTACCTGTCTGTCTTGGTGTGCAGGGTTTCTGTTGTTTAAGACAGGATTTCACTCTGTAGCCCTGGCTTTCCTTGAACTCAAGAAATCTATGTGCTTTCCAACCATGCTAGGCCCACAGTCTGCCTTTTGTGTGGGGTTAAGCACTGCCAAGCTTTTCCTGTCTCTCTTGGCCCTCAGCCCTCTTTACTGTTCTTCCAAGCTCTACCCCCTTGGGAAACTGAAAATGAAGTGGGTGGGTTAGAGTGATGTAGGCTAGAAAGACAGGTCTGGAGGAAGGCTTGGAGAAAGCCAACCTGTCTGTGATGGGATGGTTCATTTACCCATAGTTTGAGGAGCCTCATCTTAAAATTTGTGTGACCGTGCATTCTAGTGCAAGTGTATTTGAGAACATTCCCAGCTGTTCCACTTCTGTGTTCCTCATAAAACGCTTTCTTCTTCCAGTGGAGTTGTTCCTGTTTTAAGCCTATCACTCAGGTTTTTAGATTTCTTCCTGAGACGCTTTTACATAGAAATATATAACACTGTTTGTGGTCATTAAAGCTGGCTTCCATGGTGGCCTGCTGTGCAGGAGGGAAGTCTGTAGTGGCTGCCCAGTTGTTACTCAGCCTTCTCCAGAATGACCTCTTCAGGAACCTGCATTACAGGCCTTCTTCCTGGTTGCCCAGGTTTTAGGATGCCCAGCCTCAGTATTCGTCTGTCTAAGCCAGCCAGATGTGGAATGCCCCTGCCTGCAAAACTGTAGATGACCCCGGACGGGATGCTTTTTGCTGACTTCAGCAGCCTCTCTGCCCTAGCCTCTCCCCTGCATGTGTGGGTCTGGAACTGATGTTTCGAGGTATGGAAAGCAGTAGAAAGCCTTTTTGCTTTTGCCGGTTCTGTGCCACTCAGTAACTTCCGTTTCTTTTGGGATTTTATGTGAGTGCTTTATCTGCATACTGTGTGGATGCAGTGCTCTTAGAGGCCAAAAGGGGGTGTGGGAGCCCCTGGAACTGGAGTTAGAGACTGTTAGTGTGCAGCCAGTGCTCCAGCTGCTGAGCCGCTCGCCTGTCCCTACCAGATAACATTTTTAAACAGCCTACCCTGGGAGGTCGACTTGTTCCCAGCCAGGAAGGGGCATGGCTGTCTTAGGGAAGAGCCTGTAGGGTGGGCTAGGCTGGGGTCGAGGTCGCCCCGTGTTGTGTGGAAAGCCAGGGTCCGTTCAGTTCAACAGTACAGGCCCAGGCTACAAAGTACCCGGTGCTTGCGCGGCAGCCAGCATTCCCTCTGCTCTGGCGGCTGCTCTCACCCTCTTCTCTGGAAGCAAGCAGTAGTAAAGTCTGAGGCTGTGACTGCTAACATGGAGGTTCCTGCCCCCTGTATAAATTTGTTCTTTGTCTGTCCCATTCCAGCTTCTCTTGATGGACAGTGCAGTCAGCTTTTAAGATGTGTTTAAGCCTCCTTTGGTGGCTAAATCTTAGTAAGATTTTCATCTGATTTTTCTCCTCACAATGTTGAAGGGCTTCTGAATACTGCTGAGCCATGAGAGTGGTACTTTCAATGTCACTGTGACCTTCAACGGGAAAGATGTCTTTAAAAAAAATGGTGTGTTTGTGGTATGCGTGCATACGTGTGTTTACATGTGTGCATGTGTACTTAGGGTACGCATACATGTGGAGGCCAGAAGCTGATATAGCCCTCTCTACTTTATATATTGAGGCAGGCTCTCTCTCACTTGGAACCAGAACTGTACAGTTTGGCTCCAGAAATCCAGTCTGGGCCTCCTGAACGTGGGGGCTAACAAGGGTGTGCCGCAGCTGCCTGACGTGTACACAGTGCTGGGCATCCAGACTCGGGCCTCATGCTTGGGCAGCAAGTGTGTTATCCACTGAGCCAGACATCACAGACTTATATTTACCTGTGTTGGAGGAAAGTCACGGCTGACATACCAGAAAAGAAAATTGATGTCCAGAAAGATTTCATACAGTTTTGACAGCCTATATGACTGCAGGACAGATCTGAAGCTGAGGCAATAATGGTGAGAACCACCTCAGGTCTGCTTAATAGGCCTACTTTTTGCCCAGTGTTTGAAGTTCCAGGAGGGTCCAACCCGAGCCAAGCATTCTCAAAAGGTCTGAGGATAATAACAAACTAGGGCGCCGTTGAGCCTCAAGTCAGTACCCAAGCGGCCAGGGGTTCAGGAGTCACTGGATTCCTCTTTGTTTTTCTGCCCAAGGTGACTACGTGGAATAAATCTCTCTCTCGTTTGTTGAGACAGGTTTTCCTGTGTAACAGCCCTGACTGTCCTGGACTCACTCTGTAGACCACACTGGCCTCGAACTCACAAAGATCCACTTGCCTCTGCTTCTGGATTGCTGGTATTAAAGACATGTACCACCACTGCCTGGCTTTTTGTTTTTTTTGGTTTGTGTGGTTTTTTTGTTTGTTTGTTTTGTTTTTTTAAGATGTGTTTTTACATTGCTTGCTGTGCCTGCTCACATGTCTGCATGTCTGTGTTCACGTGCATGCCGGGCCTGAGGAAGCCTGAGAAGAATGTCCGATCCCCTGACTAGAGTTACAAGACAGTTGTTGGCTGCCCTGTGGACACTGGGAAATAAACATAGGTCTTCTGGAAAAGCAGCCCATGCTCTTAACTGCTGGGCCATCTCTCCAGCCCAGACAAGATAAATCCTGATGGGCGTGACCAGCACCTGGGCTTGTCATTCACTGTTCCCTTCCTGTCCCTAGGCAGAGTGACATGCTGGGTCAGCTTCATATAACCTTTATGGACTGCTCAACTTCAGGGACATAGCTTTGTTTTCTTTTTAAAAATTATTTTGTGTCCTGTCCCCTGGAACTGGAGTTACAGATGGCTCTGAGTCATCAGCTAACATTTTTGTATATCTAAACACAGTTCAGCCCCTTGCCTAGCAAGGGAGCCTGAGCTTCAGCCATGTAGGATTGTCTAACAGATATTGTGGCTTTTGGGGTAACACAAACATTGAGTAAATATTTTGGGGTTTTTGTTTTAAGTTTTTATTAAGTTTTTGTGTGAGTGTGGATAGTGTAGGCATATGTAGAAGTCAGGAGGACTAGTTTGTAGGTGTTGATTGTCTCCCTTCATGATTTGGGTTCTAGGGATTGAACTCACTTTATCAAGCTTGGCAGGAAGCACCCTTAGAGCCACTGAGCTATTTGATTAAATTCTGCCCCCCCCCCCGAATAAATATTTTTGTGTTGCATCTGAACCCCTGATTACAGTAGCTTCTTTTAGGTACTAGTGCCCCTTCTGGTTGCATTTATCAGGCTTATGAATAGTAGAGAACCAGGTATTGTGAATTTCAGGTTTTTCGAGCCACCATGTGGTTGCTGGGAATTGAACTCAGGACCTCTGGAGAAGCAGCCAGTGCTCTTAACCTCTAAGCCACCTCTCCAGCTCCTGTGAATTTCAGTCTTTCTAGTAGTGCTAAATCTCTACCAGAATTCCTAAGTCTTCCTGTATTTGACCCAGTGGCAGTGGAAGGTCTGGCCTGACTACATGCTAGTGGGCCTCAGAGATGCAGCCTGCTCTGGTGATAGACAAAATTCCAGGGCTACAAACTAGGGAGTCTGCATTGGCACCTGTAACACCAACAGAACCTGGAGCCGCTTAGTCTTTCTACACAAGTGAGGAAGTTTCTGGATTCAGCCTTGTGCTGCCCTCATGTCTGCATGTCCTGTGTCCAGCTGTTCTGCTGATGATCAGACTGAGTGCAGCTCTCTTTCGGTCCTGCAGGCTCTTGACACAGTCCGTGGCATTTTGGCTCTATGAAAAGATGTAATTCAGCCAGGGAGTGGTGCCTCACACCTTTAATCCCAGCACTTTGGAAGCAGAGGCGGGTAGATCTTTGAGTTCGAGGACAGTCTAGTTTATACAACAAGTTCCAGGACATCCAGAGCTACACAAGAGAAACTCTGTCTTGAAACAAACAAACCAAAAGAGAAGAAAGAAAAGAAAGGGTGTAGTAATTCATGTTATGTTCTAAAGTTGTTGGTGGTCATTTGATCCCAAGGCTGAGAGTATTGCAGGGGTGACTATCAAGGTATGAGCTATAGTGGCCACAGAAGAGTAAAGCTAGCAGTATTCTCCACCTTCCTGAAGGTCCTGATCCAGTAGGCTGGTTGGCCCTAGCCTGTCTCGTCCCTGTGGACCTGCCAGCTGGCAAGGGTGGTATGATGTCCCAGAGACTACTGCTTGGGATGCAGGGAATCTCTGACGTAACTGGTGAAGTGAGTCACCATTCCTCCTGGCTGGCAAAGTTCAGCCCAGAGTCTAGTTCCTTAAAGGAACTTAGAGGTCATTTTTCATCCGCACGTACATTCTAGATGAACTCAGTTCTTGTGTAAAGGGATAGGCTGCTCTTCTCCTTTGGGAGGAAGAGAAAGACACACTGCCTCTTATTTATTACCAGTATGCCAAAGAGTTTTTGTGGAATAGTAAGTAAAGTTATTAAGCCTAGACTGGCCAGTGGCAATGATTGGATCCCATTATTCCTAGGGATTTGCAGCATTGGATATTGGCTTTGGGCCCAGATGTTCAGGGAACAGCCAGCTAACAGACCAGGATGACTTGTGTGTGTGTTTCTTGGGTGGCACTAGACAGTTTGTTGACATTATACTGTCCTTATGGGCCTTGCTCCACCTTCCATGGAACTGAGTGACTCATTAACCGTTTGTTTCCTTGGCTCCCCATGAAACTCTTGCAGATCCCTCCCCTCTTGGTTAACAAGAGAAATTGAGTCACCAAGAGCTAGCCAGGCTGCCCAGTCCACAGCTCGTCTACCCAGCACAGACCCTTGTCATGTGTGGTTGTATTGGACTCTATGGAAAGCCATGTTAAATTTTTTCAAATAACCAAGTTCCAGAACTAAGGAATTGCTTTCTGCTTAGAAGCAGCCTGTCGGGGAGGAGGGCCTTGTACGTTAGGCTGTTTTCATTAGGCTCCTGGATGTGTGGAGGCAGAGGGAGTCCCAAGCAGCTTGGGCCAGGAAAACTGCGGAACACTTATGTGGAAGCAGTGTTTGGAGTAAAGCGTGGAAGGGACATTTATACATACTAAAACTGTCTTTTTGCCTCCAAACTCCTAGGCACTAGTCATCATAGTGTTTGTCACAAAATAACAAAAACTGTCCTGTTTATATTGCAGAGGCAGAACTGGCCAGGGCTTAAGAAGAGAGTCCAGTCTAGTCTTTGTCTCCAAGGGGGTGAGGGTGGTGCCTGCGTTTAACCCTAGCATTTGAGAGACAGGTAGGCAGAGCCCCGAGTTCAAGGCCAGCCTGATCTACAAAGGGATTGGGGGCCGTATCCCTTGGCTTGGTAGAGGATATTTGCTAGACCTTCAGTACTTTGTTTGGAGATGACTCCTGCAGCCATGAGGGGTTTGGGTCCGTTTGAGAACTGCTCATAAGAAACTGTTGAGATGTATGGGTGAATGTCAAGCCCGTGAGGCCTGAAATTTGGAGGAGGGAGAACAGGGTAAAACCCAGCTCTCCTCTTCCTGGGAGACTCAGGCACACTCCAGACGGTTTATCAAGCCTTCACAGAGAAGCCTCCTAGTACTGGGTCGTGGTGTGCCCTGAGTGGGTAGAAAGAATGGGGCCTGCAACTCTGGTGACTGTCCTGTGGGTGCGGTGGGTACAAGTAAAAATGGAAGGTGGCATGTCGAATAGATTCTCCTACTATTTGAATAAAGATAGCTTTCTGTGCTGGCCAGCCAGCAGTACCATCTCTTAATAGGCAGTGAAGAGCATCCATCATTTGTTTTGTCTCAGGAAACTTAGTGCTGTAAGGGCCAGGGTGTGGTTCAGTTTGCAGGGTTTTGGCTCAGCGTGTACAAGGGCGCTGGATTCCATCCCCAGTGCTGTTCCTGCCTCAGAAAGGTGTAAAGGTGATATTTGATATAATAGCTCTTGTCCTTTCTACAACAAGCTTTGGGTTATGTGGTAGACATAATGTATGTCATTTTCTCTCTTTGCCAAGGCACGGACATTGCTGCAGGTGAAGAAGTTGCCATCAAGCTAGAATGTGTTAAAACCAAACATCCTCAGCTCCACATTGAGAGCAAGATCTACAAAATGATGCAGGGAGGAGGTAAGATTCCCTGGGGTTAAGTTTATCCACAGCTGAGAACTGTGGATAAAGTATCTACCCATAGTCTGGCTTACAAGTACAGAGGACCTCACCCAGGAAAAAGAAGCATAATTTTATCATATTTTGCTTAAGAAACTAGCTTCCCACTAGATGGTAGTGTCTTTGAAATCTGGTTTTAAGTTTAGAAATGAACCTGTTCTTTATGGGGGACGTGCCACCGGTGGTGCTGTGTGTTGCACCATGGTGCTTCCTGCCAGTTGGCCTATTCCGGGTCACATGCTTTCCTTAGAATTTGACAGTAGTCCCACGAAACCTAAAGCTCCAGTTTTCTCTTAGAAAGGAGTTTTGATCATGACTTCTCTCCCAGCTGAATCACTGTTCTCAGTTCTGTCAAATGTCACTGCAAGGCCTTGGAGTGCCGAAGCTAGTGGTGAGCCAGTCTCATTTCTAGAATTCTGGGCTTTCTGAATAGTGTGCCTCATGTAGCAGAGCCTCTTATTTGAGGCTTTCAAGACCATGAAGCCACCCATCTCCTAGCATAGGAGCTTGCTTGTGACAGGTTTTGTATCTGAAAAATGGCCGTCCTTCATGCTCTGTGGAGTCTCTTAGCATAGGCCTCCGTGGTGCTATGTAGTCAGAGCCTCTCCCTTGACAGCCTTTATTGGCATCAGCAAGAAAAGTTTTGTTGCCCTCCCTCAACAGAAGCAGTTTAATTGTGCCTCTACTAGAAACCAACATTTCTAGAACAAAATATCTAAGGCAGTAGCTATGTGCTGCTGTGTGTCTATCTTAGGGTCCATTTATAGGTGCTGCTTTTAAACTCTTCTTTATTTGGGGTTCCTTAGACCTCTGCCTCCCTTCCAACCCCCAACCCTACCTAGGCGAGAAATGTTAGGATTGGGGACGTAGGCTTGTTTACTACTTCCGCCTGGGTAGGTTCTCTCTGGGGCAGTGCCGGTCTCAGTCGTCAGGATCTCCAGCCGTCCAGGTAAGCAGCAAACGCAGCGGGCAGTCTTCCTGGAAGCGTCCTTTCCATTGGGTTCCCCAGGCCTCTGCGCAGTCTCCCTCTGGGCTCTCATATTATGCCTGTCAGGGTTCTCAGAATTAGGTCCAGCTGGCAAAGACCATACTCCTGCACGAGGCAGTTCTCAGCTGTGGATAAACTGAGGCAGTCCCATATCCCACACTTGGGATTAGAAGAAAATCATATTTACACAACATAACTGAGTTTCTAAAGAAACTTCATTCATTGTATCCTGTCCTGGCCATGGGTAGATGAGAGCCCTGCTGGCGTGCCCATTTGCCTTCTACACATAGCAGGGCTGGTGCGCATGCAAATGCACAGAAAAGCGGCCTGGGGCCAACTCAGCCCTAAGAGGGCAAATAGACACAAGTGACCATCCCTGAACCAGAAGCTGTCACGAAGCGATAAAACTTAGTTTTCTCCCACAGAGCATCAGTGGTATGTAATCCACTCTCAAGGAGAAACCCCATGCCGGCAGTTGATAGCCGTCACAAAGTGAGCGCAGTCCCCTTTGGAGGTTCCTATCTCAGAGTGCTTTGTTTGGGCATTCTTTTCCTTTTCCTTTCAGAGCTTTTCAGATGTTTTACGGTTTCTAGTGTTGTGTTTTTATGAGATTTCTGTGTCTCTGTGTCCATATGTGTCATCTGCGCCCCCCCCCCCCCCCCCGGCTCTTTTTCTTCTGTTAGTTTTATCCTATTCAATTTTGGTGAGTTTTATTTTTATCTTATTTTATTGTCCCAAAGAGAGGTCAACAGAGACCTAATTGTGCACACTGACCCTTCGGCGCTATCCTCAGGGGGACAGCCTTCTTAGGAACATTAGGGACTGGCCGGATAGCTTTGTAGCAAGTAGAGTAGAACAAAATGACATAAGGAGTTTTCAACATTTAAGCTTAATGTATTAAGGCTTGTAGGTCTGAGAATGTGCTACCTTAGAGGGCCTAAGGGGAGAGGCAGCCTACAGTGATCAGAAAGGAGAAAGTGGTCCGCCCCGGTCTGTAGCTCCAGCGTCGCTGCCGTTTGCTGTGGTTGCTGTTCTTGTATGGAGCATCTGGATGTCACTTGCCCTCCTTGGTCATCATGATTAGAGATGTCCTGGAAGGAGCCGGCACCTGCTGGTGGGTAGCATTACTTCCTGTGTTGGTCCTTAATCATTTGCCCGTATCCCTTCACCAGATTCAGACAAGATTCAGAAATGTGTGTTCCCCTTTCTTGGCCTTTCAGTGTTGTTTCTCAGGCTTTGGGTAGGTTTTTACTCCTGTGGCTTGCTTACCATAGCCCTCCAGCTCTCTGTTATAGGAAATTTTTTGTACCCAGGGAAAGAATGCACAGATTTGGCAGTTGCAGATGCAGCATGGGGGATACACTTTGCTCGGAAACCACAAGGCTTTCCCCCTGGCATCTGTCATGTTTGTGGGTAGGTGAATATGGACTGCCTTGCTCCCTTCTGAAAGGAACAAGCACTTCTTTGGTTGTCCTGATCTTGTTTACATTGGTTCTGGCTGTGCAAAAAAGGAAAGTGTAGAGCTGAGGGCTGGCTGCAGCATGAGGTTTTTCTCTTTTGGGTTTTTGGATTTCATCCTTTCTGTCTATCATTTGAATCTTTTGGCCCAGGTCTGTATTGCGCGGGCTGGGCTCACTCTGTAGACCAGGCTGATAATCTTTCCTCCTCTGGCTCCCAAGTGCTCTGATAAACCCCACTGTGGCTGGCAGTGTTTGTCTTCTGTCTTTAGTCTTTTTGTCAAGATTTCAAATTCACAGTCTTCCTGCCCTGCCTCCTGAGTGTTCGGGTTAACGTTGTAGGACACTGTGTCTGTTGGAGCACGTAGTTGGTCATGAACTATTGGACGCCACTAGAGAACTTGTAGCAAATAGGTGTCTTAGGTATTGGAGTAAAAGAGGCCTGTGGCCCCTCACTCCCTTGAGAAGTCCCCAGTGCTCCCCTGTGAAGACACATGCCTGTCTAGTCTCCCTGCAGGCTCTCTCTCCATTGGGCCTTGTTTTGGGTGCTAGGATGAAGTTAGGGCCTTGCCCGTGCTAGGTAAGTGCTCTACCACCGGACTACAGCCCCAGCCTTGCTGTTTTTCTTTCTTGTTTTCCCACAAGAAACTTGGTTTTCAGAATCTAAATAACATTACTTAGAAATATTTGAAAGGTTTAATCTTTAAAACTCAACTGCTGGAAATGTAATGAATTTTTCTATTTGAATTAATTCTGAGTACCCACATTTACAGTGAAGTACTTTTGTTAAATCACAGTGGAGAACGCTTGGCAGTACCTGCGTCTCCTGGGGTCTGGACCCCGTTACTTCTTTGCATCTTAGACCCCGTAAAGCACCCGTGTCCACAGTCGTGAGCAACAGTGGGCAGTTCATTCCCAAGTCATCACACAGACAGTACTTGGGCTTTTCTTTAAACCATCGAGCGCTTTCCAGGCAAGGGTCTACTTTGGATTCTGGATTTTTCTAGATTTCTCTAGATTTGAGATAATCTGGCTTCAGGGTAGCACTGAACCCACAGCTGGAAGGCTCTTCATCCTGCATTCCCAGTAACCTTGTAATTAGTTTTATGGTCACTTTCTTTTTAGTGCCCCTCTAGGTACTTACTGGCAGTGTGCTGGCGGTAAAGTGCCCACAAGTGACACTCTGCATCTCCTCAGCAGGGGGCTGTGAGCTCAGGCATCCTTGCAGTGATTTTTATTGTGTCTCCAACGCCATGGAATAATAACACCGTTATCCCATTGAAAAGGAAGATGCTGCCATCCATCACCTATTCCTCCAGCAAGAGCTATGTCAGGAAGCAGCCTTCCTCCTAAACAGCAATTTGCTGTTATATAATACAGTCGTGCTATATGCACTTTGAAGCCTTTTGACAATATTCCTGGAACTTGTTTGCATATGCTAGAATCTCCTAGAGTAAACAGAAGAAATGAAGAGTTTAGTTAGCTTAATATCAGAACGCCATCAATGGGGCTGGGGAGATAGCCCAGTTGGTTAAAGAGCAGTCAGGGTGTAGTATGTCTCTGCAATCCTAGCACTTCCATATAACATGGAAGCTGAAACAGGAGAATCACCCAGAGGCCCACAGGCCAGCAGCAGAAACAGAGACTCTGCCTCAAACAAATCCCTAGAAGGATGTCTTCTGACACAAACATGTACACACACAGATTAAATAAACATTTAAAATAAGGCCAGTTTAATTCGTCAACAGAACTAGTTGCAAAATGTCATTTATGGTAGTATACACCTTAAATATCACAAAATGTAACTTTAAAAACAGCGTTTATAGTCAGGCTCTAAGTTTGATGCCAGCCTGGTCAAGTTCTAGGACAGCCAGGGCTGTTACACAGAGAAACCCTATATCAAAAGACAAAAAAAAAAAAAAAAAAAAAAAAAAAAAATTGTAGTAGCAAATTGGGAGTAAATTCTGAGACAGGTAATCTATGCAGAAAGTTAAAAGGCTTTGTTGGAGGACATAAAGGAAGGGTCAGTGTTAGTTCTCTCATAGTTGCTTTTAATGTTGTGAAATTCCAGTCAAAACATAACGAAACACCCCCTCCTCCCCATCTGTCTGTAGCCCTGCTGTCCTGGAACGCACTGTATAAACCTATATCTTCCGCAAAAGCAACCAAGTGCTCTTAGCTGCTGAGCCAGCTCGCCAGCTCTCTCCATACCCCCTGGCAACCTTTTTTCCCCCAGAAATATATTTAATCATATTGTTTTTCTTTTCCCAACTCCTCCCAGATCCTTCCCACTTCCCTACCAACCCAACTTCATATTCTTTTTCTCTGTCTCTCAAAGAACAAAAATGCAGGAAAAACTTAAAAAGGGAAGTGAGATGAAAACTAACAAAAAAAGCACAAGTAAGGGGGAAGTAGGAATCTTTTTGTTGTTGTTGGCCAATATTCTGGACATGTGCCTGTATTGGAGAGTGAATACCAGTGATGCTACCTTGGAGAGAACGGCCTTTCCCAGCAGGTATCCGTTGCAAACAGCTTCTTGTAGAGGGCTGAGACTTTGTGTTCATTTCCCCTTCTCGGTGCAGGGATTTCCTCTGATTTGAACCTATTTAGATCTTGTCTGGTGGCTTAGAGAACAGGGTGATTAGCAGTGCTCCTGGAGAAGAGCAGCAGTTCACTGGAGGTGTCTCGGCTTGTTGGGGATAAAGTGGTGTGGGTCTGGACACAGACGGGCCTGGCCCCAAGCTTTCCACTCAGAGGTGCCCAGATAACTTGCAGTGGCCAGTTCCAGAACTCAGGCAGGAACTTGGAACGTGTGAAATGAAAGAAAGTGTCCTTTCTCCCTCAGTGACAGAACATGTTGGGAGGATGTGGGAACACATAAAAAGTCATGCCTCCTGGCCAACCTTAAGACAGTTAGGACTGGCAAACAAGTGACAGGGATGCCTTAATACACATTGGAGAGGGAATGAGGGTTGCTGAGTCCGTGCCACTGCTGTGAATGAAGCTGTGGTTTTCTCCAAAGAAGATTGCATCTACCTAGGACTGTGACCCAGGCTCTTGGTGGTTTGTATAGATGTGGGCCTCACCTGGTACCCTGGCCCTCTCCAAGAGGGCGCTTTTATGCAGGACTGCGGGGGATGGACGGCGCTTGTATGAGTAGTTTGCCGTACACTAATGTGGTGGTCTCCATGAGTCTTACACCTGGCTTCATTGAACTGAGCCTGCATTTGTTTTCAGGTGTCTGCCTGCTCGCCTCACTTTCCCATCTCCAATGACGGCGTGAGCTGAACCTGCCGTACGGTACACTGAGGCTCCTGTTTACTTTTGTCTGCTTCACCGTCTATTGCTGACTTTTGAGTTTATTGGTCTTTACAATGTTTAATCTGCCTGGTGTTTTTCCATCTTAGACATTATAGTTTTCAGTCTTTGTTAGGTTTGGGCACACATGAGAGAGAGAGAGAAGAGAGACAGAGAGGAGAGTGTGGGTATGAAACGTTTTGACAGGGAATTGATTTATATTACTAACAACTTTCTTCTCTTCCAGTGCTGTGCTCTGATCTGAGTCCCTGACTAGGCAGCCACTCCCACTTGACCTACAGCCTCATCACTGTCTTGTTTCTATTTTGAAACAGCTTCAATAAGTTACCTAGTCAGGTCTCAAACTCACTCTGTAGCCCTAACGAGCCTTGAACTCCGCCATCTTCTTGCCTCAGTTCCCTGAGTAGCTGGAATTACAGTTCCTTGGCAAAAGTTAATAGAACTTTTTAGGCCCTTCTCTACCAGTTCTAATTTGTGGGTCCATTTCTCCATGCCTTACATGTCTCGTAACTTGGATGCCAATGTTAAGACACTCTTAACCATGTGTTGGGTATTTCTGTCATGCACATCTTCCTCCTCTGATTCTGGGTTGAAGTCAAGTTACGTTGGTGTGTTTGGTTTGTCTTTTATGGTGACAGTTGGGCGTGTAGTGGGTGGTCTTTCAGGCATCAGTATCCTCTTCCTGGGGTCCATGTTTTACCTTACTTCTCCTTGGCTATTAGTACAGCGATGAAATGAGTCTCTTACTTTCATCACTGCTAGAAGCAAAAGTGACTTCAGTACTTAAACACTTTTTTTGATTACTATTAGGACAAGGTCTCTATATGCAACATTGTACTTTGACACTTTACAAGGTAATATGATCTAGGGTGAGGAATAATTTCACAGGAAAAAACTGAAAGCAAGCTGGGCAGGCATGGTGGCATGTCCCTGTAATCCTAGCACTTGAAAGGAAGCAGAAGACTCCAACTTTATGTCAGGAGGGCAGGGGAACAAAACTGAAAGCATCACTCACCACGAGAAGATAACTTGCCTCACATAAAACCAGAAAGTCCTATTTGTTAAACCTGCAATAAATAGGAAACTACCCTGATAGAGAAAATTGTCAAGAAATGCTTCAGCATTTCAGAAAAGAAGCAGATGTGGTTGTTATGTTCCTAAAAGGCACAGTATATGGTCAGAGATTTGACTTCACACACGAGCTACAAGTAGGGAATCAACAGTGCTGAGCAGTCGCAGCGTGTCCGGGACCAGGGCCTTGCTCATTGCTGCCGCCGTGCCAGTTGGCCTACCCGTTTAGAAAGCTTTTGATGTTATCTCATCATGGGTCTGTATAGTTGAATAATTTGTACCTTAGCACCACAGCGAATGTGTTTCTAGGTATATATTTAGAGATAAAAGGGAATTCCATGGACTTATTAAGTAAGAACATACTTTCAGTGCTATTTATAATAAGAAAGCAAACCTAAACCGTTTGTCTTATTTAGGGTTTCTATTGCTGTGAAGAGACACTGTGACCATGGCAATTCTTAGAAAAGAAAGCATTTAATTGGGCTAGCTTACAGTTCAGAGGTTCAGTCCATTGTAATCATGGCTGCACCCAGACAGACACGGTGCTGGAGAGGTAGCAGAGAGTTGTGCATCTGGTATTAGAGCGGGAGGAGAGGCAGACTGTGCCTGGCTTGATCATCTGTCAACAAAGCCACACCTCCTACTAGTGTCACTTGCTGTGAGCCTGTGGGGCCAGTTTCCTTCACACCACCACAGGACGGGTAGGCTGGGAGAGGTTGTGGAGTACTGGTTGATAGAAACTGTACATAGCCCACATGAGGGCATCCGAGTGCACGGATGTAGTGCAGGGAGAGCACAGGGGTGCAGGTGGATGGGATTTAGAAGCTGCTGCTAGAGGGTCCGCTGGGTCTCCAGTTAGTTTCCCAGTTACTTTATACAGAGATACTTGTAATATCAGTTCTCAAATAACATGTAAAATACGTGGAGATAATAAAACTATTTTTTTATTTTTCAAATGGTAGGACCACTCTGCAGACATCTAAACTCACAGTGAAGTGCCTCACATGGACGGAAAAAGAGGCCTTGGGCTCCTGACAGGGCCTAAAGTGGAGTGTCACGATAAGAGCCAGGGCAGCGCGTGGAGCTCACCAGAGCACGTGCTGTGGTCGAGGAGAGCCGGGCATCCTGGAAGGCCTCTGTGCAGTGCTTGCTCTCTGACCTGAGCAGAGCGGCTTTGTGCATTCTTGGCACTTAGCGTTGATGAGCAAATGCACTGGGCTTTTTCTGGCGTCTTTTTGTGACTGTTGTCAGAACATTTGCGCTTTGACCCATTTCTAAAAAGTAGTCTGCTTAGCGTTGATTCTTGTTTTCAGAGCTGACGTCTTGAGGACATCCTTAGATTCCTTCCCTCGTTTGGAGCTCTGTGCTGTTGGGCTTTGTAGTTGCTGCTGTTTTCTTTTAGATGGTGTCGTGATGTGTTGTCCAAGGCGTGAGACTTGTGACCCCACACTCAGCTGCCTCTTTCTGTTGGATCTGCCCTGGTCTCTGTGCTCTCTCTTCTGTCAGCTAGTGTGTTTACAGTTTGTATGAATCTCCAAGAAGTTTTCATTTTGTTTGCTTTTATGCACTCAGTGTCAGAGAAACAAAGGAAACACTTTTCTCTCTTCTGCAGGCCATGGTAGCGGTCTTTCTCCTCTGTTTCTCAGCGTTAGATTCCAGTCTCCCTGGTGCAGCTGTGGCTTCCAGCCATCTTCTCTGGACCTATCTTACCTCACACGTTTCTTCTTTCTATGGATGCTGGTGTTACAGAATGAACTGTCTGTCTCACAAGTCAAGCCGCGCTTGCTTGACTGCTGTCAGAGTTTGCACTGTGTCATGTATTGTTGTTGTATGTGGCTTAAGCACAAGTGGGCATACTTGAGAACATTGCCAGGATCTCTGAACTCCTTGACACCCACACCCACACCCACACCTGTGTTATGTTGGATAGAGGTGATCTGGTGCAGTGGTGCAGGCTGAAGTGCTCTGTTTGGTTTCTCTTCCAGTGGGCATCCCAACCATCAGATGGTGTGGGGCTGAGGGGGACTACAATGTCATGGTGATGGAGCTACTGGGACCCAGCTTGGAAGACCTCTTCAACTTCTGTTCAAGGAAGTTTAGTCTCAAAACTGTTCTGTTGCTTGCTGACCAAATGGTAAGCACTCCTTTTCCTGAAGTGCTCAGGCAGTGCAGTAAGCACTTAGCATGTACTTGCTGCCTTGATAGAGTAAATTATTGGGTTATGTTGGCCATGGAGGCTTTTAATGCCAGCACTCAGGAGGTAGGGTTTGTGGGTTTGTAGCCAGTGTAGTCTATACAGCAAGTTCCAGGCCAGCAGGGTCTACATAGTGAGACCCTATCTCAAAAGAACTAAACAAATTGGTGGGTTGCCATTTTTCCATTATTACACCCATTTGTGTATAGAGAGAAAGGGAGATTTGTTTAACTTTGGCCTCAAAATGATTGACTTGGAGACCAATCTAAGAGCGTCCATATTCAATGTACTTCTCAGTTCTTTCTGGGAGCCCACATTTGACTATAGTAGCTCTTGGTTGGTTTCCGTGAAAATTCCTGTTTGTGGCTCATGCAGAGTTCAGCTGATGCAGATCGTTAGCTACTAGTAAGTTGTCCCTCGGCCTGCAGCCTTCTCTACTCCCGAGGGAACCAGGGAGAGAAGAAAATGTCTAGCCCTCTTGGGGGGACAGAGGGCTAAAGATACCTTGAGAGAAGACCCCCCCTAACTGAAATCATTGTGCTCTTCAGAAAGCAGAGAATGTGCAATGTGAGCCTCGCTGCCAAGCAGCCTCCATTCCAGCGTGCACCACTGTGGGATTCAGTCATACCTTTGTTTCTCTGTTTGTAGATAAGTCGTATTGAGTACATTCATTCGAAGAATTTTATCCACCGAGATGTGAAGCCAGATAACTTCCTTATGGGGCTGGGAAAGAAAGGCAACCTGGTTTACATCATTGACTTCGGGCTGGCCAAGAAGTATCGGGATGCCCGCACCCACCAGCATATCCCCTACCGAGAGAACAAGAACCTCACAGGGACGGCACGCTATGCCTCCATCAACACGCACCTTGGCATTGGTAAGCCCTGACATGGAGATGGATCGCTTGACTTAGGGGCACCTTTAGTGTGCCAATCCCTTAGCTTAGGAACAGCCAACTTATGTAGCAGTCCAGGGTCATGAGCCTGGTGAGGAGAGGTGTGGAGGCTGTCGACCAACCTTTGTAGCAGACAGGTAGAGCTGAGCGACTGCCAGAGTCTTTGTGTTGCCAGGTGCGGTGGGGTAGGGAGGAGCTGGCTTCTCCAGCAGTTCTCCAAGATGTTGGTGTTGGGAGGGGTCTGTTTTCTTTGAAGTTTATTTCCGTTTGTTGTTATGTTGTTTGCCAGGTTTTGCTTTTAAACACACACACACGCCATCCTTGACATAGTTCCCTTTTCTTTCCAGAACAATCTCGAAGGGATGACTTGGAGTCTCTGGGGTACGTGCTGATGTACTTCAACCTGGGCTCTCTCCCCTGGCAGGGGCTGAAGGCCGCCACCAAGAGGCAGAAGTATGAGAGGATCAGTGAGAAGAAGATGTCCACTCCCATTGAAGTGCTGTGCAAGGGCTATCCTTGTGAGTCCCTCACGTTCTTGCTGCAGATCTGCTGGGCCGTGCCAGCAGCTCCCTGCCCTGACGCTAACTAGACACTTCCATGGAGAGCCTCTGCTGTGCTGTCAGACTTGCTCGCCTTGTACAAAGAGTGAAACTGACCACCTTTATCTCTCTTCACTGCCCAGAGCCATTTCCTAGGGACTTTCCTTGTTTAGTGAAATTGCTTCTGGGATAAAAATGCTCTTAACTAAATTTTGCTCTTTAGTGTTGACCTTTGGGGGATGTAGAGGATAATGGATATGGAACCCAAGGCCTCACATGTGTTGAGAGCTACACAAGCGCTCTACCATTGTAGTTAGTTATACCTGTAGTTAGATGTTGTGTTCAAGCGGTCTCCCAAGGCCTGAGTTTGTAAATATGACCACTTTTCAAATTTTGTCTTTGGTATATGTCACTGTGGGAGGTGGACTGGTAAATGGATATGGTCTGGGCCACAATTGGTAGTTGCAAGCTAGCTTTGAGTTTCTCATTTTTTAGCTGAATTTGCCACATACCTGAATTTCTGCCGTTCCTTACGTTTTGATGACAAACCTGACTACTCCTACCTGAGACAGCTCTTCAGAAATCTGTTCCATCGCCAGGGCTTCTCCTACGACTATGTGTTCGACTGGAACATGCTCAAATTTGTAAGTGGTATTGCTAGAGCATGGGATGACAGCAGCCTGACCCTCAGGAGGCTGGTGCTGGTGGCTGGGTTGGGTTTGTGTATAAAGCTGTGCTGTCTGTGGAAGGCTCAGGGTCACAAGGCACATTGGTGGAATTGTGAAAGCCAAGTGCACCTGATAAAAGTTGGGCCTAGAGACCACTTTGCCTGCATGTTAACAGTACTGAGAAGGAAGATGTTAAGTAGGGCAAAAACTACTCACCTCTTTTGCAAAAGGACCTGGGTTCTGTTTTTAGGACCATGAGGGGCTCCAGTTCCCCCTTTATGCCCTCTTCTGGCCGTGATGGGTACTGCATGCATGTTATGCATTCATACTTCTATGCAGACAAAACACGTTAAAGAATACAAACCTCTGGCCTTGGTGGCTGTACATAATGAGCCCACTAAGCTGTGGAGGTCCGCCTGGGGTCAACTTGTGGATTTTCCCTCTTTAGTTGAAAGGCCTGCTTTGCTCTCTGTCCTTTTTATTTCCCTCCTTTCTCTCTTTCCTTCATTTTAGAGAGTAAAGCTTCTTCTGAGAGAATTTTCTTTTGTTTTTTTGTGACAGGGGTTCTTTGTCATGGCTGTCCTGGAACTTACTTTGTAGACCAGGCCGGCCTCGAACTTATAAAGATCTGCCTGCCTCTGCCTCCCAAGTGCTGGGATTACAGGCCTGCGCCCCCAGCGCCCGGTGAGAGTTGTTTAGGGGGAGTGTGTGTGTGCTTGTGCTTGCATGTATATGCGTATGCACACCTTGTGGGCAGCTGGTCCTCTCAGGGCCAGAGAAGGTCGTCAGTCTCCTGAAACTGGACTTGGAAGCTTTTCTGGGCCTCTGTAGGTGCTGTGTGCCAGAAACAAAGCCCAGGTCCTCTGCAAGAGCAGCTCCAGCTCTGGGAGGTTTATTGTCTGTTGAGTTTGTTGTTGCCTTGGCTAGTCTGAACTCCTAGGCTCAAGCCATCTTCCTGCTGTGGCTTCAAGTGCTGCAGGCACTGCCATCCCTTGCCTGCCTTAGGGTATTCTGTTACAATTACTATCGCCGGTTTGAAGAGCTTTGTGGATTCAGCTACCTGTGGTGGGATGGCACGATAGCCTGGGCTGGTAGGAAGCCTGGTGGTCTCCTTTAGCTCTGCCCCTCCTTATCATCTAGTACCCCAATCTCCAATCCAGGGAACACCCCAGAGGCCTCAGAAGAGCCGCTGGGAGGGGTGGCGCATACCTTTCATCCCAGCACTTGGGATGGATCTCTGAGTTCAAGGCCAGCCTGGTCTACAAAGCAAGTCTAGTACAGCCAGGGAGCCTCTGGGGTGAAGGGCCTGGTATTTAGTCTGAATTTAATTCTGTAACCATTCAGACATTGCTGCTAAAATTCAAGGCTTTGTGAAACTTTCATGTCTGTTTTCATTGAAAATTCATTCTTGTAAGCCAGGCACAGTGACACATGCCTGTAATACCTGTGCTTAGGGAGGCAGAGGCAGGTGGATCTCTGTGAGTTCAAGGCCAGCCTGGTCTATAAAGTGAGTCCAGGACAGCCAGGACTACACAGAGAAACCCTATTTGGGGGGGGGGGGGGAGAAAAGATAATTCATTTTTGGAAGCTAGGCAATGGTGGCACATGCTTTTAATTTCATTATTTAAAGGGCAAAAGCAGGCAAACTCTGTGTGTTTGATACCAGTCTCGTCTCTACAGTGAGTTCCAAGCCAGCCAGGGCTACAGAGTGAGACTTGATAAAAAGTAAACAGATAAACAAAACCAAAATAGAAAGAGAAATTTATTCTTGCAAGCCAGGCATGCTTATGCACCTTTGCAATTAATTCCAGCACTTAGGAGACTGGTTCTTAACTTTAGGCCAGCCTTGGGCTGCAAAGCAAGCCGCTGTATCAATCAAGAAACTTTTGTCATTTGAAGCAGATACTGGCTTTGTGGAAGTAATGCATCTGTTGAAGCAGTAGCAGACTTCATCTGCAGGGTGCTGCTGCCCCTTGGCAGCTACGTGCACTGTGTCTCAAGAGTGGGGCCACTGTGAGCTCAGCTACCTGTTTGGGCCCGGTGTGCATGTGTGTAGGTAGCCGGGACTGGAAGGAGCCTGCCCTGTGGGGTAAACTGACTCGGGAGAGGCCTAGTCCTTCTGTCAGGGTAATGAGGCTTTTGCTTGCAGACCCTCCTGACAGGGACTGGAATGCTACTCTGACTCTGGTCTCTGGGCCAGCAGAACCTTGCTGTTGGCCTTTCCATAGACAGGCTGGCCTTACCCTGCTACAGCGTTGTCAGTGTCTGGACTCGGCTTAGACCTTTCTGACTTGGCTTAGGCCTCTGCCTTGCGCTCCTCCCTGTAGGGATGATGTTTTTGTGTACTGTATAAATAAAAGTAAGTTTCCATGCCGTCGTTTGGGCGGTGGCACCTCAAAGAAACTCTCGTTACATATGTCTTAATTATTCTGAACAGTTTGCAATAGCAGCTTTCAAGGACTTTAGCTTTGGTCTTCAGCTAGGCTTGTTCCTAACTAGCTCATAACTTAAATTATCCTGGGCATACTAATCTAAATTCTACCATGTAGCTAATTAGTTGTTACCCTTCAGTCTTAGTCTCAGCCTGGCACCCACTTCTTATTCCATGCCTGGCTAGGTCAGTTGGTACAGCATGAGACTCTTAATCTCAAGGGTCATGGGTTCGAGCCTCACATTGAGCACCACCTCCCTGACTCAGACAGTTCTTTTCCTTCCCCAGTACATTAATTAGCATGCCAACATTGATGGGTAGGAATTTTGGTGACTTCCATTTGGCGGGATAAAGAGGACTGTGGCCTTCGTGGGTGTTACACAAGCATCATCTTTGTGGGAAAATGTTCTTTCTGATTTCACTGTTGGTGTGAGTGATTTCAAAGGACAGTCTTATCCCAAGTGTCCTTTGGTATTTTCTCAAAATGCCAGGGGCCAGCCAAAAGCTGTAAAGGAGCTTGCCTTAAAAAAAAAAAAAAAAAAAAGCCAAACCACTTTCCTTCTGTTTACTTTAATCTTCCTTCCTAGGGTGCCAGCCGAGCTGCAGATGATGCTGAGCGGGAACGCCGGGACCGAGAGGAACGATTAAGACACTCCCGGAATCCAGCCACGCGTGGCCTCCCTTCTACAGCTTCCGGCCGCCTGCGGGGAACCCAGGAAGTGGCTCCTCCAACGCCCCTTACCCCTACCTCACACACGGGTGAGCACACCTCCTAGCATGACTTGCTAACTAATCTCCCAACATGGGGTCTCGTGAGGATTCCGAGCCAGCCAGTCAGTCCTCACTCTGAAGAGTAGGTAGGACTCAGGAACAGCTCGTGATGTAGCCTTTAGAAATGGCATGGTGACAGACGTCTCTAACCCCAGAATTTGGGAGTTTAAGGCCAGACTTGTCTACATAGTGAGATCTTCAGAGAAAAGAAAGAGAGAAAGTAGAAATGTTGCGAATATTGCCCGTTTCCCATATAAAGTGTTATTCTCATGGGGCTGGAGAGATTGCACAGTGGTTGAAAGCCCTACCTAGCTGCCCTTCCCGACAACTTGGACATTTCCTAGCGCAGGGGAAGCACACCATCTCCCAGAAGAGTTTAGCTCTCCTTATGTGGATTTTCTCATAACCCTTTGAATACTTGGGGCTGACGGGTGTATTGCCAAATGTGGGGCTTCAGACTGTGTCCCTGCTGCCAGCGGGGTTCTTAGGGATGCTGAGCTCTTGAGTTGGTGTGTGTTGCCCTGAGCCAGTCAACAGGTTCAGGACCAGAGCCCGTGTTGTTGGCTAGGGCCCTAGCCTCTGCTGTGCCTGCAGGGCTCTGTATGTCTGTGGGTGTTTGTCTCGTTGTACGGGCACTACACGTGGACCTAGTGCCCGTGAACAGCAAAAGAAGGCGTCAGATCTCCTGGAACTGGAGTTAGATGGTGTGAGCCACTGTGTGGGTGCTGGGAATCAAATTGGTCCTCTGTGAGACCCACTTAGCGCTAGTGAAATGTTAAAAGAGCCAAGGGTAGTTACTAGTCAAGGTCTGTCTCACCCTCTCTCCAGCCAACACCTCTCCTCGGCCCGTCTCTGGCATGGAACGAGAAAGGAAAGTGAGTATGCGGCTGCACCGTGGGGCGCCTGTCAACGTGTCCTCGTCTGACCTCACGGGCCGACAAGATACCTCTCGCATGTCCACCTCACAGGTATGCATGGAGGACTCACTGAGGCCTAGCTGGGCCAGACCCAGGCGTGGGGATGCGTGTCCTTGTCACTGTGTGCTGACACTGGTTCTCTCCCTCACCTTTCCTTACGGACCGACCTTACAGGTTCATAGTCAGGAGTGGGGTTACTCTGAAGAGTGTATTTCCTTCCATCCCACCTTACTTTTTTCCTTCATTTTGAGGCTGTTTACCCTGTTGGAGCTGTGACTGGCTTGATTTCTAAAGGGTTTGTTTCCTGTCTAGGTCTGTAACGGACTGTGAACTGTGTGTGAAACTTTCTCTTCTGCTGTTGGATTTCAAAGGGACATACATCCCTTTCCTGCCCCGCCGCCTTCCCCGTCAGGCAAGGCATCACACGCCTGCTTCCTCACGCCTTTGGTTGGGGAGAGCTCTGCTTAGGCACACCCGGCTTACGTAATTCCGCTTGTATTTGCTAGACCGTTTCTCCTTAGCAAAACACCAGTGAAGGCAGTGGCTGCAGAAGAAGGATCCCTGGAGGTGCCAGGCTTTAAGATATCATCTTCGTCGCCCTGTCTGTCTCTAATGAAGGAGGTACTCCAGGAAAGAAGGGTAGTTTGCACTAGTTTCCAGGCTCTTCCTCGTAGCTGCTCCCTCATCTACATCTGAGTCTCCTCTTCTCTGTGCTTTCGCTACTGTTTCGCATTCAACAGACTACATTAGGGTTCTTTTTCTGAAGTAAATTTTAGAGTCTCCCACTTTGGGGGTTGAGGTCAAGGATGAGTTGGAGGGAGTTCTCACCTGCCCACTGCCCTTCACGTTTGAAGCTTGTTGTATGACAGCATCTCTGGCTCGCTCTGACCTGTGTTGGAGTGCGGAAGGACTGAGCATGTGTTGAGTCAGTGCAAGATCCCTGGGGCTTCTGGGCTCAGGCCCCACCGAGGACTGGTCTGAAGTCATGGCTGCAGAGATGTGTTCCTGTGCATTTCTGATGTGCCAGGCAGGACGGTTCTGTATGATCATTCTCTCCTGAGGAGAGAATGTGTAGGGAGCTTAACAAGAGATTACTTAAATTGTGGGCTTGAGGAGTTTTGACATCATCAGGAGGTTGAGTCCCTTGCTGTGTATGGTCTAAGCTCAGCTCCCTATGGAAGACTTAGCAGGTTTTTTTTTGTTTGTTTTTTGTTTTTTTCCCTTCACACAAACCGTTGTGTTCACCTTAGGAAGTGGTCCAGCTCTGCCTGTTCGTCTACAGCCTGGTGCAGAGGGACCCTGGCTGGGTTTGGACATTTTCGTGTCAGCATCTGGGAAGAGACTGAGGAAAGGATGGCTAGGGCAAGCTTTTGCATTTGTTTTAGTTCAGTGTGAAAGTGAAACATCTGGTAGTTTGGGATCCATGAGGCAAATGTGAGAATCAGAAGGTTCTATGGAGCCCAAGAATACAGGCGTCTTCCTGCCAAGACTTTGCTGCCTTGGTCCTAATAGTGACAGAAGCACACTTTCGTTTACATGGTTAACTTGGGCCTCAAAATCAGTCTCTGGTTGCTTGCTCATTTGGTCAGTCTTGTCTCTCTCTCTCTCTGCCTCATGTTTCCCTATGAAGAATATTAACAGGCTTGATGATGGTTGGAAGCACTCTTCCTGGAGTTCCTTAATTTTCCTTTGACTGCCTTGGAGATATTCTCTTAGAACATTGTGTCCTGGTTGTCTCCACAATGCTCATTTGTCTTCACAGCTGCACTTTGTGGGGGGGGGGGGCAGTTTTGCTGGCGCTAAAAGGCAGATACCCTTAAGAGTATCCCTTTCATTGCACAGTACCACCAGCCTCAGTGTGCTTGTACTGTGTATGATGTGTTCTCTTCAAATAATCCATCCCTCTGTCCACTCTCTGTAGGCCCTCAGCCAAGCCTCTACTCTGGAGGTTTGGAAATGAAAGGGTAATTGGGGTTTACTCCAGGCTTCGAAGGCCAGTATTAACTTCTCCCTAGAGAGTTGAGGTTTTGGTAGGAGTGATGGCGTCTACTTAGCACAGTGAGCTAGAGAGTGCCATGCACAGAAGCTGTTGCTGCAACAGCATGTACTCCTTTAACCCCTGCCAGTTTTCTATAGCTGGTGCATCCTATGAGGGACAGTGTGATACCCACAAGTCTTCACACCCAGTTAAAGCCAGTCTCAACAAGCATCCTCTGCCCTTGTCCACCTGATGATGATCAAGCATGGAATAGGTCCTGGGATAACCCCTTCTTTTCGTCAGAACCCCACCCTCAGATGCCTGCAAGCATCTGCTGCTTCCTTAGCATCTTTCCTTCAGGTCATCTGGGGAGGCCACGCTCCCATTTTTTCTGATATCTGTGAGTTTGCTCTCATTAGCCAAAAGAACATAGGCTTTGCAGGGCATCTGACAGTGAATCTGTGTTGTTTGTTTTTCCTTTGTTGAAAAGAAAGGTCTCTTGTCTGGCACAATTCAAAATAAGCCAGTTATTACCTAGTCCACACCTCCCCCAAAATAAGATCATGAGATCAGCCTGGTGCTGCCATCAGAGGGAATATGTCTGTGAGCGTACCCTGGGAGATGCTTTCCCTTCCACCTGCTGCGTAGTGCTGTAAAACCCATCTGTAGGGCTTCCTCGGTCCCGCCGTCCACTGGATTTCAGCTTCTCTAAAGCAGGAAGTTCGGAGGGCTCTGCTGGAATAGCAGTGGTCACTTTATCAAGGGTCATGAGGAGCAGATGAGTTTGTGCTCTGTGTGAAGAGACTTGCCGTTAGCTGGAGTCCCCAGAGTGTCTGTCTGTCTTGACCTGGCCAAGGCAAGGGGCACCTCAGGACTCAGGCTCGGTACAAGCAGCCAGCGAGCCAGGGTCTCATGTGCTGGTGTGGCCAGCAGGACACTTAACAACAGCTGTCTTTTCCCTACCTCAGAATAGCATTCCTTTCGAACACCACGGCAAGTAGCTGCTCATCTCCATCGGAAGGCAGCACTGGGTGAGTGTGCTTATGGTGGGGCTCTGCAAGTAGCAGGCGCCAGGCAAGGTGGGAGCAACTCCCCACCCGTCATCTGGGCTCGCTGGTGGGCTGGGCTTGCATGCCAAATGCTGGAGGTAGAGTGAGGCTTCTGCTTGTTTTTTTCTGTGTGGGGATATGGAGTAGCTGTGTTGAGCTGCCCAGTTTGGGGGATTAGTGGCATCCTTAGACTCTCTGGACCAAGTGACTTTAGGGAACCATCCTGCTGTGCCTTTGTCCTCCGGCCTCCCTGTGATTGCATTCGGTACGCTGGAACTGCCCTCAGCCCTGGCTCTGGGCAGGTTTGCTGACAGCCCATGTTCTGTTGCACTCAGCTGAGTGGTGCCATGCTTGGTGTTGGGCCTTCTTGAGCTGTTTCTACGCGCAGACTCCCGGTGGTCTCTGCCCGTCCTGGCTTTCTCAGTCATCCCTCTTCCTCTTTCATTTATCTCTGTCCTCATTTTGTGTCCCTTTCCAAACTTGGTACCTGCGCAGCCATCTTGTCCACGCAGCTGTTGTCTATATTAACCCAGCCACGGCCACCTGCTCCCCTGCCGTCAGTGCATGGCTGGGTGTCCACGCTGAGCTCCTTTCTTGTTGGCCACATGGTCCTTGGTGGTTCCTTCCATCAGGGGCTTGAGCTTTGGTGGGGTTTGTGCTGCTGAGAGATCTGCTCTGTTTAACATGTAATGTGCACTCTGGAAATGTGTTGATAAGAATTTTTCTGTCTTCCCTAAGGGATACGCCTGTTTCAGAGCTCCCAAGTTCTTTCTAGGAAGGGAGGCTGGGAGCAAGTGTCACTGCTCCTGTCGGATCTACAGGAGCACAGCTCTGCAGTTCCCTTGCTTGCATGCTTCTTCTTCCCCATCTTCCTGTCCTGTGTTCTGCTCAGTGCCTTTCCTGGCTACAGAGGCCTTTCTGTGCAGCCAGGGGCGAAGGTGTTTAGATTGAAGCCAGGCGGCAGTGTATCCCTTCCCTCCCGGGCTCTGTTGAGTCATGTGCGCCCACACGCCTGGCTGGCCTATTCCTTTGGCCTCATGCTGACCTTGTCCTGTGCTTTGGCTCCGACAGATTCCCGGTCGGGTGGCTTCCAGTGGTCTTCAGTCTGTCGTGCACCGATGAGAACTCTCCTTTTTGCTGTGAAGGGCAGACAATGCATGGCTGATCTCCTCTGTTACCAATGGCTTTACTAGTGACACGCCCCCCGGTCTAAACCCGAAATGTTAACGCCGGGAGCTCTCCAGGCCACTCACCCAGCGATGCTCATGGGGAATCAAAACACAAACTAAATGGACAGGCTCCAGGAGCTGCCATCGCCAGGGGCTGCCACCGTGGCCCCATGTGAGCTCAGTTATCATGGGGCTGGGACGAAGAGCAGAGGCTGGGAGACCATTGCAGAGAGAACCCAACTCCCTGTGAAGAGCCTCTCAGCTCCCACCAGTGGTGGCGGACCTGCGCTCCCTGACGACCCCACCGCAGCTACCAGTCTCTTCTACTTGGTTAAGACAGTTTTGTATCATTTTGCTAAAAATTACTGGCTTAAATCTGTGTAAAGAAATCTGTCTTTTTATTGTTTCTTTCTTGTCTGTTTTTGCGGTCTTAAACAAAGATGTTGACCTTAAAGAATCCTAAGACACGCTGGCTTGGAGCTTCTGTGTAAAATGGCAGGCAAGAGGGGCACATGTGAGTGTCAAGGATGTGTGTTTTGTTTGTTTTGTTTTCTCGTGTTGTGCTATTTGTCCTCTTTGGAAAGGAAATTCTCATCAGTTTGTGTGCGTGTGTGTCTTGTGGGCTCCATCAGCCTGACTTGGGCATCTTGCTTCCCCTCTCCCGCTGTAAACTGATCTGCCTGCGATCATCAGAGCAGGTGGAGCACAGTGGCCATGGATCGAGGGTGTGGCAGGTGTATCCTCAGCAAAGCACTGTGGCCCGGCCTCCTTCCTGAAGGAGGAAGTCAGAACTCTGAAGAACCCCCCTGTGGAGGGCCTTGAGCCCTGTAGGCTGTTGGAGAGATCCCAGATTCAAAGCTGAGCTGTTTCTGGTGTCTAGGGAGGTTGTGGTTTGGTAGTATTGGTTGCCTCTATGCCTTTGAACTTGCGAAGTTGCTGAACAGACTGAATGCTCCCATGCAGGTGCCACTAGGTTTGTCATCGCCTCTCTCCTCAGCCAGGGAGCAGGCTGTCTAAACACCATGGTTTGCCCAGAGGGACCAGTGGCCAAAGGGAACCAACCCTGAAGTGCCAAGAAGTAGGTGACTGCCTACCTGAATCTAGAACCTTCACCTCCTGAAAGGTGTGGTGCACATGCGTCGTGATCCTCAGCTGGACACATCTGCGGGCTGGGCAGCCCTGCCGCTGGCCATTAGGATGCCAGCATGTTCTTCCCCACCCTGTGCACCGGATCTGAAGAGGCGGCAGGACCTGAGCTCCCATCTGAGATGGGGTGCCGTACACGTGTGTGGGCCCATCTCTTTTTTTTCCTGTCGGCCTATGGAGAGTTATGCTGGGTACCTGGCTCCCTGTGGAGGTTTGGGCTCTGATGGTGCCACCATGGCTTCTCCCTTCTTCCCAGAGTTCCCTGGCACAGCACTGGCCCGGGGTTAGGGGGCACGCTGCTGATGTGTGATAGCATCCCAGAATGTGGCTGTTAGTTGTGCCTGCCAGCCATTTGAGTCTGTGGGTGCTTCTTTCTGAATCCTGAGCTGGTTGCTCTGCAAGCATTTTCGGGTGCAGAGACTTGACTGGGTGGGACTGTGTGTCTGGGAGTGTAGAGGGAGGTAGGGAGGGTCGGGCAAGTTTGAGATTTTTGTTGCAAACCCTTTATCAGAGTTGGGCCTCCCCTCTCCAGCGGCAGGCCTTCCTGGCAAGTGTTCTTGTAGATACCTGTGGTGCTGGAGGGGTATCGGGGTGGCCTTGAGACTGATCTAGGTTCGGCCTGGCCCTGTTGGGGTGTGCTGAGATTAGACCCATTGGAAGTCCTCCAGGGTGTGGCTCTGACAGTTCTTGCCCAGTATTTAATCCCATCATCACTCGCAGGAAGCGTAGTTAGAATGTGTGTATCAACCTGTGTCTTGGTGACCAGTCTCTGAGCTGTGCGTTTGTACTACCACTGTATTTGTGTACTTTAACAATTGTGTAAATAATAAATTCATAATGACTTCTACCTTTTTCCCCTCCCCTTTGTGTGGTCTTTCTTTGAGCAGTGTGTGAGCCACCAAGCTCACTTGGTGTGGGTGGGGTGTTTGAGTTTAAGACAGTCTCTCTGGCCTAGGCTGGCCTGGAACTCTGAGAAATCCTTTTGCCTCGGCCTTCTGAGTGTAGGTGTTACAAACCCAACAGAACTAACCTTTTCAGGGTGACGTTCCTGCTTGTCCTTTCTCAGCCTGTGGGTATTGGGAGGCTACATGGAGTGGGTGCCAGACAGTGGACTCCCATCAGACCCTGGTGCATGTGGCTCTGTGTGTGTGTGTGTGTGTGTGTGTGTGTGTGTGTGTGTGTGTGTGT
>NW_026596131.1:15749557-15755681 GCF_907164565.1 Psammomys obesus | reverse complement strand
TGTGTGTGTGTGTGTGTGTGTGTGTGTGTGTGTGTGTGTGTGTGTGTGTGTGTGTGTTCGTTCCCTTAGGGATGTGACAGTTCTGAGCCCCTCTCCACTCAGCTTGTAAGTGCCTAACCCATGCAGGCCTCTGTTAGTGCCGCCCTTTGACCTTGCTGGGCAGAGGAAGTGCTGAGGTGGGTGTGGCCCACTGCCTTGGTTCCCGGGGTACACTGGGAGAAGGCATCCATGTACACTTGAGCTTCCCACGGCAGCACTTCATTTGGGGAACAGGGAAAGGTCTGTTCCTGTGTAGGAACCTGTCCTTTTGGGAATTCCTAATCTTGTGTTCCACATCCTGATGAACTTAAGAACCTCCAATGTAGCAGTCAAATGCTGGCAGGATTTAAGCCAGAATCTGCTGGGGTAGGTACCTGTATGTGGCAGGTTGTAGGCGTGCTGGAAAGAGGAACTCCCACTGTCTTGCTTGTGTTCTGCCCTCTAACCTCCCCCCTCAGTTGCTGTTGTCTATTCCACGTTCCTCTTCAGCCTCTTCTGCCTATACCTTGAACATGCTAAGTGGTGGATTTCAAAAGGGAATCCACTGTCCCGCTCTGGCTCCGAATTAGCTGAGACAGTGGTTCTTCACCTGTGGGTCACTACCCCTTAAAGAAACCTCCATCCAAACATATTTGTTAGGATTCATAATGGCAAAAATACAGCTATGAAGCAGCAATGAAAATATACGGTTGAGGGTCACCCCCATGTGAGGAATTGAATTAAAGGGTCAGATTTGGAAGGCTGAGAGCCCCTGAGCTAGGGGTTGAAATACTAGAGCCAATTCTGTCTACACTGGCACATTCCCCAGGCTAGAGTTCTCCCTCTTGTAGCCAAGCAAAGTGCAGGACCCTGTGCAAGCACTGCCCTGTTAGGCGCTGCTTTCTTCTCTCCTGTAGAGGTTACCAGACCCCAGGGTGCCCATGACACATGGAGACCAGACAGCCCCACAGGCTCCTAAGATGGTACAGGGTCCGTGTGCCCAGCCACTGGGCTGCTCCTGGGTCAGTCACATGCTCACTGCCATGTCTTCTCGGCCACAGGGTGTAGGAACTGGGGAAGACAGACCCAGCAGTCGGGGCAGCTCATGTCTCAGACTCTGGTTTGAGCATGATGGGACACCTTCTGTCCCCCGGACCTTTGCAGGCCTTTCCATTGTCAGGCAGGCTGGGGTCTCCATAGGAGCCAGAACAGCCTTCCCTTGGTATTCAGTTCGGCCCCTTCCGGGTTCAGTGTGGCCTTCGTGTGTCCTCAGCTGCTACAGGAGCAGTCACAGGCCTTAAGTCTTCCTGGCTGCTTGCATCACCAACCTGCTTGGGTTGGCCACCACTCTAGGTGCCCCAGCAGCCATACTTTGAGGATAGGAAGTTTCCTTTTGTCCAAGTGTTAAGTGCTCAGCCCAGAAATGCAGACAGCTGACACTTCCTGTTGACTGTGGCACCCAGAGGCAGCCCCCCTGTGGGGCTCCCACCCACAGAGGCTGAGAGGAGGCCACCCAGCATCTACCTCACTTACAAAGGCTGCAGCCTACTGGGGGCTCTTCCCTACTGGGAACCTTCCTGAAAACCGGTCCCAGCATCTTGACCATGATTGCCTGTGTGCAGGAAACAATCATTTTGCCATTTCCGGGCTGCTTCATGTTCTCAAATATCACTGGGTGCCAAGTACGGATGACACAAGTGGGAGGGGGCATCCAGGCCCGCTGCGGTCACCCAGGATGACGCAGCTTAGTGAGGGTGTGAGGGGCTGGAGAAGCACTGCCAGAGTCTGACCGGGGCAGATAGCTCTAGCACGCCCCTTGCTCTGCCTGCCCCTCCAGCCAGCATCAATGTGACTGTTGCAGCTAGGCCTAGGAGTAGAAGCAGGCCTGAGGGCAGGGGCCTAAGGAATGAGGCTGAGGCTGACTAAGAGGTGGGCAGAGCAGACTGTGTCCACAGAGGCAACAGGACGCTACCCACTCCCCATTGTGTGTCTTCTCTAGTTTCTAGAAGTAGCTAATGGCCACAGTTGGCTTGGCCTGTCTTGAAGCCTCAGGTCCTGGCCATCCCTGCTAGCACTGGTGAGGTTGGCAAATGAGGGACTCCCAGGATGCATGTGACCACTGCTGCTACCAGCGTTGTCCACCAGCTGACTCCAAGTAGAAAAAGCAGAAAGACCAGATGGGAGAGGCACCCCAGAGTCCTGAGACTGGGTCAGAGCTGCAAGCCCTTAGTCCCCTCATGGAGCTGAGCAGGGCCAGACCCACCATGGGGTATGGGAGGCTGGGCCCAGATACGAGCACTCGCCTCCTTTTCCTTGCAGAGGAGCAGGGACGTGGCTTCTCTCCGGCTGCACGCGGCCCGCCAAGGTGCCCGCTGCCGTCCCCAGCGCCCACGACGTACCACCTACTGAGGCGGCCCCAGCGGCCTCTGACCGGGCTTCCAGCCACGCAGGCCGCCACCGGCCACAGGGCAGGTGGGTGTGAGGCGCCCAGGGTGAGCCCGAGTGCTGAGCATGGGCTGCACAGAGGACGGGGGACACAGATCAGCAGGTGCTGACCACACAGAGAAGTTTACTGACCCTCCAGAGGGGCGAATAAACACAAGGCAGGAAACTTACCTTGGAAGCCCACACACAGTGAACAAGCTCACCCCAGGGGTTCCCCATGGCCTCCAAGTGCCACCCAGGCACCCCTCTCTAGCGTGAGGCTCCCTCCCTCGCTGTCCCCCCTCCCCCTTTCTTTCTGCTTTATGAATGCTGTGGCTACTGAATAGACCCTAGGGGCAGCGGAGACCTGCAGCAGGCAGAACCAGGAGAGCTAGTGATGATCAGAGCCACTTTTTAAGAATCAGCAGTTTGTTATTGAACAAAGGTGGGACTGGGGTGGACAGACCACTGCCCAGAGCCTGACAGCTCCTGGAGACAGGCCCTCTGATGCCCTCCCACACGCAGGTCTGTTTCTGCCTTCTCAGGTAGAAGGAGCTCTTTGTCCCCTAGACAGACAAGGATGACTGGCACTGTAGGAGACTCGGGCTGGAGATGGGGCTAGGATGGTGGGGTCAGGGAGGACCCTGCAGGCAGCACCCACCTGCCAGCCTGTCCCAGCCCTGCCCTCTGATTAAAGTCGTGTTGTCTCCTAAGTGTGGGTTTCTAGGTCCTTGGCCACAGTGGAGGGTGCGGAGAGGAACAGACTGCTCGGCACAGCAGGCTGGGTCCCCGGTCTAGGCGGCTGGTAACTGTGGGGCTTCCTTGGCTTCACCACAGATCCACTTTGGAATGACACGGTTCCCACCCCGCCACCTCTCCCCGAAAAACACTGACCCGCTGACCAGGCAGCCAGAGCTGAGCCGATGGCCCCGCCTCAGCTGGTCCTGTTTGTGAAATAAATATGAGCGTTGCCAGTCTCTGGACCTCTTCCCTGCTCCCTGCCCGCCCGGCCAGGCCGTTCACACGCTGGTTTCCGGGGTATGAACCACCTCCCCGTTTTTCTCAGGCTCTGC
The DNA here is from genome assembly GCF_907164565.1 of Psammomys obesus. NCBI lineage: Eukaryota > Metazoa > Chordata > Mammalia > Rodentia > Muridae > Psammomys > Psammomys obesus. Next base: position 15,752,166 of record NW_026596131.1, on the reverse strand, counting down.
CTTCAGGAAGTGCTCCACCTCTCTGGAGTCCACCCTCACGTCCACAGGGGGCTTGTGGAGCTTCTCCTCCTCTGAGGCCACCCCCTCAGGCTGTGTCGTCTGGGGCCTCTTCCCGATGCAGAAGAAGTTGCCCAGCAGCAGCACAAGGGAGGAAGTGAGCACCTCGGCCCCCGCCAGGATGAACACATACTTGTAAACTTTCGTAGCATCCAGCAGCTTGCCTACGAAGAAGACCCAGGTCACTAGAAGACCCCTGGAGAACCCTCCTCCACCCGGGGCGAGGGCTCCGTTTCTGGCTTTGAGGAAGTGCCTCACACTTGCAGTCACCCTGTCTGCCTTGAACTCCAGCCCTAGTAACAACCACCCAGCCCTGCCCAGCCCTGCCCAGCCTCCTTCCTCTTCCTCTTCCCCATGGAAGGAAAGGCTGAATCAAAAAAAAAAAAAAGATAAAGTGGCCCTGAGGTTTTGCAGTTATGGGGTGTACACCCCCTTCCCGGTCACAGACACCCCCCCTGTGACCCCTAGAAAGAAACATGGCTTAGCAAGACCCTATATACCTAGTAACCGAAGACCCCAAGAGACAGAAGGGGCCAAAAGCTCCAAGGAGATCAGATAGGGCTGTGTAGTAAGAGACCCAAGCCCAGCATGGCTAGGCCTCTGTCTCCAGCCAAAACCATTCTAAATTTCAACACAGTGGGTTGGTTTTGTTTTGTTTGGGGGGGGGGGGGCCTTCAAAAAGTGAAAGGACCAATGTAACAAACACTGCCCTATTCCCTTGAGAGCTGCCCCTGTGGTGTGCAGGCTTCTGAAGAAGCTGCCAGGCCCTGTGGGGGGGGGGGGGGGCAGAGCTGCCAGCTTTATGCCTAGCACTCAACTGCTGCTATCTGCTGGCTCCAGAGCCTGCCATCGCCGGTCTCCTGAAGCAGGGTGTCACAGGAAGGGGGTGGGCTGGCCTGGCCGCCCTGAGGTGTCCCGGTCTCCCCGCCAGCAGCACTCACCTCCCGAAGGGGGTCCGATGAGCACAGCCACAGCCTCCAGCAGCAGCACAAGCCCGATGGCACTGGAGAACTTCTGAGTGCCCACGATGGCCATGAGCACCTCAAACTGTAGTGCTCCCACCATGCCATATGAGATGCCAAAGAAGATGCAAAAGACCACCAGGCCACCGTAGTCACTGGCTGTGGAGCCTGTCAGGTCAGTGAAGCCATTGAAGAACATGGCAAAGCTGAAGAGGTAGACAGAGTAGGGCCGCACCTTCTTGAGCCCCGTGATGAAGCCAGCTGTAGGCCTGGCAAAGATATCAATGAAGCCCAGGATGGTGAGGAGGAAGGCAGCCTTTGTGTCAGGCACACCCAGATCCTTAGCATAGCTCACCACAAACACGGGCGGCACAAAGAGCCCCAGCACCATGATGGAGGCCGCCACCGCGTAGATGAGGAAGCCACGGTCCCGGAAGACGCTCAGGTCCAGCAGGTGCCGTGACGGCTGCTGGGGCTTCGGGGGCCCAGCCCCTCCGCTCGCCTGGGGCGCCACTAGCGGCCTCATGAGGGCAGCGCACACACAGCAATTGAGCAGCAGGCCACCCAGGATGAGGAAGCCGCCCCGCCAGCCGTAGTGGTCCTGCAGCAGCTGCCCCAGTGGAGACAGTGTGCAGAGGAACACGGGGCTGCCTGCCGCTGCCAGCCCGTTGGCCATAGGCCGCCGCTTGCTGAAGTATCGGTTGAGCATGATGAGGGAGGGCTGGAAGTTGAGAGCCAGACCCAAACCTGTGAGAGAGGACAGTGTGAGACCCCAAGCCCAGGCCTGCAGGGCGGGCAGTGTGAGACCCTGAGATCCAAGCCTGCAGAGGGGGTACCCCAGACCCACACACACACCCCGGGGACAGGGCTAGACCCCAAGACTTGCAGGGAAGGCAGGGTGAGACCTCGTGGCTCAGATTTCCAAACAAGGCAGCTTAGAGCCCTGGGTCTTCCCAGCCCATCGCCCACGCCCCGGCCTCCCTGGACACAGGCTCCATTGCAGAGGCTCTCCAAGCACAGAGCCCCCACAAGACTGCACTCCCTGCTCTGCTGGGCTCATCCTTCCTGACACCCCAAGGCCCGCAGGTCCCCGGACTCACCGGTGATAACCCCTGTGGTGAGGTAGATCGCAATAATGCTCGTGCAGAACGAGGCAGCCACCATCCCCAGGGACGCAAAGAGGCCGCCCACAAGCATGACGGGCCGGCAGCCGAAGCGGTTCACACACACGCTGCAGAGTGGTCCTGTGTGGAGAAGGTGGCTGAGGCAGGGCCAGGCTGCCAGCGCGCCTCTGCCCTCCCCCTGCCCAGCAGAGCCAGGCCCTCGGCTTATCGGGTGAGCCGGGCCCTGGGGCCGGGATCAGTACAAGGCAAGCCCAGCTTCTCACATCATCTAAGCAGATCAGCAGGCATGAGCCACCTTTGAAGGCGCCACTCCTGGAGCCTGAGCCCTGAAAGTGTCAGCACAGCCTACCCACTGAGACAGGGACCAAGACACCTTGCCCTTCAGAGAACCATTCTGGCAAGGTCACCCACTGGAGGACTTGCCTTCCCCCCCCCCCCCCCCCCCCCCCCCCCCCCCCCCCCCCCC
>NW_026596131.1:15707033-15749457 GCF_907164565.1 Psammomys obesus | reverse complement strand
GGGGCGCCCACCGCCCCCCCGCTCGCGCCCCGCCCCCCCGGCGCCCCCCCCCGGGGGGGGGGCCCCCCCCCCCCCCCCCCCCCCCCGCCTCACCTGTGCCATACAGCATGGCCAGCAGGATGGAGGAGATCCAGGCCGTGTCGCTGTAGCCAATCCCAAACTCATGCATGAGCTCCTTGAAAAAAACGCTCACTGCTTTGGGGAAGGCGTAGGAGAAACCCGTGATGACGAAGCAGCCAAAGAGGACGGCCCAGCCCCAGCCTCCATCAGGGGCCTTAACGCCTGTGGGACCCTCGTCCACCACAGCCCCTCCCATAGCCAGGAGGGCTGCTTCCACCTGAGGAAAGAAAAAGGGCTGACTCAGGGTGCCAGGGGGATCACCTCAGCCACAGCCCAGCAGAGGAGGGTGGAGACAGAAGCAGGCAGGACACCTGGAGAGTGGCAGGATTGGCACCCGGCCATTTCTGCAGCAGCTCAACCACGGCCAGTCTGCTCCTGCCGGCTCAGGGCTCCCAGCCCAGCCACCCTCCGCTGGCGCTGTGGGAAGCTGTCTGGACCCTTCGTTCAGGGGCTTGTTCCCACACAGGTGGCGCCTCTGCAGGACAGTGACCTCAGGGCTCAGCCAGGGCTCACTCTACCTCCTGGGAAGGGCAGACCCAAGAATCAGCCACCCCAGCAGAAGCTACGGCCACAGGGCCATCCCTGCACAGCCCGTACTTCCTGTTCCCTCAGGTCTGGGGGGGTGCCCAGCACTCTGCCCACCTATGAGTGCCTAGGCCCGGCCCCGCCCCGCTTCCCTGCCCAAGGAGCCAGGCTGCACTCTTGGCTACTCTGGCCACCCTGGGGACGTGGCTGGTGCAGAGGCAGGTGAAATAAGTAGGTTGTGGTGTCTGAGGGCCCCACTGCTGGAGCTGGAGCTAGCTGGAGCTGGAACCCTGCCTGGAACCAGCTATGACATTGGCTTTCGGAAGAGGCTGTAGATCCTGATGGATTCTGGGAAGGTACGGGGTCAAGGACAAAAAAAGTCAGCCATGGGAGCAGCTCATATCCCGATCTACGGAACGGGAGTCAATCCTCTGGCCCTTAGCTACTAAGGCAATCAAGGACTGTCCCAAGTCCCACACCTGCCCAGTGCTAACTTCCCTTGTCATGATTTCAGGGCCTTAGTTGATATGAGACAGAGCAAGCCGGAGAGCCAGGACCAGGCTTGGGTTTGGCTGTCGCACCCCAGGCTGTATTCCCCTAACCCCAGGTTAGCCCTGTCCCCAACTCACCAAGAGCTGAGCTGAGTGGCCTCTGCGCTGAGAGGCCGAGTGGCCTTTGCGCTGAGTGTTCTCGCAGCCTGGTCTTCGCTCTCCACAAATGGCGTGCAGCCAAACAGCTCTGGGGAGAAAAGCAGGCCATTAAGTGTGAGGGCTGGCACTGGAGTGTAAACCCCTGACAGGAGGAGAGCTGCTCACCTTGGCTGCCCACCCCGGGGCTGGGCATGGACCTCAGCCCTGCGCCTTTGCTGCCTTCCTTCTGTGACAAGTCCTGTGATTGGGGCACAGACATGCTAACCCAGACTATCCTAGTTGCCCCTGCCGCGGTTCCCCCGAGGTTCTGAGACAGCTCAGAGCCCTGCTGGGAGCGCACACGACCTTTGGGAGCTGCGTCCTGCCTCTGGCCAGGGCCCAGCCCAGACCCTTCCTCCTCAGACCCAAAGGAGAAGTGTCTGTCCGGACATGCACTTAAAAAGGGAATCTTAAAAACTGGGGTGGGTACATTTTAGGGCTATACCATTTAGAGATGAAACCAAAAGAAAACACAAGGATGAGCCCAGGCCCAGGATTTGAGGAGCAATCATGGAGAGAAGGGGGAGGGCGGCCAACTCCGGGGTTCCTGCTCGTTCAGACTGTGGGCTTGTGGGACTTGTTGCCTTTCCTTCCTGCCTTCCTTCCTTCCTGTGTGCACACACATGCACGTAGACAGCATCTCTCTACGTAGCCCTAGCTGGCCTGGATGTATAATAGATGGCCTTGAATGCTCCTGCCTCTAAGTCCTGAGTGCTGAGAATTATATGCATGACCATGCCCAGCCTCCTGTTGCACGTTTTAAAATCAATCCAGGGTGGGCAAGATGGCTCAGTGGGTAAAGGCACCTTCCACTGAGGCTGACAGCCCAAGTTCAGTCCCCATGACCTACATGATGGAAGATGAAAAATGACTCCTCCAGGTTGTCCTCTGACCTCCACAAGCAATGGCACACAGAGGCACACGCACACCTGTGCCCCATCCCGTGTTCACAAAATAAAGTGTATTTTTAAAAAAGTGAAATCCAGTTTCCGTGCAAAGCAGAAGGGAGCATGCCCAGAACCAGCAGTGAGCACAAGCCTAACTCTGGGTCCCAGGCTCAGCTTCTGGGCTGCAGCAGCTAGAGCTAGCACTGGCCAAGGCACCAACGGTTACTCCAGCCATCTGGAGTCTCTCTACCTTTGCGTGTTTGCTCCGAAGCGCACAGTCCACAGAGCACAGAAATGGGACCAGTCACCGCTGCAGGTGAGGTGCCCTCTGAGCTGGGGTCTTGGAGAGCAAGCAAGTTCAGAAGAGGACATGTTCTGGGACTTCTCGGCCCTGTGGCTGCCATGTGAGGTCTACACAGGGAGGGCCACCTACAGTGCCAAGGAGGTGCCGGCACGGGGGCAGGACGCTCCCCGCCAAGTCCCAGTACCCACATTGTCCGCGCCCAGCCTGTCACCAGGACCCTGCACAGGGAGACTTCTCCCCTGCAAGGGGGAAAATGACAGTTTCTTCCCAACCATGGGTAGTTTAAGCCTGCGGTTACCACCCAGGCCTGGACACATCCCAGGGGAGTAAAAGGCCGGGTAGGTCTACAGGGCAACAGAGCCTAGGTGGGCCCCAATGCAGGCCAGTGCCCTAACCCCAGGGCTCCCCTGCTCAACACAGGGGCCTCACCTCCCAAAGCATCTCGCATGGACACACCCAAGTTGTCTGGCCTTTCAGTGACATTTACCCTCCCAGGGAGGCATATGAAGCAGCCCAGAAATAACTCGGCCTCCAGGTGACAGAAAACTGATCTGGGGTGGGGGCTGGGTCAGGGGAGGCCAGGGCACTCCGGAGGGCTGCTGCCTCGAGGCCCTTGGGAGGCCAACCACTCTGACTGTTGCCTATGGCTGTCCCTCGGAACAGCCCTTTGCATTCAAGGGCCTGGACTGGACCCCTTTCGCCAGCCGGGGTGCTTGGAGCTGGACTACCAGTCCACGGAAGGGTGCCCAGGTGCCCATTAAGTGCCTGCCCTCAGGAGGGCAGCCTTGGTCCTGCCTCTGTGGTCAGAGTAGATGACAGGAACTGAGACAGCTCCATTCCTTGAGTTACATTCTGGATCCTCAGAGAACAAGTAAGCAACCAGCCGAGGCTGGCACCCAGTGTCTCAGGGCGACAGGGGCAAGAGGTTGCTGAAAGGCGCCCTTCCAAGTTGCTTCCCCTCCCTTCCCTCTCCTCTCTGGGCCCTCAGCCCTGAGCCCACCAGTGTGCACAAGCAGGAGTGGAATTGTCCCTAGGGGAGTTTTCTGAAGAGGCCTCCATGGCGCAGCAGAGGATGGGCCGTGGGCGTGCCCGGCCCTCCAGGCTCCAGCGCACGCCTGGCTCCCCTGCAAGCTGGTTCTGTCAGCTCACATCAACTCTGAAGGGGCCAGTGGGCTAGAAATACTGGCCCTGTTTGCCAGAGTGCACACTGTTGCCCAGAGCCACCCCACCTCCAGCCTGCGATCCCTGAATCGCTGTCCTCCGATAGCTGGGCTGAGGCCCACCTCCTGTGAGAAACCTTCAGTGGTTGGCTGTCACAAAATGGGGAACCCTGGGAGCCAGCCCCAGCTTGCTGTGGGGAACCCTTCTCCGCACCACTCTCCAGCAAGGTTCCACCGAGGCCTGCTGGGCATCGCACTAGCCACTCCACAAGGCCATCTTACGGATCCCTCGACTCCCACGCAAGTCTTCCTAAAGCTACGAGGTAAGGCTAAAGCTAAAGGGAGGCTCGGAAGTCGTAAGCGACCCCCACCCGACTCCCATTACTGCCCAGCGAGGAGAAGGTAGGTCTGGAGATGGCCGAAGTATGGGTGGGGGTGGGGCTTGGACTAGAGGGCGGCAACCCTCTCACTTCATCTGCAAGCTGGAGGTGGAGGTCCGGCCGACCTGGGAGGGGCTCAGTGGGTCGGACTAGGGTCTGGAAGGGGAGGAAGCCCCGCCCGAGCGGCCTCGGGACGTGGGGGACGTGACCGCGCCAAGGGAGGAGCCGCCGCCGTATTGCCTAGAGTAGGCGGTCCTTCTCCGCGGCTACCGTACTTGCAGCGCGCGGCCCCACATGCCCTGAGGGACCTATGGCTAGGGATCTAACTCAACCGCAGATTCGCAGATTCGCTTGCGAGGCGTGCCAGTTCCTTCTGCCCTTCGCAGAGGCGAGCTGGCGCGCGCGGCTGAGCCTGAGATGCCTGAGCGAGCTCAGGAGTGCATCTGCCCCTCGTGGCCCATTCCGCTGATGGGAACTGAGGCCGGAAGCCCACTCTGGCCACTAGGGCGGTCTCCATTCCTGACCTGACCCTGTGCCAGTGTTCAGTGCCAGGTGGACCAAGGCCTGGTCCAGAGGCGTCTCCAACTGCTTAGCATCACCATCTAAAGGTCCCGCTTGGGTCCTCAAGGTGCCACGTGCTCTTGGCCCCTCCCCAGCCTTCCCCTTCTTGGCCAGTTCACTGCAGGACTGGCTCTGGAGTCAGGCAGTCCCGGAAAAGCGACGTCCTGTGGGGTGCACGCACCGGCCTCCTCCACATCACTTTTTGATGGCTCGCTCTCAGATCGCCAGCGCTTTCTCCTTGCTGCCCCTCCGAGTTCAGGCGTGCAGCCAGTGAGGTCTTTCTTATGGGGAGCATGCGCTGCCCAAGGTAACTAGTGTTTGGGCAAGTCCATCTTGGAGCCAAACCACCATTCAAGGCTTTGTCAACATGAAGTCCTTGTCAAGAAGGCGCCACACAAACCGAGGTGGCCTTGGAGGGGCAGACCCATTATTTGCACACCATCCTAGTTCCTGAGGGAGTCCCCACACTTTTTAAGACCGTCCTCACTCCTCCACACAGCAGACCCACTGGGCACCAGCCGACCTTTGGGCCTGTGGAATGAAGCTGGGGGCCCTGGGAGATAACCTGCTCCCGGAATCCGGCCCCAGCTTTGGACAAGCTACCGAGCCCGGGTTGTATGGGAGCCTGGCCGGTTACTGTCTCAGCCCTCCCCGTCGCCCGGACTCTGACGCTACAGAATGCGCTTCTGTTGGCCTGGACATGCAGCCCTGTGCGTTGGGGAAGGAGCAGGCTCTGGATCCTGCTGCCCCCTTGCCTGTTACTCAGATTCCAAATACCATCCGCTGTCCAGAATTAACGGCTTCCTTTGCGCTTGACCCTTTTGTCTGGCCCAGCATCCAGGCAGGCGCCTGGTCAGCCCACTTTTCAGGTAAGAAAGCTGAGGCTGTTTCCGGTTTTCCTACAGGAAGAGGATAGGGCAAACCGAGCCCTTGCCGCAGGAAAGCCCCCTTTTCATCTGCCTAGTTTGGGCTAGTGGTGGTGGCTGGGTGAGGGTGAGTGAGTTTAAGGTGGTAGGAAGGGGGCATGTGAAGAGCAGACGAGAGAAAGAGACCCGAGGGCATTCCTCCTCCAACCTGGCACCGTTCCGAAGCGCACGTGTGCCTCTCTCACTGGGCAGCCTGCTGACGCCCTTTGGAGGTTCAGGGTTCCAAGAAGGCTGTAGCATTCCCACCAAATATAGCCCAGGCTCCCGGGCCGCCCGGCCACCCTCCAGCCCTCTCGGGCCGAGCTATTTATACTCTGGACGTTAGGTCGCCCGGGGCAGCTGCCTCCTGGATGAAGCCCAGCCCCCGAGGGCCGCCTGATGGCCAGCTAGGTAGGCTTCTTTGAGGCCAGGGAGGCAGGATGCGAGCGCGCCACTGGCTGCTCCGGGCCCTTTAGTGGCGCCGCAGTAGTGCGAGGGTTCTCCAAGACCGGCGAGAATAGGAGCTGGAGAACCAGGAGGGCAGGAGGCCAGGGGCCTAGGGACCCAGGGGCCCAGGGGCCCAGGGGCCCAGGGGCCAGGAGCTCCGGGCCGCGATCCGGCACCTGAAGGAGGAAGGCCCAACCCCGGGCGGCTGGAGCGGGGTCCCGGCCCGCTCCGCGCGCCGAGCATCCCGCCGCGCCTACCTGCCGCCGCTCCCGCCGGCCGCCGCGTCGCCTCTGGCCGCCTCGGCGCCGGGGGCGACTTTAAGTGCTCTCATCCCTCGCGATGCACGTCCCCCGCGCACGTCACCGCTGCCTGGCGCCGCCCCTGCCCTCCCCGCCCGGACCCCGCGTCGCTGCCGGAGGGGGCGCGCGGGCTGCTGCGCCTCGACGGCGCGCTCACCGTCCTTCCCGGCCTAGCACGGAGGCGCCCCGGGGCGGGCCCACCCGGCGCGGACCTTCGCACTGGTCCCTTCCGCGCCCTCGGACCCGGGCTGCCCGCCTCGCCTCCCCTCGGCACCCCTTTCCGCCCTTTCATGATCCTGGCACGGGAGTGGCAGCGTCCTCTCTACGGGGACCTTTTGTCCTTCATGCCCTGGCTCGCGCCTCCTGCCCAGGGACACACGCCCCCACCGCCCGCCGCGCACCGTGAGCCTCAGCTCTGGGTCCTCAGGCCTCCTTCGGACTTTCGCCCCGCGCAAACCTCCATCTCCTGCCTATGCCCACGCCTGGGCTGTTCCGTAGCGGCTGTCTCCCCTGTTTGGGAAGCAAGACCCGAGCACTTTGGACTGCCGGGATATCTTGGGCAAGGCTGTGAACCTCCCTGAACTTCCGTTTCCCCCTGCGGTCAGGGCCCTGCGAAGCCAGATACGGACACAGACGCCATAGCCCTGCGCTGTCACCCTTCAACTCCCAGCCCGGTATGGGCGACAGGACAGGACAGAGCTTTCCATCCTGCCCCACGAATGCTGGCCGCTTGGGAAGGGGCAGGGTTGAGAGAAAGCGGAGCCCTTCCTTTGAGCGGGGTACATCTTCCACCCGCCCCATTTTTCTTCTCCAGTCAATGAAATAACAGGGCGCTTTGGGGGCTAGGCTTTGCGGAGGCGCCAGGGAGCGTCGCCTTTGGCGGGCAGAGCCTGGGACACTTACCCCCAGGCACCCAGTCTGGGTTACTTTTGGAACACTCTATGTCACTTCTAAGGAGGCTGCATAGACTCCAGATCCCCTGACTCTAAGAAGTTTAGGTAATAACCCAACGCTGGACAAAGATCTCAGCACAGCCAGAATGGGAAAGAGTGGTCTCTAATCCAAAAGGTCACAACCGGCCATATTTTGACCATGGTAAAATGGGTGGGGGGTGGGGTCATACCGTGGACATTAGCTTTGCCTCCAGAGTCCACCATTCTGACTCCTTACCTACTGAGAAGCCGAGCCTGGTAGGGCCAACTGCACTCACCCTCCAACCGACCCCTCCATGAAAGCGTTCATTCGGAGTCTGAGCTACACCCCTGCCTAGGGCCTGACTGGGGCTTTCCTCCAAAGACGCTGGGGAGACCAGGCATGGTGAGAATCCCATGGCCCCCAACAAGTGGCATATGGGCCTCCGTCCTCAGCGATGAAGGCCTGGTAGGTGGCCATGTCCAGGAGGTAGCCAAACTTCCGGCCTAGGGTTACACATGCGCAGACACCATCTCACAGATGGGGCTAGCCATACAGTCTTCTTGAGCTCACAGTTAGGTGCTTGCCACCCCAGCCCTCCTTCAGACCACATAGCTCAGAGCTGCCAACAGGAAAACGGAAACCAGGCCAGCGCCCAGTCTCTCACTGCCTCCTCCTGCCTCCCGAAGGCCAGGAGCAGCACCGTTAGTACCACGTTTCTGCAGACCTAGTGGCCCTCAAGGACCCAATACTCCTTTTTCGGGGTGAATCTAGGAGCACTCAAGACCTAGCGCCATCAACAGCACAGCCTCTGCTGCCCTGTGGCTCACCCAGCAATGATGTGGGAGCCGGCACCAGACCTGGATCTAGTGCCCAGCCTGCCCAGCATGCCCTGTGCCAGCCCACGGTGCCCTTTTCTGAAGGAAGAGGGGAGGTGTAGCTATTCCTAGCTTCCCAGTGGTCCGGCCAGATCTGGCCCTGCTCTCCGCAGCCCGTGTCCCTCTAGGCACCCTCCAGGCCCCACCTCCTTCCATTCCAGTCTACAGCTTCAGGTCCCATCAGGCCCTGGAATGTGCTCTGAGGAGACTTGGTGGCTGGAGCCCTGGGGGACACGGATTTCCCAAGATCCCTGCCCCTAGGAACCATGGGACATGGAGACCTATCACCGGTCTTGAGCAAGCGTCCAGTCTCCCAGACCACCGCCAGACAACTCCTGTCTCCACCACGATCTTGGAAAGAGAGGGGGTTTTCTGAGACTTCTCCTGTCAGCTGCGCCAGCGAGGGTGGAAGTTCAGCAGCCAAGGAATCTTCCAGATTCTGTAGAGCCATACAGACGCCACAACTGCAGCCCGTGGAGAGCCTTGGTGATTGTCAAGACTCCAGCCTAGCCACTGTGCCTGGCCAAGGCTGCACGAGCCACCCAGCACCAGTTGCTAGCCCAGGATGGACTGGGGTCAAGGCAGGCTGGGTCAGGAAGAGAAAGCCAAGTCGCTGGGACAAACATTCCGTCCCAGGCACGGCTCCTCTCGCTGGGGTCCCCAGCTGCCTGGCCCCTGCCTCTGCTGCCTGGGTGAGCCCTGTCCAGGGATCTGGTGACACACTATTGAAGCCTGTTACTCTACACCCAGGGTACCTTTTCTCCAGACCCCTCAGGCGCAGTGGGGTGCAGCCTGCCCCGAGCCAGACTGCTGTGTGAGGTGATGTCATGGAGGCAGAAGCCCCATGGAACACAGCCTGGACCCAAGACTATGAGTTTGGGCCCACCCCATTCCTTCATTCTGTGCTTTTTCCCAGGGCTTTTCCATCCCAAACCCTCTGGAGAAAATACATACGAAAAACATGTTAGCCTGGCAGCTGCCCGACCTTCCCACTGCAGTGATCAGAGAGTGGGCAGGTAGGAGAAGCTGAGCCTGAGCCGGTCACATGCACCTGTGCTCTGTTGGTGCTGGGCATGGGGTGTTGGGGTGTTTGCTCATGGGTGATGAGTGGGTGCTGTGTATGTGGGTATGTGAGTGTGGAGAGATAGAGACAGAGACAGAGAGAGACAAAGAGTCCTTGTCTTGAAGGTAAAATCAGGACAGGGACAGCTCGGTGGTTAAAATGCTTTCTGCACCAGCATGAGTGTGGGGAATGTCAATGAACTGTCCTGTCTTCACTGTGGCAGGGTTAAGGGACATCAGAGCCCCATCTAGAGCGAACTCGTGAGGCAGGGTCTGGAGAGCTGGCTCAGTGGTTAAAAGCACTGCTGCTTTACAGAGGACCCAGGTTACCTTCCCAGCGTCCAGACGGCAACTCATACCGTCTGTGATGCTCAGCCATCCCATCCCTCTTCTTACCTCCAAGGACGCCCCACACGCACAGGGCGCACGTAGCACATGCAGGCAAATTCGCACAGACATAAAAGAATAAAATCTGAACAGCGTTAATTTACTGATTGTTATCTTTACTGCATTGTTGCTTTGCCTAATGTGTGTCTGTGTGGGGCATCATGTTCCCTGGAACTAGAGTCACAGACTTGTGCGCTGCCATGTGGGTGCTGGGAATTGAACCTGGGTCCCTCTAGAAGAGCAGTCAGTGTTCACAACCACTGAGCCATCTCTCTAGCTCCTGAAAAAAAAAATTTAAAATGAAATGAGTAAAGACATCACCCGGCAAGAATCGCTCCCCAGCTCAGCATCTCTCTACAAGAGAAGAATGTGCTCGGGGTTGCACCCTGCTCTCCAAAGCTGCACTTGGCTTTGCAGCTGTGCGTTTTAAGAGCGCCCACCCCTTAAAGAATGTGAGCCTGGGGCGGGCACAGTGGCGCACCCTGTAATCCCAGCACTTGGGAGGCAGAGGCAGGCGGGTCTGTGTGAGTTCGAGGCCAATGTGGTTCTAGGACAGCCAGGGCTACACAGAGAAACCCTGTCTCAAACAAAGAGTGAGGTTGAGCTCCGACCACTCAGAGTGTCTTGCAGGGCTCCTCGGCATTAGGAATAAAAGCCCAGTGGGAGCCCCTTAGGCATGCTGGATTGCTGGGTTTGCCTTGCTGAAATTGTTTGGATGCATGGACTTTTTCTTGGGTCCAGTTTCTGACATTAGGACCTGAGTCTGGCTCCCCAGAAACAGTGTAAAAGCTAAGCCTGGCAATTTTCCTATAATCCCAGCCCGGTGGTGATAGACAGAGAGGTGGATCCCTCCACCTGCGGAACAGTGAGCCCCAGGTGCGGCGACAGAGCTTGTCCCCAAACGCAAAGCTGAGGCTGGGGAGGCGCTCCGTGAGTAAGGTTGCCGGAGCTCCACGCCTGGAACCCGCAGGAGAAGCTGGCTGCAATGCTGAGCGTCTGTAACACCGTATTCCTGTGGTGAGATGGGAGCAGAGACAGGAGAATTCTGACTGCCCAGAAACCCTCAGGCCAGCTAGCCCGAAGCACGCAGTGCAACAGCAGAAACAAGCAGACACTCCCCCGCCACAAAGCAGGTGAGCTGACTCCTAGAAGTCCTCCCGACCTCCACACCTTGGTCATGACCCCCTCGAACTCAAACTCTCTCTCACACAATAGATAATTTTTGTTTCTCAAAACAAGGTTTCTCTGTGTAGCCTTGACTGTCCTGGACTCACTATGTAAACCAGGCTGGCTTCAAACTCACAGAGGTCTGCCTTCTCTGCCTCCCGCAGTACTGGGATCACAGGCACATGACTAATAAAGAAATTTTTAAGAAATCAAAGTGAGCCAGGCAGTGGTGGCGCACAGCTTTAATCCCAGAGAAACACAGAAACCGTATCTTGATAAACCAAAAAAAGGGGTGGGTGGTGGCAGAGTGGTTGAGGGAGACATGCTGACGCTGACCCCCCCACACACATTGGAGTGGTCGGCACATCCACACCCACATGCATGTGCAAAGCGAAGGTGTCCGAGCACACGGGTCAGAGGACACCTGAGCGTGGCCTGCACCACCTGTCTCCCCTCCTACTTCCCAGCATGGCGTAACATTGCCGAGGTCCACTCCTTTCTAAACGTCAAAATGGAATTCATGTCACACGCACTTTTCCTAAAGAAACAGGGGCACCCAGTGCCTCCCAGTGTCGCCGGTCGCCAGCTTCCTCCAGTTTCAAAATCTTTCCATCCTCCACAACGGCACCCTGCACCCACTAGGTGAGCACCCCTACTGATCGGCAACTCTGTGTGTACTGTCTGCTCTGTGGACACACTGCACGGACACAGTGTGCGCGTCAGGGGCTGAGCCTTCGGGCTCATACCAGGTGCGTGCTCTACTGCTGGGCGACACTTCCAGACACCGTCCTCCTTGTTTTCAGACAAGGTCTCACCAAGTTTCCTAGGCAGGCCTTGAACTCACAATCATCCCGCTTCGGCCTCCCAAAGCCTGCAATTGGGATTGCAGGCCTGGCTCAGTGTATGGCCTCGTGTGACAGAGTTCTTTCACTGACCATAAATCTTCAGATTTACTAATACTTAACTCCGCTACCAAATAACACTCCATTATTCAGACAGAATGTATGGATTCTGTGCATCTGTTCCCCGTTGATGGACGTTTGGGCCATTGCCGCCTCCTGGCTATCACAACTGATGATCATCTTATGAACATCTGTGTATGACTCCTTGTATGGACATATGTCTGTCTCGGGCTCTCTCAGCAGTATATGTAGGAGTGAAATTGCTGGCTCACACAACACAGGAATTGCGTGTTCAGCTTCATGAGGAACTACTTACCAACCTGGTTTCCACACCACCTGCCCATGTCGCACCCCCACCACAGAGCAGAACACTTCCAATTTCTGGGCTTTTGCCAACACCCCTCTTCTCTGGTTGTGGGGTTTTTGTTTTTATTTTTATTAAAATCGTCCTTACGGGTGGGAGTGGCAGCTCCCTGTGCTTTTGATTTGCATTTCTCAAGTGACTAGTAATTGGAACATCATTTCTCTGCTTGCTTTTGTGGTTGTGTGTGTGTGTGTGTGTGTGTGTGTGTGTGTGTGTGTGACCAGAGCTCACCCATTTGGCTCATCTGCCTACCTTGTCTGCCTGAGCGATTCCCTGTCTCCACTTTCTTGCTGCTGAGGGCACAGGCGGTCACCACACTCAGCCACCCGGCAATGACATAGTTGCTAGAGATCGGAACTCATCCTGCCCTCACACCTGTGCAGGGATGCTTTGCCCCTCGGCATCTCCCTGGCCCCGGGAGCATCTTCTATTGCCCGCCGGCCTTTTCTTCTTTTTTCTTCCTTTTTTTTTAATAGGGTCACTATGTAGCGCTGGCTAGCCTAGGTGTCTGTGCCCCGACCTGTGTCTCTGCTGCTTGAGTGCTGGCGGAAAGACATGCACCAGCAGGCCTGTTAGTAGCTTTATTTTTAACTGTTTGTGTGGTTAGTGTCCTCACAAAAACCCGCTCTATGAAATTTTACTTATCTTTTCCTTTTTTTTCTTTCTTTTCCTTTTTTTTCTTTCTCTTTATTTTTGATGTTGGGAATAGAACACTTCCCCTGTGGTTTCTTCTAAGAGTTGGTGGCTCCCTAACCCATTGTACGATTTCAAGTTCCTCTCCATGAGTGGCTTGAGTTGGAGGTCTGGTCTCATTCCTCATGTGCACATCCACTTATCCCAGAACTTCTTTTTAATGTTTTGAGGTTTTTTCATTGTTGTTTTGGGTCAGACTTGGGGCTTTCACATGCTACACTGCCAGCCCCACATAAATGTGTTTTATTTTTGTTTTGAGGCGGGATCTCACTGTGTAGCCCAGGCTAGTCTCAAACTTAAATTCTCCCTAGTGCTGCTGTTAAGATATGAGCCATTGTGCTTAGCTTGGTATTTTGTTTTGTTTTTAAGACAGGGTTTCTCTGTATAGCTTTGGCTGATCTGGAACTCACTATATAAACTAGGTTGACCTCAAACTCATAAAGGGTTCTGCTTTTTTCTGCCTCCCAAGTGCTAGGATTAAGAGTGTGTGCCACTGTGTCAGGGATCCGTTACTTTCCTGGTTGCATACTAAGGGTGTTCATTCTGCTCTCTCTGTGTCTAAGCCGGAGCCTCCCTGTGAGGCTGGAGGCTGCCTCGCCTCCCTCTCTCCTATAGGGTAACAATGCCCATTGCTCATCTCCTCTGTCCCCTCCTCAGCCAGATGCTGTGGGGATTCTGGACTGGGCTGCAGTGATATCCTACTTGAGGTAGCCAGGCCAGCCCAACAGTTACAGCTGTTGGGATCCAACTGGATAGGAGGTCTGGTGAGTCAGGGCATCCCATCTCAGGCTGTTTGTTTGTGTGAGGCAGGGTTTCTCTGTGTATCTATACCTGGCTGTTCTGGACTTTATAGACTAGGCTGGCCTTGAACTCCCAGAGATCCACCGGCCTTTGCCTCTTGAGTGCCGGGATTAAGGAGTGCGCCACTGCCCAGCTCCCCGTTAGTCTGAGACCTGGAGGATGGGCATTCGCCTGGGAGGCTGGGTTCCCTTCTCATTTGTGACACACATCTGACCCTCTAAGTACAGAAGCCCCTAGGGTTCTTCCCCCTACTTGTTTCTCTCCTTCTTCCTTGTGTCCTTTCTCTGTTGACCTTGATTTTTTTTTTAACAAACCTACTTTATTTAAGATTATTAAATGCTTCTACCTTCCTTCCAACCCCTCAACACCGGGTAGGAGGGAAAGAAGATTAGTGGGGACGGGGGTGGAGTTCTCTTTTCTACTTCCCGCTGGGTAGGGTGGTATGATTCTTTGGGAGCATTACCAGTATTCAGTTGTCCAGAAATCAAGAAGCCCACGTAGCCAGCAGATCAGCACATGCAACAGCAGGACGAACCAGCAGCAAGCAGTCCTCCTCCTCCTCCTCCTCCTCCTCCTCCTCCTCCTCCTCCTCCTCCTCCTCCTCCTCCTCCTCCTCGCAGCCGCGCCTTCTTCCTCTGGGCTGCCATATTTACACCTCTCAAAGTCCTCAGAATTCAACTAATTCCAGTTGGAAAAGACCACGCCCTGCACAAGACACTTACCAGGTGTGGACAAACTAAAATCTCCAGCTTGGAATTTTAACAAAAACATGTTTACATATCATAAACCAAAACATCCCCAACATGTCCCCCTGTCCCAGATGGAGGGGACATTCCGGCTCCCTCTGCCCCCACCCCCACCCCCGGGAACCAGTTAGGTCCTGGCTCTCCTGTGGATGAGCCTGAGATGAGGAGGAGACAGGTGGTGCAATGAGAGGGGCCCGACTCGCCTGGGACCCCGGTTTGTCCCCTGCCGTCTCTGTCGATGAGCCCAGGGGCTCTGGCAGCCTGGGGGTGGCTCTGGCAGCCTCGTGGTAGGTGGGGTTTTCTAGAGGAACAGAGCCTGGAGAACGAAGGGATCACCAGAAGGACTTAGGAGCTGCCATCCAGGTAGTCCAACAACGGCTGTCCAGCGAGGGGAGGGCCATGGGCTGGCTGTCTCGGCTGCTCCTCCAGAGACTCCCGAATCCTGAAGATTCGGCTCTGATGCCAGTGAACGCACAGTCTTGCCAGCGAGAGTGAGAGCAGCCAGGCAGAGAGCAAGCTGCCTTCTTCCGTGTCCTTACAGAGACTGCCACCAGGTGGGCCCCGACGAAAGCCTTCCCACCTCAGATGATCTGGGTTCAGAGTGGTCTTCCCGCTTCAAGTGGTTTAATAATAGTAATTTTTAAAGGTTCTTCACATGTGAACCCTGCCACTTGGGTTTTAGTTAATTCCAGATATGGTCAAGCTGACAGCCAAGAGTAGCCATCACAGGCCTCCACTGGACCTGTGATCATCGCTGCCTGTGTCCCTCCTCTCCCTTGCTGTTCCTGTCCTCTTTCTCCATGCCCTGTGGGCTTAAGGGCAACACCCTTAAAGTGCAAGAGACAACAGGCAGCTTCAGAGACTGCAGTCAGCGCTGGAAAGCGACCCTTCCAAGTCCTGGCTTACGGAGGTGACACCAGGAAGCCATGGGGCCATCAAGCCGCCACCTGAGCAGGGCTGGTGGCCAACAGTACATCTGAAGACAAAAGGAAGACCTGTTCTAGAGCCCAGAGAACAGCCTGTGGCCGTGCGGCCTCTGCTGACAGCAGCCAATGAATGTTCTAGTCACAGGGATAGCTGTCCACACACCCCAACTCCAGCGCTGCACAGGCCCTCCCTGCCCACCATCCCCACCACCTCAGAGGCACCACGACCCTGGCCAGGTAGTGCTGCCTACTCTCCACTGTGGCTCCGCCTGGCCCTAAAGCTCACCGATCTCCCCCACCCAGGCTTTTCTCTCGGACCTCCCTGGGCCTCCCTGGCTTCTGGTGGTTCCCTCCCGTTAAGCAGTTCTGGAGAATCTCTCCTGGGGCCTTGGTCCCCACTCTTTTCTGTACTTCATCTACTCTCAAAGCCTTCAGGACCTTCTGCTGACAGCCCTGATTGTCCATGTAGTCCAGGTGCCCGGGGTGCCCTCAGTTCTGCTTGGCCCAAGCAGAGCTGCTTCTCCACAAAGACAGCCTTTGGGCTCTTCCTTGCCTCACTCTCTGTCCACACCAAGACTAAGTCCCCAGGGACTCCCCTGAGTCCCACTGGACCTCCAGGCTCAGGACCAGGATCAGACAAGATGAGTGGATGGCCAGAGGGAGCTGGTCTTGCCCCCAGCCCACCCAGCACTCACCCCTCCCATAAGCCTTTAGCCCATTCTCCACCAGAAGTGGGGTGGAGCTGCAGAATTCCCCAATGGTCAGCGCTGCTTTGCTTACATTTAGCGCTGGCTCAGCTGAGCATCCACAGTGGTTTCCCTGAGCTGGCCATGCCCATCTCATACCATGACTTCTGCAGAGCAGGGCTCAGACATCAGTTCGCTTGTGACCCCATGAACTGACATACATGTCCCTTGATTTCTCTTCCTCTACTAACTGAGGCCTGGTTCACTGCCACCGTGTACCTGGAACCTATCATGTCCACATTGCAACCTGAGGTTCACAGTGTGGAACACCCCAAACCAAGGGGGCAGAAGTCGTGACCTTCCAACCCTTGCTTTGAAAGGTTCTTGATCTTGACTTTCATCAGGAAAGAATCAAGAGCTCCAGGAGAGAGGCCAGACCATAGTAAGGAGACAAGGGAACTTAGGGATAGACAGCCTTTGTGCTAAACTCATACCTCAGACCAAGGGATGGGCAAGGCTCTGCCTAACTGTCTGTCAGGACCCAGGAACTGGTCCCCCTGTCCACAATGAGATGTCCGAGGCCAAGTGCACAGGGAAGCAAAAGACCATGGTTCCTGAGGTGGAGGTCAGTGGCCGAGCTGGCATTTCCCTCTGTACAAAGCCAGGGCTGGCTTCGCAGACACGTGTCCTCTTTTCTACCTCCTCTCTCTCTCTCTCTCTCTCTTGGTTTTTTGAAACAGAGTTTCTCTGTGTATCTTTGGCTGTCCTGGCACTTGCTTGGTAGACCAGGATGGCTTTGAGCTCACAGAGATCCGCCTGCCTCTGTCTCCAGAGTGCTGGGATTAAAGGTGTGCCATCAATGTCCAGCCAAAGCCTCATCTCTGCAGACTCAGTCCCTAGCCACCCCACTCATCCTTATGGCCCTCTTCAGTTCTCTGGTTCTTAAGGAACAGAGACCATTTGTACAGGTCCTGCCATACTGTAGGGGTGAGTGAGAGACACATCCGCCAATAGTGACTCTTACCTATACCTCTGTACCTCTGTCCTCATCTTTGGAGTGCAGGTGACAACAGTCATTCCCAAGGTGAGAGTGTCGCTCCCTATTTGGGGACCTTGCAGGGAACATGGCCAAATAGCTGCATCCATTGTCACCCATCCAAAGGTCCAAGAAACAAGTGGCTTTCACCCCCTTCTGTTCTCAGCTCATCTCCTGCCCCAGGCAGATGGAGAAATTGCCCCAGCAAGCTTTACACTGCCCATTTCCTGAAACTAAGGGAAGTGGCTTGCTCAAGCCCACACGGCTCTGTGCTAGGCAGAGCCCTGCCCTGCTTTTTGTTCCAGATCCCTGTGCTATTGTGGCCCCAACAAGTCCTCAGGCAGACAGCTGCAGTGTGTGTGTGTGCGTGTGTGTGTGTGTGCGTGTGTGTGTGTGTGTGTGTGTGTGTGTGTGTGTGTGTTGGGGATAGACGCCATGACAAGGTTGTCCTATGGCCAAAAGTCAAAGAAAGAACTCCCAAGCTGTGGGTGGCGAGAGCCAGGTATCCTTGGATAGCTCTGGTGTTGCCTTCAGCCCCGGGGCATTATTCTAGGCGAGTGTCTAGCTACCATGTTGGATGCTCACTCGGGGACAAGTAGCACCCACCAAGTCAGCCTGTGTTCTGGCATCCCAGAAGTCTGGCTCAACCATAGCCTCTCAGCCGTTCTACCCTTGTCCATTCCACTCTGGAACCCATGCATCTGCTCCTCAGAGATGCGCTGACAGCTGCACTGGGGTGGGGGCATTGGCGCCCAGTGGTCTGCGAGGACAGTTGACCTCTGTGCAGGGGGCATGGGCAGGGAGGCTGAGGTTGCAGCTGCACACTCGCCATGGCATAAGGCAGTACCCCTTAGCCTTTGATACCCTGCACTTCAGTCTGTAGTGGGGATCACTGCAGAGGGGCCACTGGAGCCCAGCACAGGCCCAGACAAACTGGTCTGTAATGGGATACACGCTGGCTCCCCAAAAGACACGCTCAAGTCCTGGCCACCTGTGCTTCAAGTGTGGCCTTACTTGGAAACAGGATCACTGAAGACGCAATTGGTTAGGATGAAGTTACACTGTCCTGGGTACATCCTGATCCAACATGCCTGGCATCCTAAGCAGGGCAGCATGAGAAGAGACTCTGTAGAAGCCAAAGACCACGCCACACCTGTAGTCAAGGCGGCTGCCACCACCACCAGCAGCTAAAGGACACAAGCAGTACTTTCCCTTTGAGCGTCTGGTGTGAGCCTGGCCTGCCAGCACCCTGGTTCCCAGGATGATGACAGGTAGTTTTAACATCCTTTCTTACTGCAACTGGCTTGTCTCTTACCCATGAGCTCTGCCTGCTTTGTGCTCCACAGGAGTGAACTCATTTCCTTAGCCATCTCCTGGCTAGTAAGAAAGGAGGAGGGAGGAGGGGAAAGAGGTGTATGAGGTAAGGAGGGCTCAGGGGAGGTGCCAGGGGTTCTAGACTATCCTCTGTCTTAAAGGAAATGCTACAGGACTAGGATGTGGCCATCTGGGAGGTTGCCGGGTGTGGCTATACGAGCCAGCACCATCAGGTGGTATTTGAGGAAATCTTGGGGTGCAGGGGGTATTTGCTGGGGCAGAATGGTTGAGGGAGACACAGCCTCAGTCTGAGCCATTGGGGGAGCCATCAGCCATGGCACCCCAGCTCAATTGTGGGACACTCCCACAGCCTCTAGACCTGGATGGCACCCGGCTTAGCTGCCAGGGCCTGCGGCTTAGCTGCCAGGATGGCCACAGTCACCATGACACCTAGGTTACTCAGCCACAGGTCCAAGCACATTTACCTATGATGTGGTGTTTCCACTCTGGCTGCCATAACTGAATGCCAAAGACTGGGGATTCACACAGACACTCCTTTCTCTTGTGTCTGGAGGTCAGGAAGTCGGCAGGGCTGTTTCTCCCTTCTGGCCTCTCTCTTCAGCCCACAGACAGTCTCTTCTTCCTATGTCCTCACTTGGCCCCTCAGTGTGCTCTTCATGTTTCTTCCTCTCACACCGATGATTTCATTCACTGGCAATATCCTCCTTACAGCCTTAACTTCCAAATACAGCCCCTTTAGGAGTTGGGGATTAACTTCTGGGGAACCCACTCCCTTCCATAACACACAGGCTTACAGAGCCTCGCTGTACAGATGAGGAAACTGAGGCTTGAGGGGCTCAGGTGCCATCTGTTCTGGCTCCCCTGTGGGTGTTCTACTCTCACTATTAGGCACTCATCTTAGGCTGGGTCCTCCCAGCTTTCCTGTCCATTTTCATGCACACAGAGGCCCAGCCCCCCACCTCCATCACCGTGGGACGCTCCCAGGAATATGACTGGGTGGGGCAGAGGCAGGGGTGTGAACATATCTGTGGATATATCTGGAAGGGGGCTGATGCCCTGGGCTCCTCAGCTAAGGCAGGGGTTCTACATTAGGCAGCAAAGAACTGACAGTTGGGCCTACCTCACATTCTAATAGAACAAAAGCCCCTTAAAGGTCCAGGGGATCCCTGGCTGAGGAGAAGGCCACAGAAAAACAAAGGATAGACATGCCGGCTCAGAGAAGGTTCAGGCCAAGCACCAAATATATGCTGACAGGAAGTGGGGACAGCAAGCACAGGAAGAGACTGACGGTGGAGGAAGACTTTAAGATGTAGGGCAGGAAAGTAGCAACAACACTAGATTCCTCCATGCTGCCTTCCTGGAGCAGAGGATTCCCAGACACTACTCAACCCCTAGGAGTTGTGCTGGTGGAGGTATGTGAGCCAATGCTGTCCGGGGCCAGGACTCAGTTTACCTCTTCAGGATAAGGAGATCCGAATACCATTCTTTTTATTATTTACTTTGCGTATTTGTGAATGTGTGAAACCTGCCCACTATACCATGTGAGGTCAGAGAAAAATTCACAGGAGTTGGTTCTCTGCTTCCACTACGTGGGTCCCAGAGTGTGAATCAGGTCATGAGGCTGAATGATGGCTCCACTGAACCATCTCCCTGGCCCTCAGATGACCTGAGGCAAGACAAAACAAAGGTGAGCCTGCACCTAAGTGTGGGACCGAAGCAGGCCCATGCAGCCCCACTCCATATGAAAGCCGGGTCCTGAGGAACCGGTCACCCTTTGATGCCTGAGGTATCTGGGAGGACTTACTGTAGTCCCTGATCATCCAGAGCTCTGAAGGAGGACCAGCTCCTCACTTAGCCCCTTTGCCTGATGACAGGCCGCAGGTACAGCCTCTACCCCCCCCCCCCCCCCCCCCCCGCCCCGAGCAGTCTGCACAGGATAGATCTGCAGCCCTGAAAAGCTCCCCACCCAGGCTCCACCCCTGAGCTCACAGTCACCCCGCCTTCCAGCACCTCCTGCTAAGCTGAAGTTAGCCCTTTGGGGCTCCAAGATGGAAATCCTGGGGACCCTCAGACCAGCTGCGGGGAGGGCACAGGGCCACCCTGGTGTGGGCTTTTGCTCACTGGCTTGCGCTACTCAGGGAGTACAGTAGGCGCCCCGAACCCTATGCGTCTCTTTCTTCGGTAGCAGCGCACTCGGAACTATGTGTTGGAGCTCCTGTTTCTGCCCGGATGACCTGAGCACCGCTCAGGGTGCACAAGGCTACAGACTCCAGTCGTTATGGTAACGGGGCCCGCGCTTTAGGCGCGGGCAATCGAGTGAGGAGCTCGGAATCCAGGAGACCCCAGTCCCGGCTGGCGCAGCTCTAGGTCGCGAGCGGATTCCACTGGGTCCTGCCGGGTGGCACACGCGGTGAGTGACACGGCCATCGCATCAGGTTCCTGATCCCCTGTAGCTTTGCCCCAAACTCCTCTTACCATCACTGAGAGGCAGCGTCGGGCCGCACCTTCGTACGGTGAAGGTTTCACTCAAATCAGCACATAGTTGCAGTGTTTTCACTGCTGTGCAGCCTGGAACAGCGCCTCGGTCCTTCATGGACTCCATTAGTCCGTTATGTTTTAGACTGCATCTCATCCTGGATTGGCCCGGTATTTAACATGATTAAGTCACGCATTTTTAGCAAGAAAATGGTGCTCCCGTACCCCTCCCCCCCCCAGAAGACAGATGCCTCACTACTGGGAAATGTTAGCTTTGACCAAGTTTTAGGTGGTGCCTGCCAGTGGCTGTCACAAACTTACTCTTTTCTGCTGGGCATGGTGGTGCATGCCGTAAAGTCCCAGCACTTGGGAGGCAGAGGCAGACGGATCTCTGTGAGTTCGAGGCCAGCCTGGTCTACATAGTTCCAGGACAGCCAGAGCTATGTAGAGACCCTGTCTCAAAAACAAAACAAAACAACAAAAACCTAAGTAAATAAAGCTAGTGTTTTCTCATTGTAATAGTAAAAACCTTTTGGTTTAACCTTTTGGGTTTTTACTGTTTGGGGGAGGTGCTTTATTGTGTTTTATTGTGCTTTATTGTGTATTCTAAACATGTTTTCAGTTACTAATGTTCGCATACATCAGTGAAAGTGTCCTGACTTTTTCCTTTTTATTTCACATTTTATTCTTGTTATGTTGGGTGGAGAAAAAGAAACACAAGTTAACCAAATCAAACCATTCAGACCTTTCAGACGAAACTGGGATCCAGTTTCCAACAGTCTTTATTTAGAATCTGTATCAGAGTAGGTTTTAGTCACTGCTGTAGCAGCTGGGGTTCTTGGAGAGCTGCAGGAAATAGGCACAGAATGGATTCTCTGAGCCTGCTTTCTGGGTATAGGCCAGTCCTCCCTGAGGAGAGCAGGTGAAGGAGACTCAGCAGTCCCAAGGGATTAGGGACCACAGGCCTGGGGCTGGTCATGAAGACATGGGGATCATGGGGGCCCCCACAGGGAGGACCTCAGAGGGAGTAGTCCGATATAAGCCCATATTGTCTTAGTCGCTATTCTATGGCTGTGAAGAGACACGGTGACCAAGGCAACTCTTATAAAAGGAAGCATTTAAGTGGGGACTTGCCTACAGCTTCATAGGTTTAGGCTGTCAGCAGCATGGCAGTGAGCATATGTTCTAGTCTTCTATTGCCTCTTGTGGTCAGCTCTCCATTGCTCTCAATATTTGATTTGATTAATCCTGTATAGCATTAGTTTAACTTTTCTGCTACTGTGATAGACCACCATGGCCAAAAGCAACTTAGAGAGGAAAGGGTTCATTTGGCTTACATATCCAGAATCACACAGCCCACTGAGGAAAGCCAAGGCAGGGACTCAAACTGGGCAGGAACCTGGAGGTAGGAGCTGATGGAGAGGACATGGAGCAGTGCAGCTTTGCTTGCTCAGCCTGCCTTCTTACAGAACCCAGGACCACCAGCCCAGGGGTGTCCCCACCCACAGTGGGCTGTGCCCTCTCCCATCAATCACTAATTAAGAAAATGCTCTAGCAGTTAGGATTCCTGGTTTTCACCCAGGCAGCCTGGGTTCAACTCCTGGTGTTGGAAGATGAAATCTTCAGCTGGGTGCTAAGGACAACACTCTGGAAGACAGGCAGAGGTAGAGGCAGAAGGATTCCTGAGTTCCAGGCCAGCCTGGTCTGCATGGGGTGGGGGTGGGGCATGTGGAACAAAGGGAACTCTTTAATCTAGCCACCCTATATATGTTGTTCATGGGTGGTGGAGCATGCTGTTAGCCCAAGCACTTGGAAGGCAGAGGCAGGTGGAGCTCTGAGTTTGAGGACAGCCTGGTCTACAGAGTGAGTTCAAGGACAGCAAGAGAAATACAGGGGCTGGCGAGATGGCTCAGAGGTTGAGAGCACTGGCTGCTCTTCCAAAGGTCCTGAGTTCAATTCCCAGCAAGCATGTAGTGCCTCACAACACTCTAAGATGAGATCAGCTGCCCTCCTCCATCAAGTGGGTGTACATGCAAGCAGAACACTACACATAATAAAAGAGAAAGATACACAGAAATCCCCTCCCCTGCTCACCCACAAAAAGAAAAAGAAAATGCCGTATCGGCTTGCCTGTTTACACTTGGGAGGCATTGTCTTAATTGAGGTTCCCTCCTCTAATGACTGCAGCATGTGTCCAGTTGAAAAGAACTGGCCAGCATGGGAAGGGAAGATGTTATTGGTTGTGGGAGGCATTGTCTTAATTGAGGTTCCCTCCTCTAATGACTGCAGCATGTGTCCAGTTGAAAAGAACTGGCCAGGATGGGAAGGGAAGATGTTACTGGTTGTACAAATAACCATCATTGAGGAAAGCCAAGAGCTAAAGCCGGGCGAGACCCTGGAGGCAGGAACGAGGCGAGGCCGTGAGGACACTCACTGTCCACTGGCTTGCTCTCCATGGCTTCCCCAGTTTGCTTTCTTAACAGCCCGGACCACCTCGCCCAGGGTGGTGCCATCCATGATGCTGGGCCCTCCCACCTCGGTTAGTGACCAAGAAACCACCCTACACACATACTTACAGGCAATCTGATGGAGGCATTTTACTCAGTTGAGATCCCTTTTCGCAAATAATTGTGTGAGGTTGGCGAGAAGCTGAGCAGGACACGGAGAATGGCTTCAGAGCAGCACCGTTTCCTCCGAAAACATGCCTGTTAAAACTGGCAGGTATACTGCGTGTGTGCAGTTCTGTTTTTACTTAGAATGCAGAGCCACAACAGTGTTTTTCAAAGCCTTTGTGTATGCCAATGACATTATGTTCTCTTATTTTTATTTCACTCGAAATGCCGACTGCTAAGTTTTGTAGGTTTGGGGCACTGAAACATGTTATGTGTCTGATAGTCTGACCTGGCCCTTGATTATGAGACTGTGTGGCTTCTCT
Source organism: Psammomys obesus (assembly GCF_907164565.1). NCBI lineage: Eukaryota > Metazoa > Chordata > Mammalia > Rodentia > Muridae > Psammomys > Psammomys obesus. The sequence goes on along the minus strand of NW_026596131.1, from coordinate 15,725,875 downwards.
TTCTCTTTACTTCTCCGTCTATGTGTGCTCCTCATGGCATGCCACCTCTCTTCCAGGTAGTGTGGTAAGATGGCGGGAATCCATCTACTGCTTGCTTTTATTACAGATTTAAAAATGGCACGGCTGTAGCTACTCTGACAATTAATAAAGGAAATGAAGAAAACTTGGGGTTTCACAGGCCTGAGTTCTGTCTCCTGTGAATATTTAAATGTTCGACGCCTGAGCTCAGTTTGGGTCCTTCAAAATGTTTTATGAGTAAAGGTCATTGGATATTGTGATCATTAAAATGGATCGACACATTGGCAGGCTCTAGAATCATTTCTGAGACAGATCTGTGGGCATACCTGTGAAAGACATTCCCGATGAGGTTGACTGAAGTAGGCCCACCTGAATGGGCAGCCCTGTTCCACAGCGCAGAGCCTCAGACCGAAGAGAAAAGGAGAATGCTAACTGAGCAGCAGCGTTGGTCTCTGCTCAGAGTTGGTGCCATGTGGTCGCCACACTTCATATTCCTGCTGCCCTGCCTTCCTGGCTGGAGCAGACTGGGCTGTCAGCCCGTGAGCCCAAGCAAGGAGGCCGTCCTTCCTTCCTTCCTTCCTGCCTTCCTTCCTTCCTTCCTTCCTTCCTTCCTTCCTTCCTTCCTTCCAGCCTTCCTGCCTTCCAGCCTTCCTTCCTTCCTTCCAGCCTTCCTTCCTTCCAGCCTTCTTTCCTTCCTTCCTTCCTTCCTTCCTTCCTTCCTTCCTTCCTTCCTTCCTTCCAGTCTTCCTTCCTGCCTTCCTTCCAGCCTTCCTTCCTGCCTTCCTTCCAGCCTTCCTTCCAGCCTTCCTTCCTTCCTTCCTGCCTTCCTGCCTTCCTGCCTTCCTTCCTGCCTTCCTTCTTGCCTTCCTTCCTGCCTTCCTTCCAGCCTTTCTTCCTTCCTTCCTTCCTTCCTTCCTTCCTTCCTTCCTTCCTTCCTTCCAGCCTGCCTTCCTTCCTTCCTTCCTTCCAGCCTGCCTGCCTTCCTTCCTTCCTTCCTTCTTCCTTCCAGCCTTCCTTTCTTCCAGCCTGCCTGCCTTCCTTCCTTCCTTCTTCCTTCCAGCCTTCCTTCCTTCCAGCCTGCCTGCCTTCCTTCCTTCTTCCTTCCAGCCTCCTTCCTTCCTTCCTTTCTTCCTTCCAGCCTGCCTTCCTTCCTTCCTTTCTTCCTTCCAGCCTTCCTTCCTTCCTGCCTTCCTGCCTTCCTTCCTTCCTTCCTTCCTTCCTTCCTTCCTTCCTTCCTTCCTTCCTTCCAGCCTTCCAGCCTGCCTGCCTTCCTTCCTCCCTTCCTTCCTTCCAGCCTTCCTTCCTTCCATTTCTTTTGTCAGGTATTCTGTCCCAGCAGTGAAAACTAACTCCTACAGGTGTTTGCATGGCCAGAACAGGGTGATGGCACCCTAGTCCTCGTAGACAGTGGTTCTTCTGCTCCTGAGATGGGCAGCTTTTTTTGTTGGTGACAGATTGCTAAGTGCACCTGAGCTGCAGTTCTTCAAAAGAAGGAACCAAAGGAGAAGCCGCCTGGCAGCTGCCGCGCAGACAGCTTGTTCTGGGTTCTGCTCTTACGCTTTTGCAAATTACCCTTTCGTCTAAGCTTTAGAGTCTGCTACTGCATTTGTTTTGGGGCCATGTAATAATTTTGAAATGTAATGTAAATAACCAAACATTTATTAAGAAAAAAACTGCTTCACATTGTAGCCAGCTGAACGGAGGGACTGTTTCTCCCCTTGCCTCGTCTGTGCTTTCCACAGGCTTCTACCACATATCCCTGATCAGCAAGGGAGTTTGCTCAAGTGTTGGGAATCCCTGTGGGCGCAGCAAGGCACGCCATGCTAGGCCTGAGAGGACGCTCTTTCCCCCTCAGGTAGATCTTAAATGACTTCAGGACTGGATCTTGAATTGTTTTCCCTTAAGTGTGGTGTCAGCTCTTATGAGGCCCATGCCATGGGGCCCTGCCCCCAGCTCTGGTACTCTCTGGCTCTGCTGTAACCTGCTCTCAGGTCCCAGCATCTTCTACCACCTGGAAGGTGCCTTTTCAAGCCAGCCTTCTGCTGGGTGTTGTTCTCTGACCGGCAGGTCATGTGCTCCGGAGCTCCTCCTGCAGGCCTTGTTCCACCACTTCCTGCTGCCCATCTGTTGGGCTCTGTGAGTTCTGGAGCTGAGTTCATGAGCTCTTGCTCATGCTGCCATACTATTTGTGACATCATCTTAACACTGGGCCACAGCCAAGCCATGGCAGACCTCTGCCCGAGGCTGGCTTTGTGCTGTGCATTAATGAACATGTCTTGCAGATGAGGCCCATGCTGCCTGGAAGTCTGCCTGGGCCTGTAAGCCCCCTGGGAAATCATGTCTTTCAGGGAAAGTCACTTCACCTTCCGAAATCCTGAGGTTTCTAAGGACTCTATAGACTTCACAGCTACACTGACAGCACTCTTCTTAGATTTTTAAAAAGAAGGGGGGGAGCAACAATTGGATGTGCTGCCCACCCAAGGCTTCCCTGTTTACAGAGGCCCTGGGCGCTGCGCGTGCAGGCTCGCTGGCCGTGGGCCCTCTTTCCTCTAGAGGCTTCTTCAGCTCCCCAGAGACTGTGTGTTGAGAACCGGGCGCTCTGTGGGGACATCTGTTGGCTGACGGACACATAGATGCCCTCTAACTCTGTGCTGCTTGACAGCAGCTAGCCTCCTCTGGGACTTCCAGGATCATTCTTTGGTGAGATGTGTACAGAAGCAGGACAGTTGTTCTGTGGTGTGTTGGAAGGAACACACCTCAGTAAGCTTCTGCTTACTGAGCTGCTGTCTATGCTGAAGAGCACTGGCCACCACCCTGCCTGCCTGGTCAGGAGACAAACAAAATAGGACAGGGGCAGCACAGCTTGCCAGGCTGGGTGGACAGAGGCTTCACAGATGGTGACCAGCTGAGTTTGAAGACCTAGCAGTGAGAAATTTCCCCAGTAAGAAAACAGAAGGCCTTTCAGCAGAGAGTAACATGTGCCTAGGGACGAAAGTGTCAGCCCTTAGGCCTTCTGGAGGCAGCTAGAAGTCCAGAGACTGCTGCAGCAGGCCACGGCAGCAGACTCGAACCCAGCACTGTCTGTATGCAGCTCCGAGGAATGCAATTTGCTTTGAAAATGCCCGGAAGCCACAGCAGGGGTCAGGCATAATGGTATCCGAGCTGTCCTTGGTAGAAGATTAACAGTTTGAAGCCTTGTGGCTAGCAGACTGAAGAGGTGGGAGCTGAATGTTCAGTCAGGTAGGCCTGGCTCTAAGTGGAGCAGGCGACTGGAGTTAGGCTTTGAAAAAGGATTTTCTGGTTTTCATAAAAGGGCATAGTAGTGCCTTTCTCACTCTTCTCAAGCAGCTCGAGGAAGGGCGGGTGGTTCTGGCTCCCGGTTGGCGGGTGTGGTAGGAAGGTGACAGGAGTCGAGGCAGCTGAGGTGCAGGCAGAGCGGATGAGACAGGGAAGAATCAGGCCTGTCTGAGCTGCCGCCCCGTTGAGTAGGCTGTGGGAGCTAAGCAGAGTGGAGGGTGGCTAGCTAGCACTCAGCAGGCCCCAGGGCTCTCCCGGCTCCTGAGGCTGGCGTTGTGGCGGCTGTGAGAGGCCGGGCGGCTGTGATTTGATGGTTGTGGAGCTAGGACTTCTGCCAGGTAAGCAGTAGGATGAAGAGGGTTGCCTCAGTTTGTAATCTGCTCCAAGAAACTCCATTTCAGTACACTTGAGGAGCTTTGGGGCCTACAGGAATTGTCCCCTGTGAACCAGTAGTCTCTTCCGGGTGTTGCTGGGGGCCCTTGCTCCAGCTTTGCTTCTTCTCAGCAGCACTCAGACTTCCTGGGCCATTGTGCCCTCCTCCTCTAGAATCAGCGACTTTGCACATGCAGTGTTCTGATTGTGTCTGTATACAGCCATGCTGGGACCCCTAAAGGGTTGGGGAGCCTGCGACCAGCTCTGAGAAGCTTTGTTATGCTTGTCACCTACGGGCTGGGAAAAGGCTCTGTGTGAGAGTGGCAGACAGAGCTGGGGGTGTAGAGTGCCACACAGACACTGCCCGGTGCACTACAGAGTGCCTGCCAGGCCCTGTTCCAGGTGATGTAGTACTTACGGGAAGGCCTGCCGCAAAGCTGTACCCACTACTGATGGAAACCCAGCCTTTCCTGTGAAATGCGCTCTTGGTTTTTTATTGTTTTGTTTTTGTTTTCTTTTAGTCTTGATGACGTGTCATGATTTTGACTGTAATTTTAAATTTTATTCACTTATTTTTGTGTCTCTGTGTGTGCTGTGGCAGGGTTACATGTGCCATGTGCATGAAGGCGCCTATAGACTCCAGAAAAAGGCTTTAGAGCCCCATGAAACTGGAATTACAAATGCTTGTGAGCTGCCATGTGGGTGTTGGGAAAGGAATCGGATCCTCTGCAAGAGGAGCAAGTACTCTTTTTTTTTATTTTTATCTATACTTTATTTACTTTGCATCCCCCCTCTAGTTCCCTCCCTCCTCCCCTCCCAATCCCTCCCTTCCTCCCCCTTCTCCACACACTCCCCTCCCCAAGTCCAATGGTAGGGGAGGGTTTCTTTTCCTTTCTTCTGATCCTAGTCTGTTAGGTCTCATCAGGAGTGGCTTCATTGTCTTCCTCTGTGGCCTGGTAAGGCTGCTCTCCCCTCAAGGGGAGGTGATCAAAGAGCAGGCCAATCAGTTCATGTCAGAAGCAGTCCCTGTTCCCATTACTGTGGAACCCACTTGGACACTGAACTGCCATGGGCTACATCTGTGCAGGGGTTCTAGGTTATCTCCATGCATGGTACTTGGTTGGAGTATGAGTCTCTGGAAAGACCCCTGTGCTCAAATTTTTGGTTCTGTTGCTCTCCTTGTGGACCTCCTGTCCTCTCCAGTTCTTACTAGTATTTCCCACTCCTTTCATAAGATTCCCTGCATTCTGCCCAAAGTTTGGCCATAAGTCTCAACATCTGCTTTGACAGTCTGCAGGGCGAGCAAGTACTCTTAACCCCTGAGCCATCTCTCCAGCCCAACCGCCACTAACTTTTGTTATCAGTAATTTCATGAATAAAATTTTCTGTAAGTCGTAGTCTTGCTTATATAAAGAGCAGCTACTGGCTTAGAACTCTGGGGTTGGTGCGCTCACCCACAGTACACCACAGACAACACCCACCATACTCTAACACACTCACATACCTTCACGGCAACACACACACTCAATACACATCCCATGCCCTCACCCACCCACACACATAGCACAGCACAAAAGCGAACCCGTGTCTCTGGCCCCTGTGCTGTGCCTGTGACTGCTTCCTGTTGTTGATTTGAGCAGAGGCGAGGCACCCACGTCAGCTCGCTTTGGCTCTCTCAGTGTGTTGGCCATCGTTTCTCGTCTTCTCTGTGAAGATATGTGACTAGTGAGGTGAGGTGGCCCAGGGCAGGCTGTTTTTTCTTTCTAACAAAGACCCACTTACAGAGAGTCATACTGCTACCTTCTTCGGGGTGGTAGCAGTGATGCAAAATGCTACTGCCAGGTGCCTCCAACTGCCCTGGGAAAGCACTGTTGGAAGAGGGTGACATTCCGACCTCACACTTGGCTCTTGAGCCTATGTGATGGTGCCTGGCATGGCTGGCCTTCTAAACTTCCCCGTGAGTAGCCTTGTGTAAATAAAGCCAGGCTCTCCGAGCTAACCTGCTTTGTGTCCAGAGGCGAGAGTCACTTTGTGCTCAGCACTGGCGCCAGGGCCGCACTAGATCGGTAACAGTCGATTGTGTCGATAGTGTGCCTTGAAAAGAAACAGGCTCTAGCCGGGTGTGGTGGCGCACGCCTGTAAATCCCAGCACTCAGGAGGCAGAGGCAGGCGGATCTCTCTCAGTTCGAGGCCAGCCTGGTCTACAAAGGCTACACAGAGAAACCCTGTCTCGAAAAACCAAACAAAGAGAAGACCAGAAAAAAAGAAATAGGCTCTCTACCAATATGCTTGGGACTGCAGTTGTGCCCTGTAGGGCCAGCCCTCCGCTCCCGGCCTGGCAAGTGCCTCTTAGAGACTTACCAGCTCTCTGGAAAGGTCGTCTTATAATGTTGGATCTACTGTTTTTAAAAGTGAAGATTTTCCCAGGCACGGTGGCACACATCTGTTACCCTAGCTGTTCAAGAGGCGAAGCAGGAGATTGGAAGTTCAAGGTCAGTCTGGGCAACTTAGCAAGACTCCATGTCAAAAACCACCGGATACTAGTTTTTGTTCCAGATATTGTATTTTGTTCTTAAGTGTTATACCGTTTAAACGTTATTTTTATAACGTTAATGGTCTACTCCCTGTTGCTATCTTCGCTGCAGCTGCCACCATGCTGCCCCCGTGCTTAGAGCAGGAGCTGAGTGAGCTGCTGGCTCGCAAGGAGGAGGAATGGCGAGCTCTGCAGGCCCAGCGTGCCCTGCTGCAGGAGGCAGCCCTGCAGGAGGCTCAGCACCGCCTGGAGGAGGCCCAGGGGAAGCTGCAGCGCCTGCAGGAGGACTTCGTCTACAACCTTCAGGTGCTGGAGGAGCGGGACCGGGAGCTGCAGCGCTATGACGCTGAGTTCGCGCAGGCCCGCAGGCGGGAGGAGGCTGGGCAAGCAGAGGCCAGCGAGCTCAGGATAGAGGTGGCCAAGCTGAGGCGGGAGCTCAGCAGAGAGGCCAGGCACACGGAGGAGCTGCAGCATCAGCTCCAGCTAACGCTGCAGGAGCACCGCCTGGAGCTGGAGCGTGTCCACAGGTGAGTTACCCTGCAAGTCGACTTCCTGGTGCCCAGTGAGTGGTGGTGTGATCTGCTGCATGCTCAGCAGTGTCCTGAGCTTTCCCTGAGGTCTCAGTCCAAGACGTTTTGTTTTGTTTTAGAGATCAGATCTCACTGTGTAGCCCTGGCTGCCCTGGAACTCGCTTTGTAGACCAGGCCAGCCACATACTCACAGGAATCCCCCTGTTCTCTGCCTCCTGAGTGCTGGGTCTGAAGGCAGGTGCCACGTGCTGGCATGTGAGAGGCTATCTGCTGACATTCTTAGCTTGATGGAAGCTGCTGGTCTGCTGAGCTTTAGCAGTCATTCCACATGTCTCACCGAGCATCACAGAGCTGTTGTGTCAGACATGTGCCGTGCCTGCGGCCCACAGTCAGCAAGTGCTGTGGAGCATTGGCAGAGCTACAGCACAGATGCCAGCTCACTCTGTGCGTGCTGTTTTGTGACTCCTCCCTTTTCCTTTTTCTCCAAGCCGGAGACCTTGTAGTCATGTTCAGGTCCATTTGTTTGTTTGGTTGGTTGGTTGGTTGGTTTTTCAAAACAGGGTTTTCCTGTGTAGCCCTGGCTATCCTGGAACTCACAGATGGGATTAGAGTATTCTTGTTTTCTCCTTCTCCTTCTCCTTCTCCTTCTCCTCCTCTTCCTCCTCCTCCTCCTCCTCCTCCTTCTCCTTCTCCTTCTTCTTCTTCTCTCTCTGTCTCTCCCTCTCTTCTTCTCCATCTCCATCTCCATTTAGGGTTAGCAGCCAGGTTCAGGCCAAGCCAAAGTTCTACTTCTTGGAGGTCTGTTGTATGCACCCTTGCAACAGCCATGCGCCAATGCTGTGGGTGAAGTGCAGCCTGCGGTGTATACACAATGTACACTCAGGGCACACTCAGTAATGGCTCCAGATGTGAACACTATGTCTGTTACCACAGTGACAAGAACAGTGAAGTTGACCAGCAGCGGGAGCAGTGTGAGACGCTGAAGTGGAAACTGGAAAGGACACTGAAGGAGTTTGACAGTGAACTTGCTCTGCAGAGACAGGTACAGTGTCCCTGGGGCTTGGCTTTTACTTGGGGCACCCTTTGCCAGCTAGTTTGAAATCTAGATGGTGAGGGGTTGGTTGAGAATATTACCCCCAGAGATGTGGAATCGCTGGGCTGATCTCCACTCTAGGGTCTGTACCGAGAGACCCAGATCTTTCCTGGAACTCACTGGCGGTGTGCTCTTTCTCGCGGGCCACTCGGGAGTCTCCAGGGAAATGGAAACACAGAGCTGTGCAGAAGCAGGCTTATGTGAACTGACCTTGTAGGCCTCGGAGGCCACCCGCACTTTGCCGTCTAGGCTGGAGAACCTGGAACTTGGTTGTGTCTGAACCCAAAGACCTAAGAAACTGGAGTCCCAGCCTATAAGTGCAGAAGGAGGTGAAGTCAGGATTCAAGCAGAAAGGGAGGAAACTCGTGTTTTTTGATTCTTCATCAGATCTGCTGGCACCACCCGCACCAAGACTGGCTCTTCTTTGCACGATCTGCTGGTTCAGATATTGGAAACTGGCTCATAGGCATACCCAGAAACAGTCATTCCCAGCTAGCTGGGAAGCCTTTAGGGCAGTGTAGTTGACCCATAAAGCTAACCATTACAGATCTACCCCTGCCAACCTAGCCCCATTACACATTTTCTATAAAGCATATTTAACCTCCAAGTAAAGACATTCGGAAGGTTGTCCTTCCACTGAGCGTGGGGCCGCAGTGTCGGAAGGTTGTCCTTCCACTGAGCGTGGGGCCGCAGTGTCAGAAGGTTGTCCTTCCACTGAGCGTGGGGCCGCAGTACGCTGACCGCATCACAGATGTGCTGTTCTTCCCAGTTATGGAAGGAAACATTGTCTGTTTTTAAGATAAGGCCTTGCAGCTTGGCAGTGGTGACACATGCCCTTAATACCAGGACTCAAGAAGCAGAGGCAAGAAGTTATCTGTGATTTTGAGGCCAGCCTCGCCTACAGAGAAAGTTCTAGGACAGCCAGGGCTACACGGAGAAACCCTGTCTCAAAAACAAAGAAACAAACAAACAAAAAAACCACCACCAACCAAAAAAGACAAGGCCTTGGTCTATAGCCCACCCTAACCTCAGATTTGCAATTTGCCTCAACCAGCCAAGTGCCTACACCGCCTGTCCAGCTAAGGTTTCGTGAGTGCTCTTCTGATGTCCCTAACTTTAGTATTTAATCTAGATTTAGTAATGCATAGTCAACCAAGTTGTTATATGACAAGAGTAGAAAAGGGAAAAAGATCCCTTCACAATGTGTGTGTGTGTATATATGCACACACATATTCCTTTTTGTTGGTTCGTTTTGTTTTTGAGACAGGGTTTCTCTGTGTAGCCTTGACTCTGTGTAGTCCTGGAACTCACTGTGTGTGTGTGTGTGTGTGTGTGTGTGGTGGTGGTGCATGGCAAGGTGTTGCAGACCAATACAAATAAGACATGAGGACTTTTACATAGTTAAAGCTTAGGCCTTTATCTGGGCAGGCTCCCAGCTACCTTCTGGACTTGACCTGACTCTTCTACCTGCGGCCCGCCACGAGCCTAGCTCTTTTACCTCTCTGCTCTTGTTCACAGCCCCCATTTGTTCCCTCCCAACTTTCCCAACTTTTACCTCCGAAACTTTCGCCTTCTCCCAGAATCCCTCCCTGTCCCTGAAGTTCTGCCCTCCACTACCTGTTTCAGCTATATCAGCTCTTTATTGCAACCAGTCAGAGAGAAGATGCCTGGCCTTCAAGTACCTGAGCGGGTGTGGAAGGACAAATATTTACAAACACAAAGTCATAGAAACAACCGTACCAATACCCTGCCATCACTTAGCTCTCCGCCGCTACAGACACAATGCAGAGACACACCTCTACACAGTGTGAAGGGAAGTTACCCCGACATCACGTTTGTAGAGCTCTGCCTCCCCCTGCCTCCTGAGCACTGGGTTAAAGGTAGAGCCACACCCCCTCACCACCACCACTGCCCAGCGCTCACACTTATTCCTAACAAAACAGGAAAGCAGTAGTTGTCCACATCTGTAATTTCACTGCAGAAGATTGAAAGTTCTGAGGCCCTCTAGACTACGTGATGAAAATTGGTCAGGAAAACAAAACAAAAAAAAGTTGTGTGTGCAGGCCTGGGCACATTCTAATGTGCACGGGTCTGGTGGGAGAGGGTGTGTCTTTTTGAGGCAGAAGCTGTGGAATCTTTAGTTGAAGTGTTAGATGATATGGCTTCAGCCTGGATGGTCAGCTGGGAGGAGAGCCAGTTTCAGAGATGCTGGAAGAGGGGGTTGGACAGCTCTAGAGGCTACAACAAAGGCCCAAGCCAAAGACCGTGGAAGTATGTATAGCTTGTATTTAAAATGTGTTACACTGATTATTGTGTATGGGGCCTACATATACCCGCTACAGCACGCCGTGAGGTCAGGGAGTAGCCTGTGGAAATCAGTTCTCACTGTTTGCAGTTTTGGGTTCCGGGGAATTGAACTCAGGTCCTTAGTGGCGGTGTCATCTCTAGCCAGAGCACGTGCTTGCACTTGAGCAGTCCCTGCATTGCTATCAAGAGCAGTGTAAATGTATCACAGAAGAAACCAGGGGCCTTTTTCCTTTTCTAAAGTTGACGTGTGTGGGTGTTTGGAAGGGATGTGCGGACCACAGAGGCCGGAAGAGGGCGGCCGGCCCTGGCACATGGCTGTGAGCTGTCTTGTGGATGCAGGTGATCAAACCCTGGTCCTCTGGAAGAGCAGCCCTTAACCACTGCGCCTTCTCCACAGCTCAACAATTCTTTTTGTTTAGAAAACAAAGAAAAATTGGAAAAGTGGATGAATCCAACTCAGATTTTTTTCAGTTAAATTGTTAGAAATCTTGAAGTTAGCTTACAAAAAACAAAAACAAAGACAAAAAAACAAAAACGGCAGAAGCTTTATAGAGCCCTAAAAGCTGCTGCCATCACAGAGATTGCTGCCTCATCCTCCAGACGACATAGGTCCTGCTGGGCCATGGCAGGTGAGGGCCAGGAAGAGGAGGTGCAAGCGCTGGTTTCAGCAGGAGGAGAGGAAGCGGTGGGCTGTAAGGAAGTGGACAGTGGCGTAACAATTGACAGGCTCCCGCCACAGCTGTGTGACGCGCGTCTTCTGTGATTGCAAATGTGTGTCTTGAGCAACCTTGACGGTGTCATTCCGTCAGTGCGGCTGATCGGCAGCCTCCTGTAGAATGAGTAGAGAGCACCAGCAGACTCTGCTCTGAAAGCATGATGGTCTGCGAGCGTATGGAATGGACGTGAATTTTCACTGGAAGTATATTTGAAATCTTAAATAAAAGGTTTTTAAAAGAGGAAATGAACACTTAGTTCCTCTGCGCCCGACCCTACTGGCCGTCATCAGAGAGCATGGTAGTAGCGAGATGTCTCCAGGGACCGTTCTGACCGTGGCAGTCATCCAGCACTCCCTGCTAGTCTGGCTCATTCACTCAGTCAGCTCCTAGCTTCTTTCATTACCTGCTGACCTAGAGGTTTGGGGGCCCAGAGCGGCAGGCCGTGTGTGAACTGGTCCAGCGGAAACACTGCGGTGATTCCTCTCTGGAATCAAGACTTCTAGGACAGCAGGGTACAAGAGGACAGCATCCCGGAAGCAGAAGGGGTTTTGTTTTGTTCTATTTTGCTTTGTTTTTTGAGACAGAGTTTCTCTGTGTAGCCCTGGCTGTCCTGGACTTGCCCTCTAGACCAGGCTGGCCTCAAACTCGATACTCACCTGCCTCTGCCTCCTGAGTGCTGGGATTACAGGTGTGCACCACCGCCACAGTAGGAGGTAAACTTTTTGCCAGATGGTGATGAACCATATCCGTTTATACTTCTCTACCTCAGGAGAAGTCAGTCAGTTCCTGGGCCAAGGAGTTGTTGCCATAGCAGAGTTGACCATTTATTTCATTCCAGTTCAGAGCATATTCAGCCTTCTAGACAAGCTCGTTTCAGCCCAGCAAGTTAATGCCACCTAGCTGGTTCTGTAAACGAATCTTCAGAAGGCCATTCACTGCTCAGTCAAGCTGTTCATGACAACGAGGCATGGTAAGACCCGAGTCCTGCAGTCGTGAGCCCACTGAGCACTTCTTTGGCTGTGAAGTGAGTTCTTAGTTGTGGAACACCAACCCTGTGGCTGAGGCATTCTGTGGGCGTAAACTGTAGTATTGGTCGAAGCGTGACATGCAGGGAAAGCAAACCCATACTCAGAATAATTATCTGTTCTGATGAGGACACAGTGACGCCCTTCCACGACAGCAGTGAGCCGGTGTGCTCGCCCTACCACCAGGTCCCTGGTGCCCATCCAGGCGTGGCGCTGTGGCAGAGCTCAGCGGTGGGTGTGCTGCTGGCAGAGTGGGCACTCAGCAGTAGCGTGGGACGTAAAGATTTTCACACCCTTTGCCGTTGGAGAGGTTTGTCCACACACTTGCTCAGTTGCTTTTCCAAGGAGCCAGCCATCCAGCCAGGCCGCTGGCTGTGGCACATTCCTCTATAGAACTGCACATTTGCGCCCCCCCCCCTTTTTTTCCTTCCAAACAAAGTGTGCAGTTGGGTTCACTGCCCAAAGTCCTGCCTGCGGGAAGGATTATCATCCTTCAGGAATGTTCCCGGGAGGGCCGGTGTGCTGCAGCTATGTACCCTCAGGTGGTGCCTGGACAATCACAGAGAGCAAAGCCTTATCTTTCTCTGTGACCCGCTTTCAGGAGCCCCCCTGAGGCCATGGGCGCAGGCTATAGAGGGAAAGCCCAGTAGCAGGAATGAGGGCAAGAGCCGCTGTAGCCTCTGGGCTCTGGGGGCCGGTTTTGTAGATAGCGCTTCTCCTTGACAGCCTGTTGCAGTAAATGTGGCACTGTGGCTTAGTGGCCCGATGATGGGCAGCTGGACCCAGCTGGTAAGCTGGTGGTTTAGAGCCAGGTGTTTGCTTTCCACCAAGATCCAAGGAAATTGAAGCCAGGCTTAGTGGTGCACAACTTGAATCCCAGCAGAGGCTGGTGGATCTCTGTGAGCCTCAGGCCAGCCAGGGCTGCATGAGAGCCTATGTCACCAAAAAAAAAAAAAAACAAAAAAAAAAAAAAAAAAACAAAAAATTAAAAAAAAAAAAAAAAGGAGGTGTGTGACTTACCTCAGCAGTAGAGCTTTTGCTTGCCCTGGGTCCAGTCCTCAGCACTGAGGGAGGAAAAAATAACACAAAATAAACCACTAAGGTGCGGTGCACCCCTTTATCCCAGCACTGGGGAGGCAGAGGCAGGCGGATCTCTGTGAGTTTGAGGCCAGCCTGGTCTACAGGGTGAGTGCCAGGACAGCCAGGGCTACATAGTGAGACCCTGTCTGGGGGAACAGACAAACAAACAAACAACAAAAGCAACAAAAGAAAGGGTTTGTCCTTTTTTATTTGATTTTTTTCTGTGCTGTTCGTGAAATTTAGCACACTGTGCGTACAAAGCAATCAAAGTGTGTCCCCAGCCTAGACACACTAGTTGTCTGGATGAAGCCTCTGCCACGCCAGGCACCGCGGAGGCTGGCATCACATGGCCCAGGTGACAGAGCACAGCAGCCCTGACCCTGACCCACTCAGATGGAGTTCAGAATTGGCAGCTGCCAGGTACAGTGGCACCCAGGAGGCAGAGACAACAGCGTCTCTGTGAGACCTGGGCCAGCCAGGCTACACAGTGAGACCCTGCTTCAAGAAGACAAGTTATGGGGAGGGGACATCAGGTTGCCACTTGGATGCTCTTTTGAAGGAAGCTGTGTTCCCATGTTACACAGCTATCACCCGGTGCTGGGCGCTGAGGAACTCCGAGTGAGGCGCGTGCTGCTGCCGACATCTGGAGTGGCGCCTTGGGTCTCCTGCTTCTTTCGTGGCTCCTGCAGGTGCCAGAGCAGCAGGATTTCACAGAGATGGGGTCCTCGATTTTAGTCCGATTTAGGTCCTCTGGAGTGCAAATATGCGACCGATAACTGATTCACCGAGTCTAGCAACAGAGGTCATCATGGACAGTGGCTCATCTTGGGTGTTCACCCCAGGTACCGTGGAAGAGGGAATCTTGACTGCGAATTGCTTTCATCAGATTGGCCTATGACATGTCTATAGGACATTTTTTTGATGGCTGCTTGGTGTGGGAGGGCCTAGGGCACTGTGGGCAGTGCCAGTCCTTGGCAGGTGATCCTGAGCTAGCAAAGAAAGACAGCTGAACAAGCTAGGGAAAGCAAGCCAGCAATCAGCAGCAGCGCTCCTCCGTGGTCTCTGCCTCACTCCCTGCCTCAGCTTCCCTTGCTGATGGACTACAACCTCTTACTGAGTAAACCCACCTTTCCCCAAATTGTGAGTAAACCCACCTTTCCCCAAATGGTTTTTGATCAAGTTCTATCACAATAGCAGAGAAGCAAGCTAGAACAGTGTAACAGACCAGTGTGATGCAGAATGGGGTCCCAGAGTAATGAAAGCCTCAGGCGGGCTTGGGCAGGTACATTTCAGCTTGCCAGTCAAAAGCAGGGCTGCTACTACTGAGCCTTAGGGACAAAGGGATGAGCGTTTGCCAGGCCAGTAGCTGTATCCAAGCACAAGAGTGTATATATACTCCTGGGGGCTAGAGACGGCTCAGCGGCTAAGAGCACTGGCGGCTCTTCCAGAGGACCTGGGTTCAATTCCCAGCACCCACATGGCAGCTCACACTGTCTGTCACTCCAGTGCCAGGGCACATGACACCCTCACATAGACATACACGCAGTCAAAATACCAGTGCACATAAAATGAGAATAAATACATCATTTAAAAACATGTGCTTCCTTAAGCCATCCACTCTAGCACAGCACCTGGTGGAACTCTGCCTGGAAAGCTTACAGTGGCCATCTGTCGCTGTCAAGGCTTATGTCTCGTGTACAGGGCAGACAAGGAAGTAAATAGAAGCACTGTGGATCCTACCTCCTGCTTGCAAGTCCTGGAAGTGGTTCCGTGGCTGAGAGCACTGGCCGTTCTTGCTGAGGCCCTGAGTTTGCTCCCCAGCACCCACATGGCAGCTCACAGTCAGCTGTAACGCAGGCTCTGAGGGCTCCAGTGCCTTCCTCTGACCTCTGCCATCAGTGTGTGCAGAAAAACGCTCAGATATATAAAATAAACAGTTTAAGAGTGTTTTAGGGGCTGGAGAGATGGCTCAGTGGTTAAGAGCACTGTCAGCTCTTCCAGAGGTCCTGAGTTCAATTCCCAACAACCATATGGTGGCTCACAACCATCTATAGAGAGATCTGGTGCCCTCTGCTGGCCAGCAGGCACTGTCTATATAATAAATAAATAAATAGATAGATAGATAAATAAATAAATAAATAGATAGATAGATAGATAAATAAATAAGTGAGTGAGTAAGTAAGTAAGTAAATAAGTAAATAAATAAATAAAATATTTTAAGAGTGTTCTAAAGAGTATATAAAGTGTTTCCTTTATTCCTTGCCCTTTATAGGTTGTTGCTTAGGAATAGCCAGGGTAAACTGTATGTGTGTGTGTAGACAGGGTCTCACTGTATAACCCTGACTGGCCTGGAACTCACTATATAGAGCAGACTTGTCTTGAACTCTGAGATCCACCTGTCTCTGTGAATGCTGGCATTAAAGACACATGCCACCATGCCCTGCCTGGCTTCATTTTGTGTGTGTGTGTGTGTGTGTGTGTGTGTATATATATATATATTTTTTTTTTGAGACAGTATTTGTTCATGTATTCACTTTGTAGAAAAGGCTGACCTCGAACTCAGAATCCACCTGTCTCTGCCTCTTGAGTGCTGGGACACACACCTTTGATTACCGCACTGGAGAAGCAGGTGGATCTCTGTGAGTTTGGGGTCAGACTGATCTACATAGCAGTTCTAGGTCAGCCAGGGCTATATCGAGAGACCCTGTCTCAAAAAAAAAAAACAAAGAAAAAAAAATCTGTTCCTTTTCAATCACTGTCAATACCAAGTCTCTCTTTGGTTTTTCAAGACAGGGTTTCTCTAGTAGCCTTGGCTGCCCTGGAACTTGCTCTGTAGACCAGGCTGGCCTTGAACTTACAGGGATCTGCCTGCCTCTGCCTCCCGAGTACTGCCCAGCAATACCAAGTCTCTTAACAAGAGCTGCCTGGACGGAGCTGCCTGGTTCTTCTCTGGGCACTGAGGAGAGCAATTCTCAAGACAGAACCTCTTCTAGGCCTGTATGGGTGAAGCAGGACCCTGTTGCTGTGCAGCCTGCCCAAGGCACAGCCTCAGGTTGCCCAGGACAGGGCAGGATCCCACCAAGGGCCACTGAAAGGGCTCATGTAACATGACTGTCCTAACCTCACCAACATGTGTGGCCACTCATACCAACTCAGTCTACCTGAGTATGCCAGCAGAAGAGGCTAGACTCACAGCTCAAAGTGTACAAGCACCTGCCACCTTTGACCTGGATGTGAAATCTGCTCTGTTGTTGCTCACTACCTGTGCAGAACAACCCTCAGGGTGCTGCTGTGACTCAGAATGTTCTTGTTATCTGTTGGGAAATTGCCCTCAGAGGACTTTTAGAATCCTTAGGGACCAAGAACTTTGTCCTTTGTGAGTTGGCTTGACTTCCAAGACAGCCAGGAACTGAAATATGTGGTCAAGAAAAGATTAATTATACCAGATACGGTGAAGCTGGTAATCTGTTTTGTTTGTTTGTTTTGTTTTTTTGAGACAGTGTTTCTCTGTGGAGCCTTGGCTGTCCTGGACTCACTTTGTAGACCAGGCTGGCCTTGAACTCAGAGATCCGCCTGCCTCTGCCTCCCCAAGTACTGGGATTACAGTTTTGCGCCACCTTGCCTGGCTAAAGCTGGCAATCTTAATACTTGGTAGGCTGGGGCAGGAGGATCACCATGAGTTCAAGGCAAACGTGAGTTACAAAATGAGACCCTGGCTCAAAACGTTAACAACAAACACCAAAAACAACTGAACAACCGTGATGTCCAGGAAATGACACCTTTTCAGTGGTACCAAAGTCACCAAAGGAGTTTCAAGAGGGGCTTTAGCTGGAAAAGGCTGGGGAATAGATTTGCTTAGACTCAGCACAGTGCGCTCAGCTGTCCCTTCAGATGCCAGGGAGTGTGGGCCCTGTCGTTTCGGGTGGCATCCCTTTCTCTGGAAGCAAGAAACCTTGCATGGCACCATGCCAGCTCTGCCAGTCTAACGCAGCCTTCCGTGGCCCAGGGCACGGGTGTGGCCCAGAGCTGTCTTGGCCTTGGAGTAGTTGTGAGGAGAGGGCTGCATGGCACAGCCCTGCTCCTCGAGGCCCTGTCCTTCTGTTGTTGGGTCTCACATGTTGGTCCATCCTGTAAGCAGAGCTGATGAAATGATTTTTCTCTTATGAAGTGAAACAAGCTGATGACTAGGAACTAACTTTATCATGTATGTTATCACTTACTGCAAAGAAAATCTTTTTCTTCGAGGGCTGGAGAGATGGCTCAGCAGTTAAGAGCACTGGCTGCCCTTCCAGAGGACCCAGGTTCAATTCCCAGCACCCACATGTCGGCTCAGACCTCCATAACCCCTGTTCCATGGGATCTGACACCCTCACTTGAACATACATGCAGGCCAAATACCAATGTACGTAAAATTTAAAAATAAGAAATTACTTTTTAAAAAATAAATTTTTTTTGATTGGTTAGTCACAAGGTCACAGGACTGGAGGAAATGTCCTCATTCATTTCAGAATCTTTCTGAAGGCATGCTATGTGCTGGCGGCTCCCCATGCTCCAGGTTGAGCCTGTCACACCTAGACACGCCTGCCCTCACAGAACGAAGAGCACCTTGGATCAATCAACTCCCTGAGTACGCTCCAGGGCCCTGCCTGGGAAGGCGGACATGGTGAGGCAGGAGGGCAGGAGCGGGTGTGGTCGGACTCACCTGTCCAGTGGATGAGTGGCGAGGAAAGGCCACTGCGCTGTATGCGGAGAGATGGCAGCAGGGAAGACGAGAACCTACCTCTGTACCCCGGCGCCTAGGAGCTAGGGTTCAGACTCAGGAGCAATGTTCAAGGTGGAGGCAGGCCGGGGCCACAGTGCCTGGGAAGCTGGTGGGTGTTTGTACAGAGCAGTGACAGGATTCAGACAGGGGAGAAGTAGCCAGCAGGTTGACGGGGCGTGCCCGGGCAGGCTCTGGCCGAAGAGAGCAAGCCAACTCTTGAAATGCCTAGAAGGGGAGCCAGCGGGGGTGTCTGTCCCTGCCCCTGCCCCTGAGGGTCTGTTGGAAGAGGCACTGCAGTGTCACAGGTGCCTTGGTTTGGTTTGAGTCAGTTGTTGAGACAAGGACACATGCAAGGAGACAGTGAGAGACAGACTATTGTGTGCTGTCGTGCTTCTGCCAGAGGCCTCTGGGCAGGAACCTAGGGCTACCACTAAATCCCCAGTGTGGACTTAGTCCCCACAAGCTTGACAAAAGTGCTGTGGAGACAAGAAGTGTCGCATGCCACGTCGGTCAGTAAGACCAGAAGGTGGCAGCACTGGCTTGGTGCTGCAGGGTGGGTCCCTGCCCCCTCCCCCGAGCCAGGGCCTGCACAACTCCCCTGTGGGTTTTCTTCAGAAAAACCGGTGTTCGTGATTTTATGGGCTTGTTGTTGTCATTTAGTCAGTTGCTTGGTTTGGTTTTGGGAGTTTTGAGACAGACTCCTAACGTGGACCCAGGCTGCCTGGAACCTGAGGGGCCTTCCCTGACTGCTCCCAAGGTCTGGGTTTCCAGGTGTCTTCCTCCAGCTCCTCAGCCTTCTTTGCCTCCTTCCTCCTTCCTCTGAGCGTTTCCATGCTGGAAGAGAAAGAACCAGGGCATCACGCATGACAGGCAAGCGTTCTGCCGCTAGGCTGTGTCCCCATGACTCTGTAGCCTGTGATAATGGCTTTAGTGTTCTGATTCCAGTGAGGGTAAGTCATGTGACGTTCATACTTCACGTTTACCTCTCAAGGGACTGAAAAAGTGAAACTTACTGAGCCAGAAAGTGAACATCTGCTGGTCGGTGCACACGTGTGTGAGGGTCTGTCTGCCAGGGCTGGTCGGTGCACACGTGTGTGAGGGCCTGTCTG